>NW_028141947.1:4582500-5182500 GCF_025532165.1 Camponotus vicinus
CGGTTATCTTAAGATGAGATTATTTTATTGGATGTCTCTAGTTTTTTTAACGTGTGTTTAGGCTTTTAAGAATCTCTAGATATTATTATTATTATATCACGGAGGATAGTGTTTGTCTGAGTCAGCTAGCGGTTGATTCATAAAATACGAGTATGTACAGGTATTTTGTAATTTAGACGATACATCGATTTAAAATATATTTTCCGGAATTTAAGCATTTTATTTTTACTATAAGCGTATATAGAGAATCAATTATGAGCTCATTAGCGTTGGTGCTCGCTGATGCGAGCCTATCCTCCCACGAATACACTTACTCGTGGTCGCGCACCGTGTATCGGCTAATCGGCGGTGCTTTCCGCTCGCACGCGTAACAGAGAACGCTAGCTCGAACACGCGGCCGGCGCGGATGGGGCCCTCAGTGAATAAGCTTATTTTCTTCTTACATTCCCGCAAATAATATTCGAGGAGCATGCGCATTTTTTACTTAGGTTATTATTGTTAAATATCATCGTTTACTTTTTTATTTATGAGATTGTTCCTAAACATGAAATCGATTATTTTGTGTAATGGACGTGCGCTGGAAACATCCTTGGACGTCGATCGTCTGCGGTCCTACGGGATGCGGGAAAACAATTTTCGTGAAAACATTTCTTCGACATTTATCCCGCATGTCCGATGTCCGATTCGAGAGAATTTTATTTTATTACGCCGAGTGGCAAGATGCGTATCAGTGCTTACATTGCGACACGGGCGAGAGAGAAGAAAAGTGAGAGCAAATATAGTGATAATGCTTTAGTAAAATCGAGGAAAAATATAATCAAATTTCACGAAGGGTTACCGCGCCCGGAAGATTATTCTAACGATCCGCTTTCTCCGAAATTGGTGATAATCGATGATCTTATGAGGGAATCATCTTCGTGCGACGCTATCGTGGATCTATTCACCAAAGGAAGTCATCATAAGAATCTCAGCGTTTTACTCATTTCGCAAAATCTTTTCCATCAGGGGCGTGGGCAGCGCGACATATCTCTCAACGCGAATTATGTAGTAGTTTTCAAAAATCCGCGCGATCGCGCGCAAATTCGTCATTTAGCACGTCAGGTATATCCCGACGATCCAAAATTTATGGAAGAAGACCTCCTGTATACGAACTAAGTGATTTACAGGGCGAGGTTATAGACGGGATTTTTTACGAGCAAGAATTAACACATGTTATTAAAGACTTGCGAGAGGGAGAATTTATCGTAGACCGTGTGATAAAAACCAAGGGACGAGGTAACAATAAACAATTACTAGTTAGTTGGCGGGGATATCCTTCTAAATTCGATTCTTGGATACCAGCCTCGAGTTTAATATCAAAATGAGAGGGGAAGAATTTTACATAATCCTCCCGAGCAATAGTAGCATGCGATACTTTCCGGAAAATAAAACGTGTTTCACCACTGAATTACCTCAACGTAAAGTATAAACTTAAGTGGTCGTTGGGAAGTAGCGCTCACGGAGATCCAGTTTCCGTGTAGCTTTTTACATATACGCCCTGGAGAAGGTACATTACAATTCCTCAATGTTAGAAGGAAAAACGAAGAGATAATTCCTGTAGACGATGCCGAAGTACCGCCAAGCGTTTATTCAAGTATACACGATATTATAGAAACGATGAATTACGCGTCCAAATTGGTAAACTCGCATATCGTTTGGGAATTAAAAGTCGGAGGTAGAGTTGTTATGAAACTTTCTTGTGTAGAAGAGAAATGCGATATGGTCCATTACGTATATTTTTCCGACAAACTTTGTCGAATACTCGGTTTTGATATAGACGGTAAAAAACGTTCACACTTACTTTTCCCGTCATTTTTCTTTGCACTCGAGGATGATATCGAGTATATAATGGCCGACAAACCAGCTAGCTTGATGCGAGGCATTCCCGACAAACTTTTCGTCTACTGTGACATTTGCGAGCCTTATATCACGGGTGATGTACAATCGCCTCTTTTTCGAATAGTCGCACTCGACGCTCGAAATGATTATTCGTTTGCATCTAGCTAGATAAGCCATTTTTCGCCCGCACAATATATCGCTTTGCGTCAAACATGTTTCCGAACAATCGAAATAGATATAAGAGATCAACTGGGGAGAGGTATACCATTCGAATTCGGAACGTTGACTGTGACTTTGCACTTTAGACGTATCAATTAGATATTATAAAATATACGGAATCTGCGAAAGAGAAAAAATGCACTTGACCGTTTATTATTATTATTATTAATGGACTATTACTCGGTATATCGCGACGAATTACAGAACGGAGGCGGCCGCGGCGGCGGAATTCCGCGAGTTTTCGTCGAATCGCTCTATCAACGCGGTCACGGAATCAGTAGTTTTCTCGGGGGATTATTCAGACGCGTACTACCATATTTAGGTAAAGCCGTACGAGCTGTGGGGAAAAAAGCTTTACGAGCCGGTGTTAATGTAATCGAAGACGTCGAAAACAATACGCCATTTAAGATAGCGGTCAAACACCGTTTTTGAGAATCGCGAGACAAACTCGAGAGAAAAGCCAAAGAAAAAATAAGTAGTCTAATGAAGGGCTCGGGATATAAGTCTGATGCGAAAATGCATGTAGCTCAGTTCCCTTTTGTCGGGCTTGATAATCACATCGCACAATCCGCAATAACATCGGCTCGTAAGCGACGACGGACGAGTAAGAAAATCAAAGCGGCTGGGAAAAAAAGAACGAGTACAAAAGCACAGAGAAATAAAAAGGAAAAGAAAAGTCATACGGTTGTGAAAAAAAGACTTAAGACGTCTGCGAAACGACGTAAAATCGATAAAAAACGTACCGTATTCGATATATTTTCTTAAGCGGTTATATTCGAAGCATTCTAATTTAACGACGGTGGTAACCGACGGATGACAGCGAGCAATTTGCGATAAAGAAATATGTCTTTTCTTCACACGCATTCGAGCGAGTGTTTAAAGAGCGAACTCGATCTCTTCTCTCTACCACCTACGCAAACTAGCATCGAAAGTTCGCAATGGATTCATTACAAACCCATGACCTTTCTCTCTCGGGCGACTCGCCGATAGAATTCGTCATCTCCAGATATGGAGAAGAATATTTGGATATCACGCACACCATGCTGAGTCTTCGTCTACGTGTAGAAACAAACGCCGATTCCGCGAGACAGGCTTCAGGAACAAGCGCCGAAAGAATAGCCGTAGGCCCCGTAAATCATTTGCTTCATTCTATCTTCAATCAAATCGACGTGTATTTCAATCAAAAGCTCGTGTCGCCTCCAAACAACGCTTATGCGTACCGAGCGTACATAGAGGCGTTGTTAAATTATTCTTCACCCGCAAAAATTTCCCATCTAACTTCCTGTTTATGGGACATGGATGCACCTGGACACATGGACGATCTGTTGGAATCAAATCCCGGCAATCCCGCTCTCGCGAGACGCGCTTGTTACATTTCCGGAGGGAAGGCGTTAGATCCCGTAGGACATCTCCATTGCGACGTTTTCAATCAAGACAAATTTTTAATTAACGGTGTAGAAGTACGGTTGAGATTCGTTCGTTCGAAAGATTCGTTCTGTCTCATGGAAAATAGCGGAACATCGAAAATTCATATTCTCGATGCTACCTTGCTCGTTAGAAGGGCGAAAATAAGCTCAGGTTTGTTACTTGCGCATGCTAGAATGAGTAAAATTACAGCCAAGTATCTGCTCACGAGAGTCGAGGTTAAAACATTCACGATTCCTAGCAGTGTTATGGGTGAATCGTTAGATAATGTAATATTTGGTCAATTACCGAAGCGAGTAATAGTCGGTTTCGTTAGTAATAAAGCGTTTAACGGTGACAGAAAATTAAATCCGTTTAATTTCAAAAATCTACGGAATAAATTTCTTTTCGCTGTACGTCGATGGCACGCAAATTCCCAGTAGACCTTTGCAACCAGCTTTCTCCGTGGAGGAACCGCTTTACATCGAAGCTTATCAAACGCTTTTCTCAGGAACAGGTATACATTTTTTGAACAAAGGAAATTCTATAAGCAGAGACGATTATTTCAAAGGATATACTTTATTCGCTTTTGATCTTACTCCCGATCTATCCGCTAATTGCGCTGGACATTGGAATCTCGTCAAACATGGTAGTTTACGATTAGAAGTGCGATTCGTAAAGGCACTTTCTGAGACGGTTAATTGTATTAATTATGCCGAATTCGATAATGTCATAGAAATCGACTCGTCTCGTCAGATCATCGTCGATTTTTCGGGGTAGGTTTTTTATAGACGCTTAAAATTGTTCCCCCTCTACTTTGCTCAAAACGCCAACATCATTGCGCAACGTTTCGAAAAATATTCAGTTTCGTTGGAGACACGCTCGGCGTCGTCGTTTCGTATAAAGCCTCGCGTCGAATCACATAAGTTTTTCGTAAGATGGATATAATCGTCGATATTCAGGGTTTCCGCGATGCGAAGAAAAAGTTTATCCCTAAGGAGGTTGCTGTTGTAGCGATTGACGCTCCAATCGTCGATCATTGGATTATGATACCGCCGCATTTGTTTGCCGAATTACCCGAAAAAATAAGACAAGAAAACAACTGGCTCACGCGAAATCATCACGGCATTGAATGGTTCGATGGCGAAACTAATCCGAAATATTTTACTTCGCAACTGCGGCAAATTACAAGATGCGTGCGTCACATTTATGTTAGAGGAAACGAAAAAGCGAGTTATTTGCAGAATCTACTTTCTAGAAATATATATAATTTGGAAGGCATCTCACCGGCATTCAAAAATCTGACGGTAGAAGAAGAGTGCGGACATCACGGATTTCGAAAATTCGGAATCTTTCATTGTGCATTACGCAACGCTTACAAATTAAAAAGCTGGATAGTTGCGCAAAATAATTTCAACAGCGACGGAGACAGCATTACTCAAACGACTTGCAGTTCTCCCGAAATTTTGATAGTAAGCGACGACGACGACGACGACGATGAAAATGAAAATATTAAAGCATAATCAAATAATAAAATAGAGAAGAAAAATCTGCAAAAAATCGAACATACGGCTATTAACCGCTCCACGCAAACAGACATTGAAAATCCGTTAGCTGTACAAGCCGAAAACAAGCCACCAAAAGAAATTATTCAAATAATACCGCTTGTTCGCTCGTCTTCGCTGCAAACAAATGGACTCTCGCGAATTTCCGCAATCATTGCGTCAGCTAGATGTCATACATGTGGGAGTCTATCCTTCCGACAGATTGCCGATGATGTGGACGAGGTCGACGGCTATCGTCGCTAATACGGACAATCATAATCGCCCTGGAGAACACTGGATCGCTCTCTTCCTCGACGAACACGGTACAGGGACATACTTCGATAGCTACGGAATACCGCCCTTGTATCTCGGTTTTTTCCTTCGTCTCCGACGAAATTCCAACATTTATCGATGGAATACCGAACAACTACAAGGACTTTTTTCTCAAACCTGCGGACACTACAGTTGTGTATTTTTATATTATATGTGCAGCGCTTACGATCTTGATGGATTTCTTAGTCTTCTGTAGTCTTTTTTCCAAAAATTGCGAATATAACGATCATTTAATCGTAGAATTATTTCATAAAATTTTTCTTCGCGAAAAGAAACATGAAAAATATAATGTTAATTAATAGCGTGTTTAATTGTAAGAAGATATAAAAATATTTTTGCAAAGTGCTACGAATTGTATGCAGGTACATTAATAAATGTGAAAATTTTTTATCTTAATTCGTGTTTAATACTTTTAGCTTTTCCCTTCTTCCTTTATAACACCCCACCTCGCGTTCGATCATCAGCCTGTTTATCTTTAATTTTCCATTATCAGAATCCACTGAAGCGCGAGAGAGTGTAGTCTCATTATAATTATTGTCTCGTGCTGAGACTTTGTCTTTTCCGATAAAGCGCGTCATGAACCGTTCGAGCGGGGGCTTGTTTCGATGTTCCATAGCGGGCCCGAGATGAAGTGGGGAGGTAAGGATTGTTTCGTCGAGACATATAGCGACTACCCTGAAAGTCGGTAGGTGGGGGTTCGTTCTGCCAAGACGTAGCGACTAAAAGTTAGGTAACGGGAATTTGACTTGGAGCCCTATACCAGAGCTGGAGTGGGAGGAGAATTGCTTCTTCGAGTCTAGAACCGTGGAGGTAGAGAAATAAAAATTTGCTAAATCGGCGACATAACCGGAATCGGCCAAACGCAGCTCTGGGCCACTATGGTGCAAGCCAATCAAAATCGATACTTCCGGGAGGTGGGGTATTGTTTCTTCAGATATTTAGCACCTAAACTAACTTCTCAATATTCTAGTCCACCAATCAGAACGCCACCCTCCACTTTACCTGGCCACGTCCACGGCGCCAGGGGCCGAGTGGTGGGGGTTTGTTTTGACGCACCATAGGCCCATATCTACTTATATGTAAGAATAAGTATAGAGGAATAGACATGTAATAAGAAAATAAACCGTAAAAAATTGTTCTACAAATTATTTTAATTTTGTGTAAAATTGTATATCCTACAAAAATAATGATATCAAAAAAATTGCGCTAAGTGAAAATAAAAACTTATAAAAATATTTTAACCAAAAAAAGTTATACAAAATAGTTGTTTTAATTTTCTACATTACATCCTAGAAAAATGATGATATCCAAAAATTACGCTAACTGAAAATAAAAACTTAAAATATTTTAACTAAAAAAAATTGTACAAAATAATTGTTTTAATTTCCTACAAATAATATTAAAAAGTTGCGCCAACTGAATAAAAATTTTCACTATAAAATATACATTTCTTTTTTATTTCCAATATTAAAAGAAAAATGATATTAAATGAATTGTAATATATCTATTATAAAAAATCGTTGAAAATATGAACAATCATATACATTGCAATAATCATATGCATATATCCTGAAAAGTTTAATTGAAAAAAAAAAAAAGAAATGATAATACAAAATACAAAATTAAAAATTATTAAAAAAATTAAAAATTAGAAATTAATAAAAAAAAAATAAAAATTTATATAAAAATTAAAAATTAATACATATAAAAAAATTTTAGTTAAAAAACTTAGCGCTGCTAATTTCATTAGCACATTATTCAACATAGCAGCGCTATTTTGCAAATACATATACTGTTTTTTACGCGGACTTAGCACCTTTTTTTACCTTTTTTTTAAAAGGGTAATTTTTTTAGGGATATTACTCTTTTTTGTACTATATGTTAAACATCTTTAAATAAATGAGCAAAGAACCCGCCACCACCCCCGTCATATTTCATTAAAATTCGACGGTCCTCTTTGCTTACTATATAGATATTCAGATCCTTCAAACTTCTTTGCTATTCTTATTGCAAAAATAACGGATAATTACAAATCAATATGTCATTAGAAATCTACATTTATTATTCACAATTAATACTTATAAATCCATTAATGAATAATCGTTGCTTTGCTTATCTAATTTATCATTGAATATATAAATGGAACGGAGAAAAAGTGAGTTATTTAATTCTATTTTTAATAGTAAGGATAATAAAGACAAATTATCAAGAGACACGGTAGTGTTGGCAACTTACCTAAATATTTTTTCACAGTTCGTAAATAATGCAGAATATGAAGCAGTCTTCACGAAATTATTGTTGATACATTACAACATTCTTTTATATGGGACTGATCGAAAGGGTTTTCTATCATTTTTGTACAAATATTTTATAACTTATATTATACATTTACAGTTCCAGAAACGAAAAAGAACCAGCAACAATTAATGATAATGAAACTCACAAAAGGTAAGCAATGATTATTAATAATATCTATAAAGATATTTTATAATATAATTTATTATTTTATATATTTTATTTCAATCTTTTATTATAATCTTCTATTATATATGTTTCACGCATGATACTGTTTAACTTTTATTTAAATGTCTTATTATAATTCATATATGTATTATACATACAAATACATATAATTACTCATCGCAATAACTAATGATTGTTATAATACATATATATTACTATATGTTGCATGCGCAATACAAATGCATTATAATAAAAAATTAAAATAGACGATTAAAATTAAAACTAACCATTAGTTGTTGCGATACGTAACTATATGTACTTCTGCGTATAACACATATATATGTATTGCAATAAAAGATTAAAATAAAGGTTAACCAAGTATTGTATGTGCAACTCATATGCATTACAATAAGGATTAAAATAATAAAATATATAAAATAATAAAATATTATAAAATTTTTTATAGAAATGATAGATAACAATCTATTATTTCATTATAAAAATGTTTTATAATCTATTTTAATATTTTATTATCTTAATCTTTTATTATAATGCATATGTATTGCACACACAGTACTTGGTTAACTTTTATTTTAACACTTTATTGTAATACATATTGTAATACATATATATAATAAAAATATAGAAATATATAATAAAAATAGATGACAAAGAATTAATTTTTATTTTAATCTTTTATTGTAATACATAATATAAAAATATTTTATATTGTACAATATATTTTATACATTACTATTTTCAGATCTAACGAAAAGGAAAATGAAGAAAATCCTAAAAAGTAAGTGTAACACATTATATTATTAATACATATGCGAAAGAAATGATAGATAACAAGGGAATAAAAATTTATTTTACTATTTTTATTGTAATTCACTTATTGTAATTACTTATTTTTTATTGTAATTCATATTTGTGTTGCACACACAATACATATATGCATTACAATAAAAGATTAAAATGAAGATTAATCATTTATTATCTATCATTTCTACTATCATTTCTAAACATATTTTATAATATATATTTTATATGTTTCCATTCTTTCAGAACCTACAATATGGAAGAAATGGAGCCAGAAATTGAATTGTCGTCCTTTTTACGTGTTGAGGCTGAAGCGGCTTTAAAAGAAAATATAATACTTAAAAAAAAAATACAAAAATTAATGGAAACACAAAAATTAATGGAAACACAAAAAGAATCGCCGCCACCAACGATGGCATCACTACCACCGCCACTGCCGCCGTCAACGTCGTCACCGCTGCCATCGCCGTCAGCGTCGTCACCGCTGCCACCGCCGCCGTCGTCACCGATAACGACAGCGGGGCAAGTAAGAGGTAAATAATTTTGAATTATATAATTGGCACGTTAATTATAAAGGAATCAGCTAAATGAATCAGCTATGTTAAAAGTTAATAAATCTATTACATTTTCAGATTTATGAATTTAACATTGCCCAAAGTATTTTTAGCCTTCTATAGAATTAAAATTTTTATTTTCATGAATTTTTGTGTCGTATAAATTATATTTTACAAAAGAAATTTTTAATTCACAAATAATTATTTTTATATTTTAAAAGACTAAAAGTATTTTGCGTAATGTTAAATTCATGAATCTGAATGTACATATATTAAAATTAGATTTATTAACTTTCAATATAGTTAATCCGTGCAGTTCTTCTTTAAATATTATATTCAAATAAAATAACATTAAAATATTTCTTTTATTGTAGAACAACCGCGTGCACGATGGGCTAGAGCGGGACGGTCGAGAGGACGAGCCCGAGGCCGAAGTTCCAATCCAAGAACCTCAGCCCGTTATAGAAATAATATTTTTAATTTTTATTAATATTTAAATGTGTATGCGTGTGCGTGTGTGTGTGTATCATCATAACATAGAATATTTTTTATAAATGTGTCTTTTTGTTTTTTCTTTCTATGCTTTGCATAAACTACTTTTTATTTTTCATTTCCTTTTGCAAAGCATAAGCTATTTTTAATTTTGAAAATTTAAAAATTCTATGTTATGATGATGTGTGTGTGTGTGTGTGCGTGTGTGTGTGTGTGTATCATCATAACATAGAATATTTTTTATAAATGTGTCTTTTTGTTTTTTCTTTCTATGCTTTGCACAAACTACTTTTTATTTTTCATTTCCTTTTGCAAAGCATAAGCTATTTTTAATTTTGAAAATTTAAATATTCTACGTTATGATGATATAAAAATATGTTTGTGTATGTGTACATGCGTGTGCGTGTGTGTATGTAATATCATCATAGCATAGAGTATTTATTTTTTCTTTCTATGCTTTTGCATAAACTACTTTTCATTTTTTTCATTTTTAATTTTCTTTCGCAAAGCATAAGTTATTTTTAATTTTGAAATTTTGAATTTCAATACTCTATGTTATGATGATATAAAAATATGTTTGTGTGTGTGTGTACAACATCATAACATAGAATATTTTTTTTTATAAATGTGTTTTTTCGTTTTTTCTTTCTATGCTTTGCATAAACTACTTTTTATTTTTAATTTTCTTTTGCAAAGCATAAGCTACTTTTAATTTTGAAATTTAAAAATTCTATGTTATGATGATGTGTGTGTGTGTGTGCGTGTGTGTGTGTGTGTATCATCATAACATAGAATATTTTTTATAAATGTGTCTTTTTGTTTTTTCTTTCTATGCTTTGCACAAACTATTTTTTATTTTTCATTTCCTTTTGCAAAGCATAAGCTATTTTTAATTTTGAAAATTTAAATATTCTACGTTATGATGATATAAAAATATGTTTGTGTATGTGTACATGCGTGTGCGTGTGTGTATGTAATATCATCATAGCATAGAGTATTTATTTTTTCTTTCTATGCTTTTGCATAAACTACTTTTCATTTTTTTCATTTTTAATTTTCTTTCGCAAAGCATAAGTTATTTTTAATTTTGAAATTTTGAATTTCAATACTCTATGTTATGATGATATAAAAATATGTTTGTGTGTGTGTGTGCGTGTGTATATGTGTGTGTGTGTGTGTACATCATCATACATAGAATATTTTTTTTTATAAATGTGTTTTTTCGTTTTTTCTTTCTATGCTTTGCATAAACTACTTTTTATTTTTAATTTTCTTTTGCAAAGCATAAGCTACTTTTAATTTTGAAATTTAAAAATTCTATGTTATGATGATTTCTTTTAAAATCGCTTCAGCCTCAACATGTAACGATGACGATAATTCAATTACTGACTCCATTACTTCTTCCATGATTAGTTTGTGCGTGTGCGTCTGTGCGTGTGTGTGTGTGTGTATCATCATAACATAGAATATTTTTTATAAATGTGTCTTTTTGTTTTTTCTTTCTATGCTTTGCATAAACTACTTTTTATTTTTCATTTCCTTTTGCAAAGCATAAGCTATTTTTAATTTTGAAAATTTAAATATTCTACGTTATGATGATATAAAAATATGTTTGTATATGTGTACATGCGTGTGCGTGTGTGTATGTAATATCATCATAGCATAGAGTATTTATTTTTTCTTTCTATGCTTTTGCATAAACTACTTTTCATTTTTAATTTTCTTTCGCAAAGCATAAATTATTTTTAATTTTGAAATTTTGAATTTCAATATTCTATGTTATGATGATTTTTTCTTTCTATGCTTTTGCATAAACTACTTTTCATTTTTAATTTTCTTTCGCAAAGCATAAATTATTTTTAATTTTGAAATTTTGAATTTCAATATTCTATGTTATAATGATTTTTTCTTTCTATGCTTTTGCATAAACTACTTTTCATTTTTAATTTTCTTTCGCAAAGCATAAATTATTTTTAATTTTGAAATTTTGAATTTCAATATTCTATGTTATAATGATTATATCAATTGCAATAAAATGAGCATTATATTTTTTCAATGCCATTGCTAGAGCTGTGATGACTATACCAGAACCACTACCTATTTCTAAACAAATCACAGGTTTCATCGCATGCAGAATGTCTAAATCTTCTTCCAAAGCATCTATTAAAAGATACGAATCCTCAGAAGGATCATAAACTGTCTTGAGTTCTTCATCTGATAAATTAACTACTGGAGTTTCCATAATTTATGGTGAAAATTGTAAGAAATTTCTTTTATAAAACTTGCAAAGTAATCAATGTTAAGTAATAACAATCCGCTGCTTCAGCTCTATTTGACATATCCTATAACAAAGAGAATAGTTATGCATAAAAAATAATACTCTTCGCAACTTTTGTACGCAACTTGTAGTACATGATAGAAGCACAATTTTTGATAACATTCCAATAATTATATATGAAAATTGAAAATGATTTTCAAAATGCTCAAGAATTCTTGTAAAATAGGTAACAATAAGATATATATGTTGCTTGTGTAAGTAAATCGCAATTTTTTATCGTTACAATTCGATGAATAAACATATATTTTGCAATAAATAGTACGTACTGTGAAAGAAATATAAGAATAATAAATATACGTAAATTTGCAAGAAGAAACGCGAAAAATAAATGTTACTATTATTGCATGCGCGCTGAACAGAAAACTTGACGTCACCTTGTGGCGCGAATTCTCTCGTCCAGTTGATCCACCGTAGGTTTCAAGAGACTCATAAGACCTTCCGTTAATGCATCCCGCGTCGGATTTTCGCAAAAGTCATCTATCTTGTCGTCGATAGATGTATTGTCACTCGCTGTGTCCACGTCCATGTTATAGCTGTAGTGAAGTAGACACTACCGTGTCTCTTGATATATATATATATATATATATATATATATATATATATATATATATATATATATATATATATATAATCTGAAATAATAATATAGATACAATCTAATCTAAATATATAAATGTTATATGTATATTATTATTTTATATAATTACCTGAAGTGACACACTTAACCTTTTACAACATATTTATAAACACCGTTAACGCCACAAAGCGCTACTAACGCTGCGTCGCGTGAATCACTGCTAGCGCATTCTTGTGGCAGACGTTGGAAACGTATTTCTGTATATTCTTTGTTACGTTAAGAGGAGTTGACGATGACCATGACGACGTTTCTTAATCGAAATTTTCACATTTCAGACTTTGCATCATGATATCTCCGTTTACAGAGCACGTAGCGCAAAAATAAAAACACTTTTATTATTTAATTTAAACCCAAGCTATCGATTAATTCTACTAAGAACTCGATCCGTTGAGCGGTTATATGAGAAATAAAAATATCGAGTTATACTCTCAATCCGACTCGCGTAATAATACACGGAGTGCATTTTTTTGCTTACGCTGGGACTTAGCAAAGACACTACCGTCCCACACAACATTATGTCGTCTTAAAGATGTCTTAAAGACGTCATGAAATTTCTAAAGACGTCTTAAGAAGTTATCAGAATTACATCTTTATGACGTCTTTAAGACGTCTTATGTCCCGATTTAAGATATCTATCGGGCATTGTTTTAAGACGTCTCACTCAAGACGTCCCAATCAAGATATAATTAAATGTCTCACTCAGGATGTCATAAAGACGTCTCAGACATTTCAATTAAGACGACTTTTAGACGTGCGTAATTCGGTCGGTAAAATAGCTATTGATTTATTCTATAATAAATAAGACAACTCATCATTTTAAGTTCATTTCTTTATTATATTTTGGTTGATACAAAGTTTTCAATGGTACAACTAGTCTAGTAGCATCAATACGCGATGATGACCAAGCATTCCATTGCGCACATCGTCACAATCTTCATTTTGTTGAATAAAATCTTCATATGTTGTCATAGTGCTGTAAAAAAATATACAAAAGATAATTAATATATTTTTTTTTACAATATAGAATTTAATTTTTTACACACACACACACACACACACAAAATTAAATATATAAGTGAAATATGATATAAGATGATATACATTTACATATATTAAAAAACATATATTAATTTCAATGTTTTCTCATTTTCAACACTAAAAATGTTATGCAGCAACATTATACAGCCCTATTGTTTTTTAAATAATATCGTATGGAATTTTCAATAATTTACCAACCTTTTTCTCCTTATTTCTTAAATAGTTGAGGCGATCTCCCGCATGTCGTAACCATTCTTGGATGGTCTTTTTAATATCGTGCATATTACTTTTTTCGTCGTCCGAAACGTATGCTGAAAAACGATTTGTTACATAATTATTAAAATATTTTGTGCTTTAATTCCAATAGTTAGAATAGGGTAGTCATGAAGTAAAGTATAGCTATAAACGTTTGTAACTTTTGGAAAGAATATAAAAATTTTGATCCGTAAAAAATTGGAAAGAGTATAAAGTGTAGAAGAATATTTGAACGAAATTTGAAGTAAGATCTTATTAATAATTCTGAAGAAAAATTTAAAGTTAAAAGTGCACGTTACATCTAAGCATATGTTAGATACTATCTCGAATACTGATGTTCGAATACATTAAAGGTGCAACTATTTTTAAGCAATATTACATAAAAAGGAGAAATAAAAATATATCTTAAAGAAATAATAATTACCCATAATAACTGTGACAAAACTTGTGTCCTTAATTGCCGTTGATCCTTTTTGGCCTGTCCATGATAATTTGCGGCACAATTCATCCGATAATGTGTATTTTATAATATTCCTTGTCTTGGGAATGAAAGTGTTTCCTCCAATTTTTGCAATTTTCCTTTTCTATAACAGAATGTTACAAAAATGTTTAATAATATTTTCAATTTAAGCCGCTTGAATTGAAGAAAAAGGAAACATGAATTTAATATATTTTAAGAGCTTCTTTCAAAATTACTAAGCGACAAAAGGCAGCAAAAATTGTAATAAAATTTAAAAGAATGTTATATATTACGCTTTAAGTAAATTTAAGTAAATATTTTATACTATATATCTAAATTTGCGCACTAATAACCGCGTGTCTTTTGATTTTTATTTGCCTTTTTACCCCTTAGTA
Source organism: Camponotus vicinus (assembly GCF_025532165.1). Lineage (NCBI taxonomy): Eukaryota > Metazoa > Arthropoda > Insecta > Hymenoptera > Formicidae > Camponotus > Camponotus vicinus. Next base: position 4,597,333 of record NW_028141947.1, read on the forward strand.
ATTTATTATTATGTTGAGCCTATTATTTTCATTATTTTATTTTTCAAAATTGTTTTTATTATATGAATAAATAAATAAATAAATAAATAAATAAATAAATAAATAAATATATATATATATATATATATATATATATATATATATACAGGGTGTGTCAGACCACCCGTATCAGCCGAATATCTCGAAAACCGAGAACGGCAGACAAAAATGTTTCCTATAAAAGTTATAGGGTTTCAAATAATGCACAGTAATATTAGTACGACCTTGAATAGCGTTGTCAAGATCATGTGAAGGTCACCTTCAATTTCTTAAATGGAACCATTTATTTTTCATTGCGTTATTATTCTTGTAGCTTATCTCGAGAGCTTTCCAAAACACTATAATTAAGTTAGTTTTCATTAAGTACTTGTAGAGTTATGAGGCTTGAAATCGTTTCTTAATTTTATATAAACCGTAAAATATCTTATTTTGTACATAAAAGTATTAAGGTGAGGTAATCGTAAAATATTCATTTTTCGATTACCTCACCTTAATACTTTTATGTACAAAATAATGAGAGGAATCAATTGGTGTAAAGAAAACATAGTTATTTTTAAGAAAAAATTGTAATTGTTAATTGCAAATTACATTTTTTTTTTTCGAAACAACTATGTGTTTTTTTTACACTAATTATCTTATCTTAATACTTTTATGTACAAAATAATGAGAGGAATTAATTAGTGTGACACCCAGTATATTCAATATCTAGATTTTGTCTTCTACTTTTATCTCTACAAAAGAATTTTTGTTGTTGATTGAATTATAGAAATATACATTTATTTCACATTTAAAAATAAAGAGAAGAAGAAAAAAGAAATAGACGCAAAAACAGAAAAGTACTCACTAATTGTTTCCGAATCTCTCTGTCCTTTTGGAGATCCGTGTCAAATTTGAAAAATTCGTCAACTGTTGATAGCGGAAATTCCGGCAATAATTGGACTTCGTCATTATTATATATTGTATTAGCTGGTCCTGCGTTATTTATTAAATTTATTATTATCTCCAACTGTCTCGTATTCTTTTGTGAGATTTTTAATAATTTTTTGTTCGGTACGACACGCATCTGTATAAGATAAAAAAGAAAAATATTTATTTCTCTTTATAAGTATCATTAAAATTATCTGTTTAGTTATTTTACACAAGTACATACCCAGCACGAATGTCAAAAAGACCTCAATTAGAAATCTTATCAGAGATTGCTCTCCGAGCTCTCAATATGATATCTAATGGATTTCAATTTTAAGAAGTCTATTATAAGATTTCTTTAAGATATCTTGTTTAAGAAATTAATTTTACGAGATCAATAAGAAATCTTTTTTCAGCTGGTCAAATAGATTTCTTAATTAAGACAACAGAACGTGTTCTTGTATCTGATGTCTTTTAGATTTGTTCGCGCGCTTGCGCATTATAAAATATACATGTGCTCCAGACAGTGGCTGCGGTCGGGAAGACGCTCTGAATGCTTTGAAATATCATTCTATCTTTGTTCTGAAACCGGCCCCGCATATCAACACTGACTCCGCGGTGTACTTTATTCTTTGTGCAGCTATAGAAGAATGCATCGTGTTGTCATGTGTGATTGATTTATGATTTATAGGTAAGAGGTTTATGATATAAATATTAATTAAACAATAAATGCTATCAAAGATAAGTACAAAAAATGCACGATGTAATTAAAGTAATGAATATAAATGTTAAACATAATCAAATCCAAAATAATCTATAACCTAACCAAATTTATAATTTTTAATATATTTTTATTATATAATTATATTTATAGTATCGACAAATGAAACAAAATACCTATAATAATATATATGTAATGTATTTATGCACATATGTAGGACATATATAGGACAGGATATTTTCTCAAGAAGAGACTGTTTCACTGGGAATCTTCAACTGTATAGGGAACATATATCTCTTTTATTATAATATAAACTTGAAGAAAATCTATTGATCTAATTAAAACTTTCGAGACTAACGTCACCACATCTTCTGATAATACACATATACAGGTGAGAATTTGATAATTTAATTTTTTCTGCAGATTAATTTTAATATTACTTTGCAATAAATTTTTTAAGTAGAATTGCTGTAATGTAAAAATAAGCAACACAAAAAGTAACAGTAACATATACAGGGTGACCCATTTTAACTTAGGCAGCCAAATAACTCGAAAAATAAGCAAGATAGAGAAAAATGTTTTAGACAAAAGTTGTATGGTTTCGAGGGGGCCATAAGATGGTATCATTGGTTTGACCTTGAAGAGTCATTTGAAGGTCACGTGAAGGTCACTTCAATTTTTTTAAATGGAATACCCTATATATTTTTGTACATTCTTGTAGCTTATTTCGAGAGCTTTCCAAAACACTATAATTAAGTACCTTTCCGTTAAGTACTTTTTGAGTTATGATGCTTGAAATAATTTCTTAATTTTACATAAACCGTAAAATATCTTGTAAAATATTCATTTTTCGATTATCTTACCTTAATACTTTTATGTACAAAATAATGAGAGGAATCAATTGGTGTAAAGAAAACACATAGTTGTTTTTAAGAAAAAATATGGAATTGTTAATTGCAAATTACATATTTTTTCTTCGAAACAACTATGTGTTTTCTTTACACCAATTGATTCCTCTCATTATTTTGTACATAAAACTATTAAGGTAAGGTAATCGAAAAATGAATATTTTACAAGATATTTTACGGTTTATGTAAAATTAAGAAATTATTTCAAGCCTCATAACTCAAAAAGTACTTAACGAAAATGTACTTAATTATAGTGTTTTGGAAAGCTCTCGAGATGAGCTACAAGAATGTACAAAAATATATAGGATGTTCCATTTAAAAAAATTGAAGTGACCTTCACGTGACCTTCAAATGACTCTTCAAGGTCAAACCAATGATACCATCTTATGGCCCCCTCGAAACCATACAACTTTTGTCTAAAACATTTTTCTCTATCTTGCTTATTTTTCGAGTTATTTGGCTGCCTAAGTTAAAATGGGTCACCCTGTATAACATCAATATTATATAATTTCCTACTTATAACAATGTAATTGTTACGTACAAGGCATTTTTATTATTGCATGTTACATTGTTAAATGAGAAATAATATTATATACTGTTATGTTTTGTTTATTGGGAATAATCATTCTCTTCATTTTTTTCGTTCCATTATAATCTTTTTAATAATTTTTTAATAATAAAGGATAAAGTAATAATTAAATATTCTTACATATAAAAAAAATATATACAAAAAGTTGAATATTCTTATTGGAACGTTAAAATTTATAGTAATTTGTGTACGTCGCTAATTCTAACTAAAAATCCTAAATAACATTCATTTTATAAAATTTTAAAAGGAGAAACTTTATTTAACATTATATTTAAAAGAATCAAAACCATATCAATTCCAAAACCTTTTTTAAAAATTAAATATAAAAGTATGACAATTGGGTTTACAGTTAAAAAAACATGTACTCGTTAAAGATTGAATTTATTTAACAAAAGTTTTTAATAACAAAAATATAAAGAGGAACTAAATAATTTTATTAAATTTTTTTGTTACCATTTTTTAAAAATATTAATTATGTTTTTCAGAATGTTGTTTTAAGAACATTAGAAATTGATTCTAATTTTGATTAATAGGACTTATGGTCAGTTTCTTCAACGTTGGATAACTTCCAGATAAATTATATCTTTGTCTCTTTTCAGATAGACGTTCTTAAAAAGAAACAAAGATATAGTTTAACCGGAGGATAAAATTATCCGATGGTTAAAAAACTGACTATATTAGATTAATTAAATTAATAAGTCTCATTTATTAGGTTAATTATAAAAATAAAATATTTAGACGTAAAAATGCCCAAATTGAAAAAATTGCGGGACCTTTCGCGAAGTCAACAAAATCGCCGTCTCAAAAATTTTTTAATTTTGAATAAAGATTGCGGAGATTTGAAAATATCAACTCGATTAAAAAATGATGTAAATTTATCTACAATTATGAATCGGAAAGAAGTTTTACATCAAGTTGTAGATATAAATGAAGATTATGAAGAAATTTTACATGATGAAAAGAGTGAGTCTATAAAAAATGAATCATTACAAAATGTTTTAAAACAATATAATTCAACAAATAATTATAGAAAATTTATCAATAATAACGTTTATGATGATTGTGAAAAATGTAACAAAATGTGGCATGCAATGAATATTTTACGTGAAAAAATTTCCATATGGGCAATCACATATAATTTGCCACATAATTCAGTCAATGCCTTATTACATTTATTCAGAGAAGCAGGTGTAAATGGATTTCCATTAGATGCACGTACACTTTTACGTACACCAAGAATAACTGAATTAACAAAAACACATTCAGGAGAATATTTGCACTATGGTCTTGAGCATGCATTAAAACAACAGCTTCAACTTCTATCTAATACTGATATTGAACAAAATTTACAATTAAATCTTCATGTGGATGGTCTAATTGGCCAATCTCAAAAAGTTCTCAAAGCGTATTATGGACGCTTTTAGGACAGATTGCTCATTCAAATTGTCTACAACCATTTGTAATTGGAATATTTCATGGCTACTGTAAACCTTCACAACCCGAAGAAATACTTAATGAATTTTGTGCCGAATATTTACATCTAAAACAGAATGGTTTTATGTATCAACAAAAAAAATACATGATATCTATTAGAGCTGTATTATGTGATGCACCTGCGAGAGCTTTTGTTACTGGCATTGTTGGGCATAATGGATTTTTTGCATGTACCAAATGCGAAGTAGAAGGTGATTATGGTAATAATAAAATGGCTTTTCTGAAAGAAGATGCACAATTAAGAACAGATGAAAGCTTTAAAAATCGAACCAATGCTGAATATCATAAACGTCAAGACAAAACACCTTTTGAACTTATATCTTTATCAATGGTGTCTCATTTCCCATTGGACTATATGTACCTCGTATGTCTAGGAATAGCAAAAAAGATATTAGCACTTTGTATTAATGGTTGTAAGACTGTAAAGTTTTCAACTGCAGTTAAAAATAAATTATCAGAAGATTTGATATCTGTAGCAAAATGGATTCCACTAGAATTTGCAAGAAAAGTGAGAAGTTTGGATGAGTTTTGCAGGTGGAAAGCTACTGAACATCGTACGTTTTTATTATATGTAGGTCCGATTGTTTTACAACGATATTTACCAGAAGCAAATATGAAACATTATAATTCTTTGCATTGTGCAATACGTATCTTATGCGATCCAATTGATTATAAATATAACAATGAATATGCGTATAACTTATTGCTACATTTTGTTCAAGTTTTTAAAATACTTTATGGACCGTATAATGTATCCTATAATATTCATAATGCCATTCATCTTCCAAGTGATGCAATGAAGTTTGGACCATTAGACACATTCAGTTGTTTTCCTTTTGAAAATTATCTAAAGAATATTAAACATTTATTACGAAAAAGTGATAAACCATTGTCACAATTACGTAAACGATTAGATGAAATGGCAAATTTTAATGTCACAAAAGTAGAAATTAATTCAAATGATTTATTTCCGTTACTATTAAATTCAAATAAAAAACAGCTACCTATGGGTGTTTCTGCGTCCCATGATGAAATAAAATTTAAAAATTTTACATTATCATGTAAACGAAACTCAGATTGCTGTTGTTACTTAAGCGATGGATCCATTTGTAGTGTTTGTTATATCGGTAAAAAAAATAATCATCCTGTAATCCTCGGAATTACTTTGAAAGATCCACAGTTTTTATCTAATTATCCCTGTAATTCATTAGACCTAAAAATCTGTTGTGGTAATAAATGGTCAAAATTAAAAGAATTTAAAGCCACTGAAATTACTAACAAAGCTGTTAGATTATTTTTTGGAGATACTAACTATTTTTTCCCTATGCTTCATACAAGTAAATGACGTCAGTTTACAAGTAATCACATTTTTTCTTATTGAAAATTGTAATAAAAGTAGTATTTGTATATAATATTATATATAATCTAATTAAACATTATTTTACATTCAGATATGTATTTCGTTGCTTTTTCAAACGACTGGTGTGCTACTGTACCAGCATGTTGGTTAAATATAAAGATCAAGAAATTAAGATGGCCACCGAAAAATAATAATGTCACCATTGAATGTAAAAAAGCATCAGAACCAAAAGAAAATTGGAACACAATAAAGTACAACAGACTATTAGGACCGTTTGGTAAATTCAATTAATGATAAGTAACTGGTTATCTTAAACATTTTTTACTGTGATTATTATTAAAATTATTTTATACAAGGTACTTATAATGAAGCCAGAGCTGTAGAAATTTCAGTGGTAGATATTTCTACTAACGATGAAGAGGCACTGGTAGACATTATTAGTAACTCTCAGAAACTTTCAAAGAAACGTATTATTAAAAAACCGGCATATTTACATTCATCTACTGACGAGAAAGATAATGATGACGAATCGATACGTAAGTATTAGTTTATATTTTCTCCAACAACACAATACTAATAAAATTAAAGTTTATAATGTTTATATAACAGTCAAAAATAGTATTAAGACGAATGCTGCGCCTGTAATAGCGGATCCACCAAAAACCTATAAATCGCATGTTAATAACAAAAAAATAGAAACTTCAACAGGAACAAAAAAAAAGGTACAAATAATTCTTTATATTTAATATAACTTCATTATACTTAAAAATGTATATAAATTAAAAGATAATTCCCTAATTAAAAAGAATTCTTAATATTAATTCTTAATATTTATAAAAAAAGTTTCAATTTACATATAAATTTAATAAGTTTTTAAGATAATAGTTTCGTTTTGATTTAGTTTCTTGTACGATTTTTGATTGAGACGCTACATTAATATTAATATTATACAGAAAATACAAAATAATTGTCTTGTTGTATTAATTTATCTTAATCTTTTAGTATTAATTTTTTATATCAAAATTGATCATTTCTTTGTGTATTCCCTAAATTGTGAAGCTTTTATTGATGTCTTTAACATTTTTGTTCTAATTATTTTAATAGATTTAACAAAGTCTTGCAGCTATGAAAATGCTCAAAAAGATAAGCAAAATAATGATAACAACAATAATGATTTTTCTAATGAATCATTTGAAAATGATGAATCATTATGGAGATTATTTGGCAGATTATTCTTTCAAACCAATAAAAGAAATAAAAACAACTGTTAAACCTGTTCATGAACATATTGACAAAAATTTGAAATTTCAAGAACATGTAAACATGAAAGAAAATTTACAATTGAAAAATGTTGGTAAGTTTCGAAAAAAAAACATAGAACATAAATTTACTCTATTATTATGTAACATTTGTTCAGAATATCCAATTTTTTTCTTTAGATTCACATCGCTCACATAATCAAGATCTGTCAATTTTACATAATAAGCCTAAAATTCTCAGTGTAATTAATACAAGTAAGTTTTGTTGTGCATTCACAGCATGTACTGCATAAAAAAGTTTTAATTACAAATATTAATTTTTAATTTATTTTAAATATGCTTTATAAAAGCATTATTTCAATATTATTTCAAGAATGTTGATTAAGATCTAATTAAAAAATTGTAAAAATAGTTGAGTACAGAAATTTTTTATTTACTACGCTGTTTGAAGTTGATTTGAAAAAATTCAAACATTAGTTCTTTTTATTTAAATTTAATTTTTATTTTATTAACAATAAACTGAACTTTTCATTAAACCATTATTTTATAAAAGATTTAATCGAATTCTAAATTATAAATGTGATATTATATGTATGTATAAGCGAAATTATATTATTTATCTTAAGTTAATGAATCTTATTGTTTTGGTTTAAATAGATATACCAATAGGAATTGCAACATCTGCACAAAAAGAACAGGAAGAAACTCATTTTCAAGATTCTAATTTTTCTGACAATGAGCAAATATGTACTAATGCTTTAATTAATGATGATACAAAGGAGTCCTCTACGCATCAACATCATACGTACTGTTGTAGTAAGTACAGTACAGTAAATAAGCTTGCTATACTGAATAAATACATTTTTAAATACATTTTTTAAATAAATACATTTATAGAGCTAAATACATTTTTTACTCAATTTTTTGGTAACTTTTTGAGAGAAGGAAAAATGGTTTAAATTTAATTGAGTTGTATAAATTCAATTAAAATATAATAATGTCAACTGACTAACATTACGTTTCTTTTTGCAGAAGCATGTCGTCATAATCTACAAGTTATTTTGCATAAGATAAATACAATTGATATGCATTTAGTAGATTTTTATGATAATGAATCCCAGCGAAATAATGAAAATAATCTATTACCACAGTTTCCGATTGTTACAGTTCAAGAATTAGAAAATTTTAATAAATTATTAAGGGAAGATGCAATAGCTCGTACACAATATGTAAGTATTTTATGTATTACACTTTCTAAATTTTTTAAAAACTTGATTTTAATTTTACAATATAACAATAATGCTCATAATTATGAATAATTTCTAATTACATTGATTATTTGTCTTATCTATCTAATTATCTATTTATCTACCCACATAAGAAATATATAATTTGTTATTTTTCATTTTAATCTTATAAATAAACGTACAAGCTTTTTTATTACAATTTAACTAACGATATCGATTAAATTTAAGGTCTGTAATTTTAACTGTTTTTGATTATATTATAATACTAACATATTGTATTATTTTTTAGAAAAAAATAATTAAAAATATTGGCGGTAAAGATGTTAAAAAACATGTTCGACAAGCCTTGACATTAATATTAAATGATGAATTGTCATGTAAATTATCATGGACAGGACAGAAAAAAACTATCAAAGTAAAAGATATGAAGTTCGTGGACATAATAATAGGTACATGATTTTTATCTTCAGTCACATCTCATCACATCTTTTTTATATTCCTTTGAATCACTATTATTATTATTATTTTTATTATTATTTTATTTTAGTAATAAAAGTAATAATAAAAATAAAATTAGTATACATTAGTAATAAAAAATTAGTGATGTAATAACTTATGTTGTAAAAAATAATAACCATAGTTGTTTTACTAATATGAAAATGGTAACAGTAATTACTATTTTTAAACATTATCATTAAAGTTTTACATCAAAAAATTTATTTTTAAATTTTGTTTTTATTGTAATTTGTTCATTGATACTTGTTCAAAAGTCTTTATTTTTAAATTAAAATTATTACAAGTCTATATTCAACAATATTTAAATGTAACATCCTTCATCCATGAATTACAATAACAAATGTCCTCATGAGTCTCATAAAAATTGCCAATCATAAAGTAATATGAGTATTTTTGTTGCAGTAAACTTTATTTCCTAATTATATAACTTTTGATTTCAGAGACTATAATTAAATCTGAGCGTAATTGTACAATCTTTGATGTACAAGAAACCATTCAAAAATGGCTACAACATGCAAGTGATAGAGTGCGTTACGTTGAAAAAAAACACGCTGAACATAATTGAAAACTTTTGGCATAAAATTTGTTTTTTTTATTCATAATATTTTATCTTTATAGTTTATTGTTTATTTTATAATGATTTGTTTTCTTTTTTCATAATAATTCATTTTATTTCTATTAAAAAATTTTTCACAATTTTTTTATTTTATATTAATATTATATTAGTCTATAAATAATATGTATTAAAAATGTTAAGTTCCGATTAATATTCTAAATATAACAGGTCTGCATGGTTTTGATGTTTGGGTGAAATGAAGTAGTTTCATACGTAATTTTGTGCGCTGAATCCGAATCTGACCTCGGAATTTGCCCATCACATCAGGTTTCTAAGACAAATAAAGTTAAAGATGTAAAAAATGACTTTATCAACTTCATGTATTTATTTTAGAGACTAAACTTTTTAAAATATTTTCAATAATGCCATTATATATTATAGTACTAGTCTTCCCCTTCAAAATCCTTTTCTAATCATCTTCGTACGATATTTTGTTCCCAAGATACACTTCAAAAATATTAAAAGAATAAATAGATACATGTATAAATTTTTAAATTTTCTATAACTTAACTAATATATACATAGTATATACAGTACAGTACAAATTAAAATGCTGAAAAACAGCTAAATGATCTTATTTGAATGAAAGTTAAAGAAAGTTAAGTTATAGAAAGTTAAAGAACTGATATATATTTTGCACATGTATTCATTTGTAATTTTAATATCTTTAAAGTTGTGTATATCGAAAACAAAATATTGTAAGAAGATGATTAAAAAAGATTTTGAAGGAGAAGACTAGTATCATGCAATGGCATTATCAAAAATATTTAAAAAAATTGTGTGCCTCTAAAATAAATATATGAAATTGATTAAAGTTAAAGATGTAAAAAACGTCATTTTTTACATCTTTAACTTCATTTATCTTCGAAATCTGACGTGATGGGCAAATTCCGAGGCCGGATTCTGATTCAGCGCACAAAATTAAGTAGGAAACTACTTCGTTTGTTCAAATATATGTCTCAAGACTGTCTATTTTTGTGGCTTGTGTAATCAAACCGTCCAAAGTTCAATAAGTTTAATTTATTAAAAGTCAAAAAATGTATTTTACATTATAAATATATTATATTATAAAATATATGTCTTGGAAATCATTCATTCTCTCTCTCTTTAAAGCTTCAATTTACTCTGAACACTAAAGAAACACGAAGCCTCTGATGAAATATTTAGCAATAAGCTCTCCAAAGGAAAAGATGTGAATGACAATGTAAAGGATGAATATAATGAAGAAAAATATCGTCCTTTATTATCAAAAACCTCTCTTGGAGAGCTTGCTAAATATATCACCAAAGACTTTGTGTTTTCTTAGTGTTTTGAATGTTTTAGAATATAAGTCTTATTAACTTCATAAACATGAACTCCTACAGATATCTAGTTTAAGATATCTTTGTGATTTCTATTACAAGATATCTAAAAAAAAGTAATCTTTTTGATGACTATCAGAAGAAATCTTTTTTCTCTCTCAATACGACGCATAAGAGCTCTTTCTGAACTCATTATGTTGTCTTTCTAAAGAAATTTTTGGATGTCCAAATCTTGCATGAGAGAACATTAAGAATTCTTTCTGTTATCAACTTGCTATCTGGGTACATACGAAATTAAGTACATATAACATATTGCTATTATAAGTACAATATAACGATATAATTAAGAAGGAAGAATAAAGAATAAAGTTTAATACATACCACAGCATTTTTCCAAATGATTGCCGTTGGCATTGAAAGTTGTCATGTCATCACCGTCAAGCACATTATCGGAGCTAATCATATTGTCACCAATATCATCATCATCATCATTATTATCATCAGGCACATTGTCATTATTAAGCCCATTACCATCATCACGCACATTAGCATTATCGCAAGACACGTAATCACCTACTAAACTTTCGTTCAACCATTCCTCATCAGTAATGTCAACATCTGTAAATATAAAGTCTGTGAGTTCATTTTGTTAGTTATACTGTTCATCACAGTGTTATTAAATTTCATTCATTGTAAACTATTTTATATAATTTTCATTTAACGCAATTTTTTATATTATTTTTTCTAGAATATATTACACAAAATTAAAATAATTTGAAAATTTTTTAAGTATATGTAACAGTTTTTGATGTGGACTTAGCACCCTTTTTTAAAAAGATAATTTTTTAATAAACATAATCTAATTTAAATATTGCTATAAGAGTTTGCTTATAAACAAGTGGCTATATACTTCATGAATAGTTTAATTAGATAAGAAATAAATAAATACAATTTATTAACAACAAATCATTAATTGAACTTCACAAAGTATTTAATCACTTCTTTATATAAGCTTCTTTTTTTCCTGAAAAGTAAAAAAACATACCATTATTTTGCTTGCCTTTATTAAATTGGCTGCTATTTCTGGGTACTTGCACACAAGAAGTAAGACGCACACTTTTCTTCATCATATATTCTGCAAAATATAAAATATAATTTATATAGGATTTCATTTTAGCTTTAAGTAATACTTCGCAGCAAGTGTCATCACATAAAGTTCATTGTTATCGTTGCAGTAAAGTAGGTATACAAGGCGGGTTCTAACTCAGGTCCTCTCAGGGGGGGTGAGGCGCGAGGGGATCTCAGCGGCGCGGGGGAATGACGTCACGCGGGACGGAGGGGATTTCGTAGCCGCGGGGGCTGCGGGGCAGGGCGGGGGACGCTTGTGTTGGATGTTTTATGACAAGTATAAACAATCATAAACCGATGTTTGACTGCTTTGTACCCTTGCCGCGCGTGTGAGAGAGAACGATAATATCGCGTACGAGAGAGAACGATAGCGAGACTTCTAATTAATGCGAGAGCACGCAAAGGATTGGAGCGCAAGGAAAAGGCGTGTAAATAATTGCAATTTTTTTGAAATATAAATTTATTTAAAAATGTGTATGAGTATTACAAATTGTGTGTGTGTGTGTGTGTGTGTGTGTGTGTGTGTGTGTGTGTGTGTGTGTGTGTGTGTGTGTGTGTGTGTGTGTGTGTGTGTGTGTGTGTGTGTGTGTGTGTGTGTGTGTGTGTGTGTGTGTGTGTGTGTGTGTGTGTGTGTGTGTGTGTGTGTGTGTGTGTGTGTGTGTGTGTGTGTGTGTGTGTGTGTGTGTGTGTGTGTGTGTGTGTGTGTGTGTGTACTTAATAGTAAAATTATGTAAAATTTAAGAAATTAATAAAATATAGAAATAAAAAAAAGAAAAAAAATGAATATAAAATAATGCGGACGGTGCGCCGGGCTGTAAGGGGGAGGCAGCTCCTGAAACAGGAAAAACGCTACATTAATTTTATCTTAATTAAAATAAAAAAAATAATAATTTATTTTAAGATACTTTTGATATATAATAAATTGTAAGTTACTTACAATGTTATCCATGATCCATTTATTTAATTTGTGCAAATAGGGCACATGTTGCAGGCCAATATTTGATTCAAACATTTTCTGCACCCTGTGCATGACATACTCGAATTTTCCAAATGAACATAAGCTATGGTTCTATGTTCTCGAACAGCACTAGTTTCTTCAAACTGATACGGTACACTTAGAAAGCATTCGATACAATATTTCGATCCATTTTCCATGTAGTAATAGGAAATGCAGCATATCTTTGTTGCTTCGTTGTATGTCATTATTTCAGGTATGCTTAAATCTCGCTGTTTCTTTTGTAACCGTTCATCAAGAATATCGACACTATTGTCACTATCATAATCACTGTCCTTCGCCAAGGGTTCTATATCAGATTCATCATCTTCCATCTCTCTCCTCTCTCTCTCCTCTCTCTCTATCTCCATCCTCTCCGCCACAGCTGGATCCATCCAATCATCGTAATCATCATCCGTATCGTCGTCGATGATAATTACGTTTTCTTCAGCCATTGCACAAGACCACCGAAACACAGAAGAGCAACGAAAGAAATGACACTCTAGTGCAGCAGACTCCTCTTCATTATATATATTTTTTAACATAAACAATATAAACGCGGGGGAATGACGTCACGCGGGACGGAGGGGATTTCGTAGGCGCGGGGGCTGCGGGGCGGGGCGGGGGACGCTTGGGGATGTGTTGGATGTTTTATGACGAGTATAAACAATCATAAACCGATGTCCAGATGGTAAACAGCGGTATTTGAAGAGGATTGAATATTAGGGGCAGAATTATTTTCCATATTTTTTCTAGGAAGAATTGCAACGTATCAGCGCCGATATTCGGCTGCTTTGTGCCCTTGCCGCGCGTGAGAGAGAACGAATTCTTTCTGAGATGTAAATAAATGATTATTATGATACACCACTTATTTATTTTACACAAAGATGAAAAGAGACGAAATACAGGGAGGATTGAAGCGCATCAAGTCACAGTACATGATTTGAACGCGCATCGACACGTCGCGTCGGTAAAAGTATAGTCAAAAAGTATAGTGTTCTGTCAGTGTTGTGTGATAATATATATATATATATATATATAAATGGAAGACGAAGATCACGCGTTGTCATCTGACAGTGACTGCATTAGTGACTGCAGTGAGAACTCCACGGAATTCAGAGAGAAAATAGTGTCTGTTGCGGAAATTAATGCTTTAAACGCACGTAGTACAAAATTTTGTATCATATACAGTTATTATTCCACGGGTGGTGCTCTAGCTGTATGTCCTTCGTGTATGATTGCATTGCAAGGCGTGGATAGCCAAATGATGTATGCTATTAGAAAACATAAAATTGAGACACTTAATGCGATGGATGGCCGATTTTGTTCAAGGTGTAGCGAGCCGTTGTATATAAGATTTCTATGCAATATGTGCCCAATTTGCACTCAGTGAAAAAAAAAATGGAAAATATCGAACAGACTGAACGCGACCTGGTGGAGCGATCCAACCAAATTGCCACCTTGGGCGAATATTTTGCATGGCTACAACGATGCAACGAGTACATCGAGTCGCTGGAAGAGCTAAGTCGGATCAAACGACTACGATTATCGATCGGGAATCGACAATCATTGATTGCTCGGATCGCGCGACTCGAAGGTGCAAAGACTCGATTGCAGAGACAGTTTATGCCCAGTGGTGGTAATTACAGTGGCGACAATAACGCGGGTGCCGGATGTAGCGCGCATCAAAATGAACTTGTGTGGCGCGAGATTGATACCGCGTTCGATAACCGTATTCTGACCGGTGCTGTGATTAACGCAAACCATATCGAACCTCGTCAATTTCTCGATGACGCCAAAGACATTGTGATAGAACATGTGCAGGACGTTATAAGAAGACACTACAGTGTAAAAGTGAACACTATATTCAATGGTGAATTTGTGTCGGGTGATAAGCGCGCAAATAAAAGTACCAATACGAGAAACTGTGAACTCTTTCGCACATCCGATTTACACGAGTGGTACGAGCGTCGCGTTATCGAACCCACTCTAGCATCGCTGGAAGAATTTCAGGAACGCGATAGCGGGTGGGCATTGTCGCGAATATTGAATTTGACTGTAAATATAAATAAGTATAATCCTATGCGCGCGGGATGTCATATAAAATTGCCGCGGGAGATTGTGATGAAGAGAGCGGTGATTAACGTACAATCAAAAGACAATGCGTGTTTCGCGTGGGCAGTGGTCGCCGCTCTATATCCCGCCGAAAGGAATGCGGAACGGGAATCATCGTACCCGCATTACGCGACAGTGCTGAATCTCCGGGACATTGAGTTTCCAGTGACTGTCAATCAGATTAAAAAATTTGAACTTGTCAACGATATTTCGATCAACGTGTACAGCATCGAAGAGAAGAACGGCATTGTTCCGATACGTCTTTCGCAGCAGAAGCGGGACAAGCATGTGAATCTGCTATACGTGGAAGACGGCAACAATGTCGGACATTTCGCATGGATCAAAAATTTATCCCGGCTCGTGAGCTCGCAACTGAGCAAACACAAGAATCAAAAATATATCTGCGATCGGTGTGTATAATTTAAATAATTATAAGTTATGTAGCAAATTGTATATAAATCTTTAATTTTTAAAAAATTTTTATTTTCTTTTATAGATGCTTGCATTACTTTGGTTCGGACGACAAGTTGCAGTTACATACGGTAGACTGCGGAAAGATGAACGACTGCGCTATCCGGTTACCGAGCGATAAGGACAAGTGGTTATCGTTCAACAATTACAACAGGAAAGAGCAGCTTCCATTCATCGTGTACGCCGACTTGGAATGCGTTCTGGCCAAGATGGAGGAAGAGAAGAATATGTGCCAGCACCATCAAGTATTTAGCATAGCATATTATATACATTGCTCGTACGACGACTCATTATCAGCATATCATTCGCGTCGCAGTACCGATTGTATAGCATGGTTCGTCGAGCAACTTAAAATGTTAGCATTTCGTGTAAAAAATATTTTAACTACTAATGTCCCTATGGTAGATTTAACATTCGAAGAGTGTGAAAAATTTAATAGCGCTACTCAATGTCATATATGCGAAAAACCGTTCGCGCAAGACGATACACGCGTACGCGATCATTGCCATTTGACTGGACGGTACAGAGGTCCCGCGCATTCAAATTGTAATTTAAATTATAAAGAGTCTTTCTGTATTCCGATAGTGTTTCATAATTTATCCGGTTATGATTCGCATTTCATTATCGAGGAAATAGCCACAGCGTTCGAAGGGAGAGTCGAGTTACTTCCAATAACGAAAGAGAAATATATATCGTTTACCAAAAATGTCGATCTTAAGGAAGAAAAACCAAAAAATCAAGTAAAATTACGCTTCATCGATTCATTCAAATTTCTTACGGCAAGTCTCGACAAATTAGCATCTTATCTAGATAAAGATAAACTAGATATTTTAAAATCAGAATTTCAAAACTTATCGAGTGAAAACTTCAAATTATTAACACGAAAAGGTGTGTTTCCATACGAATACATCGATTCCGTTGACAAGTTGCAAGATACATGTTTACCACCGCGCGAATCATTTTACAGTTCCTTAACCGGTGAAACTATATCCGAGAGCGATTATGCGCACGCCGAGACCATCTGGACGCGATTCTCCATTCGAACGCTAGGCGAATATAGCGATTTATATCTTAAAATCGATGTCTTGTTATTAGCCGATATTTTTGAAAACTTTCGCAACAAATGTATCGAAAGTTACGGACTCGAACCTGCGTATTACTATACTCTCCCCGGATACACGTGGGACGCCATGTTGAAGCATACCAAGATTACGTTTGAATTGCTTACCGACATCGACATGGTTATGTTTATCGAACGCGGTATACGTGGTGGTCTGAGTCAGTGTTCCAACAGATACGCGCGTGCTAATAACAAGTACATGGAGTCATACGATCCATCGAAACCATCATCATACTTGATGTACTTTGATGTAAATAATTTGTACGGATGGGCAATGTGTCAACCGTTGCCTTACGCCGATTTTCGATGGGTCGACGACGTGTCGAATTTTGACGTAGCATCGATCGCGCTAGATTCGCCTACAGGCTATATCCTCGAAGTCGATCTCGAGTATCCGCAACATCTTCACGATGCGCACACTGACCTACCGTTTTGCCCGACACGCGACAAACCACCTGGCAAGCGGGAATTCAAACTGCTTGCAACGCTATACGATAAAAAGCGTTACGTGATACACTACCGCAACCTGCAGCAGTGTACGCGTCACGGTCTTCGCGTTACAAAAATACATAGAATTTTACAGTTTTCTCAATCTCCCTGGCTTCGAAATTACATAGAACTCAATACACATTTTAGAACATTGGCTAAAAACGATTTTGAAAAAAATTTATACAAATTAATGAACAATGCGGTGTTTGGCAAAACGATGGAAAATGTGCGCAATCGCGTTGATGTAAAGTTACTAACTCACTGGGACGGGCGGTACGGTGCAGAGGCAATGATCGCTAAACCAAATTTCCACAGCAGAAGCGTCTTTTCGGAAAATTTAATAGCTGTGGAATTGCGCAAACTCGAGGTGAAATTCTACAAACCAATCTACGTGGGTATGTGTATACTCGACATATCCAAGACATGTTTGTACGAGTTTCATCATGAGTATATGTCTCCCCTGTATCGCGACAAATGTAAGGTCATGTACACCGATACCGATAGTCTCATATATCACATTGAGTGCGAAGACATGTACAAAAATATGAAGCGCGACGTCAGCAGATTCGACACTAGCGATTATGCTGCAAACAATGCGTACGGTATGCCGCTCGTAAATAAAAAGGTACCAGGTCTAATGAAGGATGAAAATAACGGTGCCATAATGACCGAATTTGCCGAGCTCAGAGCAAAAATGTACGCATTACGAGTCGATGGGAAAAAGGATACGAAGAAAGTTAAAGGCGTCAAGAGCAACGTTGTCGCGAGAACGATAACGTTTGACGATTACACACGGTGTTTGAAAGAAGAAATTGAAATGACGCGCCAGCAGTCGTGTATACGATCGAAATTGCACCAAGTATACACAATCCGCGAGACAAAAATTGCTCTGAGTCCGTACGACGACAAGCGGTATATCGTACCCGAAACCACCGATACGCTACCGTGGGGGCATTATAAGATACCATTGTAAAATGTGTGTGTGTGTGAAAGAAATATTAATAAAGATTTTTGTATTTTTATATTTCATATATTTTTGTAATGCATATCTCATACATCTTATATTAAAAAATACATGTACTATCGCAAGGAATATTGATAAGGATTTTTATGTATATTTTCATTTTTCAAATATTATATATGTTATACACATATATTTTTTCCAGAAAATTAAAAATAAACACTGTATGAATTAAATCACATTGTCTTTATGTATCCAAGAATTGTGCGAATTGTCAAATCCCAACCATTTCACGTAAACCTCGTCACCCCTCCTACGCAGTACTTTCTCCACGAGATACACGTCCGGATAATTCGCGCGATGCAACTCGTGCTCGTAGAACGCTCCAGCGATAGGTTTTTTACGATAATCCTCAAGTAGATAGCTTACGGGATTAGTATGCTGCACTTTTACAATTTTAAACACTTCGGTTGTCCAATTTGGCGTGTAACCTTTCTCAAAAATTGTCTTGTACTTGCTAACGCGTACCGAGTCACCTACTTTGAATTTTGCCGGACCCGCGATATTTACACGGTTATACACAGTAGCCAAGAGTCTTTCAGCGACCGCGGGGGTAACGTCGACGGGTCGCATACCGATCGTTCGATGCTTGCGCGCGTTGTAATCCGATACGAGTCGCGGCAACGCGCTGATCCACTTGTAAGATCCGTTCAGCGTAAACATCTTCCACATGTCGTTTTTCAGCGTGCGATTGAATCGCTCAACGATCGATGCCTTCAATACTGAATATGTAGAATAATGATTGATGTCATGTTTCCGCATGAGCCGTTGCACGTCAGCGTTATAAAATTCCTTCCCCATATCAGTCTGTAAGTTTTTCGGACATCTTTTGCTATTTCGAATTATCTCAGCGATAGCGTCAGCTGTCTCGCTTCCGCCTTTACTCTTGAGTGGTGCGGCCCACGCGTGCTTGCTCAACGCATCGATGACTGTGAGTATGTAGTGGTAACCTCTGTTGAAACGAGAGTACGCACGCATCTCGACAATGTCAGCTTGCCACAAGTCATCGTATCCCCGCACTATGACATGTCTTCGGGGAAAATTTTTTCTCGCCGGCGCGTGCAATTCGTTCACCAACTGCTGTTTCTCTAAACTATGTTGTTTCTTCGCTTCCTCGGTTATTCCCGATCGCCGATCCATCGTTGTTTCGATTCGTCGATCAAACGATGTGTGCCCCGAGTATCACCGTGCGTTTTATCATTCGTTACTGTTCGATAACCGTTCCTGCCCCGTTCGATAGCCGTTTCTGACCCGTTCAATAGCCGTTCGTTACCGTTCCTACCCCGTTAGTTGTCGTTCCTGCCCCGTTCGATAGCCGTTTCTGACCCGTTCGATAGCCGTTCGTTAGCCGTTTCTGACCCGTTCGATAGCCGTTCGTTAGCCGTTTCTGACCCGTTCGATAGTCGTTCCTTACACATTTGATAGTCGTTTCTGAGCCGTTCACTGCCGTTCTTGACCCGTTTGTTGCCGTGATTGATCCTGTTGGTAGTCGCTTCTAAGTAGTCCGTAGCCTCGTTCACAGTCGTTTCTGACCCGTTCGCAGCCTCGTTGGCAATCGTTTCTGACTCGTTCGTAGCCGTTCCAGAGTTGTATGCCGCCTCGTATGTAGCCGTTCCTGACGTGTTCATAGCCTTGTTCGCAGCCGTTCCTGAGGTGTTCATAACCTCGTTCGCAACTGTTCTTGAATTGTTCGTAGCCTCGTTCACAGCCGTTTCCTCTTCGATCACTGCCACTCATTGTAGTTCGATAAGCCTTTGTAGATGTTCAATAATTGTACAATAGCCGCTGTTTAGCCGCTCGTAGCTGTTTCTGAATTAGTGTTAATCGCACGCTGAAGCTCGTTTATCGCAGTCTGCAAAGCTCGCACGTCCTTCTCGAACGCAGTCAGCTTCTCGTCTGATTCTTTCTGCTGATTCTTCAACGTTTTAACGCATTGTTCCACGTACAGTTTGTTGACTGCATCGGTATCAGCCTCAGGTTGCGCTACACGGCGAATCTTGCGCGACCTCGCGTCATAGTACGTAGCGACGCGACACAGAGCGTTTTGACGCAAGTAACTTGTCACCGATTTATCCCAATGATCGCTTGTTCTAATTGCTTCATTTCTCTGTTCGAATAATCCAAATTTGTTGATGGGCATTTTTTTTTCTCGATGCGAGTGACGTCGATCGACTGATCAGTTTCGTTGAGACACCGTTTAATTTATAATAAGGCCGACTTCGCAAAGTTCCTCTATAATCGACAGGATCTCGTTGTCGTGAGCGTTGTGGCCAGCTCGGCGCGAAGCATCGAGCAATCGTAGACGATCCACTAGCTCGTTGGGATCGTCCCAGTGCACGTAATCGATCTTATTGTCGGTTAGCGTCATCGCGCGAGGCATGGATACTCCCGTACCGCATTTTTTCTTTTTCGATTCGATCGACATCAACGGTGCAATTATGTGTTTATACTTGTATCCCCTGTTGCTCTTTAATTGACCTTGCGCATCATATTGGCGTTTATGCGCACTCGTCGCCATTAATATGCTCTTATATTTTTGCATATCCTCCTCAGTGTATATGTCATCATCGGGAATTCTCTTGAAGATCAACTCGTATAATCCAGGTGTACCAATGTACCTCACTTTGTCTATGATTATAGAGTCATCTGCGTCGATGTCGAATCGTTTGTTACCGAGCCACATTTCATTCTCGTTGAAATAGACACCGTACACGTGATCGATCTGATTTTTTTCGTCGCCACTAAGGAAAGCGCTCATGTACTTTTGTGGCAGTGGCCCGAAGTACTCTCGTAACATTTTTTGACCTTCCAACGTTTGTAACATGTTTCGAACAGATGGTGATTCGAGCGGGTTGCCCGTGGTTTCGAAAACATTTTCGATTGCGAGTGATTCGGGTATCGTGGGTTGTACGATTCTCGTTGTCGCGGACGGTGTGGAGGTTATCAGCGGTTCATCCGATTTATGCGATGTCGATAAACGATTCGCCTTCAATCGTTGTCTTTTTTTCGGTGTCGTATGCTCATCCTCCTCCTCCTTCTCCTCTTCTTCCTTGTACCGCTTGATGGGTAACGTTTTAATTATAGCGTTACTCTCCGGCTCGTTTTTCACCGCGATTAAGCTAGAGTTGTCGACGATTTTTTGTAGTGGCTCGATAATAGGTCTAAAATGGGTCTTGACCGCGATATCGTCGTCGATCTTACCGGTCTTCAAAGCGCGATGTTTCTTGCGGATCGATTCGCTCGTTTTCTCAATCTCCCTCGCAATCTTTTCACGCTCGCGAATATTATCGCTTTCAGCCATGTCGACAGAGTGTCGGCAGCGACTAATCGTTTTGCGGTATCGCGAACACGTTAAATCCTTTTCTGTATCGCCCGTTCGTAAATGAGCTGTCCTTATCTATCACTAGAAATCCATACTTTTGTTGCCAACAAGTACGACATAATTCACTGAAATCCCCGTACGACATGTCGGTATTCACGTGATCGTTGTACACGTGTTTCAAGTTGGTACCGTCCTGTTTAAACAAGATCAGCAGGTTCGCGTTGTCGCGTATAAGATGTTTTGGTATTCTCGCGTACGTCTGACAGAGATAGAAGCAGTCGACGTTCGAGTGACGACCCATTGAGAAGTACTCTCTTATCGTATTTTGCTTGTCGCACGCCACGTCATCGAAGACGAAAATCGAGTTTGGACGTGCCTCGCTCGGTGGAATGACGTCACTGTTATTGGAGAACGTAAAATAGCCGATTTCATCAATCGGCGTCAACAAATTCTCCAGATATCGATATTTCGGCTGTTGCAGCGACTTCGAGTACACGTACACGTTCTCGAAACGTACACCGTGCGGGCTTTCCAGTAGACTTATCAGAACGTTGGTTTTACCACAATTCGAGGGGCCGCAAACGATCGCGCGTATAGTAGTCGCAGCATCGTACCGTGCCTGCGCATCTCTGCGTTGTCCTCTATTGATCGTAATCTGTCGTCACAATTCGTCACGCGTATCGTCAAAGGTTGTCGCACGAATCTCATTTTTTCAACACTACCGATTGGATCGAACGCCTGCCTATTTATAGGTGCGCGAAATCACGAGTCGCTCAGTAGAGAAAAAATGTTCGTTCTGCTATCAAGTCCTTCCGACATTCGCGATTTGAGCGTCGAACAACTACAATTTGTGTCAAAAGCTGTTCTGTTGCGAATGTGCGGTGATCACGTCCACTACGTGTGGGACAAACTTCCGGAACACATAAAAGCGGATCCGGAGGTTCAGACGTATCGTCGCTGTTACGAACACTACAATCAGCCGTGGCAGAAAACACACATCGATGGTCCGGCACCATTGATAAAGAATTGCAGCGAATGTCAACGAAAATAGGTGGAGGCCTATTAAATCACGCGATAAACACACTTCCGATCGAATTCCATATTCCCGGCTATCAGTTTTGCGGGCCAGGCACACGGTTGGAGAAGCGATTAGTCAGAGGCGATCGAGGTATAAATCCATTGGACGCGGCGTGTCGCGAACACGATATAGCATACTCTCGGAGCAACGATCTCACCGAGAGACACGCGGCGGATAAGATACTCGCTGAGAAAGCGCGGAATCGCATCGTTGCGAGAGATTCGACTCTCGGTGAGAGAGCCGCCGCCACAGCTGTCTGGACAGCGATGAAAGCCAAGACGAAGCTCGGTATGGGTCTGAAGACAAAGACGAAGAAAAAAACGGCGAAGAAACGGATACTTCCGGTAGCGAAATGCGGCGGTGTATTGCCGATTCTACCAATGTTGGGTGCGCTCGGATCCCTGATCGGTGGAGCGGCTGGTGTAGCTAAGGTGGTGAACGACGGAAAAGCCGCGCAACGTCAGTTGCAAGAGATGCTACGTCACAATCGCGCTATGGAAGGTCACGGATTATATCTCGCTCCTTACAAATACGGACGAGGAGCCTCAACGAGAAAAAAAAAACGTCAAAGAGACGCTAAAAATGCCGCAGGGCGCAACTACCAACATACAATTGCTACAACTGGCAAAACGTATGCACATTCCATATTTTAGAGGTGTTTTCATGCGCAACTCGTTACCGATCGGTGGTATATATCAAAACGAGAGCGGCATTGTAAATTTGGATAGCGTCGAAGGACCAGGTACTCATTGGGTAGCGTATGCAAAGAGGGGGAATCGCGCTATATATTTCGACAGTTTCGGCAATCTTCGACCACCGAATGAATTGGTGCGATATCTCGGACGAAACGTAACGAAGATACAGTACAATTACACACCTGTTCAAACTTACGATCAGAGCATCTGCGGACAATTGTGCTTGCAGTTTCTTCGAACGGTCGATGCATGTGAATTTAAAGACAGATATTGCGCTATTTAACTCAGTATTCGTTAAACAGTTTCGTCGACATGTCTATGACGTTCACATTGACTGGGAAGAGTAGCGTTCTCACGGCAAACTTCTTTCCCACCATAGATTTGAGCGACGGCGAATACGAGCTCGGTCTAACGGATTTTGAGACTTATCACACGATACCGAATGTGAATTCCTCGAATAATAAATTTTACTTTGGCAAAGACGACGAGGAAATTACGATTCCCGAGGGATCGTATGAGTTGCAAAATATACATGAATTTTTGAAACAAGCAATTTCACGGAAACATCGCGATAAGAAACACATTGACTATGAAGATGATGAATATCCGATAGTGCTCCGCGCTAATTACAATACAATGAGGAGCGAGATCAAATGTGCCTACAGAATAAACTTTACCAAACCCGACAACATTGGATCGCTGCTAGGATTTTCGAATCGTATTCTCGAGCCGCGAAAATGGTACGAATCAAACATGCCGATTAACATTCTCAACGTGAATATTATCCGTATAGAGTGTAACGTGACCGCGGGTGCGTACAACAACGGCATACTCGTTCATACGATACATGAATTTTCACCGAGGGTACCACCGGGATATAAGATATCGGAAACGCCTGCACAGATCATTTACCTGCCGATCATCGCGCGGAGCATTACGGATTTAACGTTACGCGTTGTCGACCAGAACGGACGATTGCTCGATTTTCGAGGAGAAGAGATCACCGTAAGATTGCACGTACGTATGCGACGTATGAGATGCTCGTATTGAACGGATCGAAAGACGTGAGAGATAACGCAATCTTTACGAGACCAGCAACACCACCGACAACAACAACAACAACAACGTCGACGTTCGCTAATATCAAATCATTCAAGAAAAAGAAACTCAGCGCATCGAACGTTGCGTTTTTACAATCTTTGGGATTTGCGGTGCGAAACAGCTGAACGATGACCGACATTCTCAACATCGGTGATGAACCGATCTTTGACAATCGTATCATCAAGATCGAGACTCACACGTACAACCCGTTCGCCAATACAACGTTCGGACACAGTGATGAAATAAGAATACCCATACAACAACAGGATCTGTATACATTGCCGTATGAGAGTTTCCTATACATCGAGGGACAACTAACGAAAACCAAACCAGCTGAAGGAAGTGATGTGGAACTGGCAAATAATTGCGCCGCATTCATGTTCGATGAGATTCGATACGAACTCGATGGCGTTGAGATTGATCGCAATAGAAACGTAGGAATAACTACTACGCTCAAAAACTATGTAACGGTATCATCCGATAGAAACGTGATTATGAAAAACGCTGGCTGGGATCCGTGGACCTATGAGAATGGACATTTCAATTTTTGCGTACCGCTCCACATGTTATTGGGATTTTGCGAGGATTATAAACGAGTGGTGATTAACGCTCGTCACGAATTGATCTTAATACGATCGCGCAACAATAATAATTGTCTGTTTGGAGATTCGACACTGGAACCTGTGATCAACATATTCAAGATACAATGGCGAATGCCACACGTGCTGTTGAGCGAGATCGAAAAACTGTCGATGCTGCGTGCTCTGGAAAGCGGACGATATCTCAGCATGGGTTTTCGCTCGTGGGATCTATACGAGTTTCCGCTATTGCAGCTTACAACCAAGCATTCGTGGGCCATTAAGACCGCGACTCAACTGGAGAAACCACGATACGTTGTCTTCGCTCTGCAGACAAACCGGAAAAATATCATGTCTGAGGATACGAGTCGATTCGACCACTGCAAATTAATCAACGTGAAACTCTATCTGAATTCGGAATGTTATCCGTACGACGATATGAATCTGGATTTCGAAAAAGGCAGATGTGCCATTCTCTACGACACGTACGCGCGCTTCTGCAAGATCTATTACGGATACGAGTATCTCGAGCCGAGTCTCTCCATCTTACAGTTTCAACGTCATGGTCCGTTCGTGATTATCGATTGTTCTCGACAAAACGAATCGGTCAAGAGCGCAACCGTGGATGTGAGATTGGAATTCGAATGTAAGGAGAACGTGCCGGCGAATACCACTGCGTACTGTCTCATCATACACGATCGTGTGATCCAGTACAATCCGTTGACCAACGTTGTACGCAAAATCACCTAAGCGATAACATCGACACAAGAGAGAGAGGGGAGGAGAAGCAGGATATAAATCAAAGTGCTGCGAGATGATTTTAGAGTTTTGTCATTCATCTCGACTAACGTATCGAAGAGAGAGATCTCGTCATGTCCGTACCAACGTTTGTGGATCTGCAAGGATTTATTGTCGGGAGAAATTTTGTCGTGAAGGAAGCTGCGGTTCTGAGAAAGGGATATGTTCTCTCGCATTACTTTTTCGCAAGTCCCGTACCGTGGAACGTGCTTACAAAATCTGAGCGATGTCAAGTCTCATGGGTGATTAGAAATCATCATGGATTACAATGGGAAGACGGAAACGTTCCGTATGGCTTGGCTCAGCGTGTAATTACAACAGCTGTCGTTGGTACGATACACGAAGAAGAAGAAGAAGAATCGTCTGTCGTGTACGTTAAAGGACTTGAAAAGCAAAAATGGCTGACCGATATACTAGACGATGCGGGAAACGGCTATATTATTGAAACCTTGGATGCAGACTATGAAGATATTGATTCTCTAAATAAATTAGATATTACCAATAGTATGCGATGTGGAAAACATGTTAAGAATTGCGCATTACAAAATGTATTCAAAATATTTAACTGGTGGTCGCAACGCCAGAAAGAATTGCAAGAAAATAAAATATGTAAACATTAATATGTTTTATCTCTTATTTCCCCTTCCTAGACCTTTCTATGCGTTTCTAAGAATTTTTTGTCTGAGCGTTATCCCCCCTTCTCCTAAAATTCAAAGCATTGATCCCCCCACCACATTATACTTTTGGAAGATGAGCGTCATGTATACTCGGTTATTTCTTATACGATCAGTGTCGCGTTAACACCGCTCTCGTGGTTCACTTTTCATAACTCCCAGAGAAATGTATTACGTCGAAAGAAACGGAAACAGCGGCATCGGAGGACGTATGAATAATTACGTACCGAGTCGTGATAAAACTCCATCGTTTGAGAACAAATGTGACAAGTAAGTTTCATTTAACTTCTTTCTATTTTTTATATATTTTTTTTTACAAATTGTATTATTACTATTATTTTAATTTTAATTTTTCTGTAGCATTTCGTTGGAACGTCGTGCGGTTCGTATACTAGGTAGACGATACGCATTGACAGCTACGGAATTCAAATTCCTCGAAATTGGTATCAACGTGGGTCCACCGAGTTACGTGGAGATTGCCATAGGAGATCATCGAGGAAAGGAACTGATATTATCTCTCGAAACGTGGAAGGGACTCTACGAGCAACGTCGCAATATTCAAAAATTACTTTGGAACAACTCTAAAGATGACTACAATTTCATAAGCGTTGGACCGCTAACAGTGAGAGTTCGTACGATTAACGACGTCAAACTCATAAGTCTCGAATCTTCAAACGTATGCTTGATGATGGTCGAATCGACATTACATCGTATGTTCGATCTCAATCAATGCATAGATGTAACTTTTGATCGATTGGGTAAAATTATCGAAACAGTTGATGTCAAGTTTACGCAATTCTCCAATATCGCGTCTACTGTAATAAATCCAAAAGAAATATCTAATGTAATACGCGCGAGTGACGCTTTCAACAAGCATCAGCTCGTCGATTGTGAGCTGGCAGCTTTAGTTTTTAGTTCATAGTACGTAAGAAAAAAAAAAAATATATATATATATACATAAAACATAAATAAAGTTTTAAGTCTAAATATGACGTAATTTCTTCGCACGCATTTCCATCCACCCAATCCTCTTCAAAGGAATACCGCTTATATTGTTTAATTCGAAAAAAAATCTAGAATTACTTATATTGTGGGAGAGGGGGTGTATCACAACAGCACAAAACTATTTTGTTTGGGAAAACATGTCCCGACGCGTTAGTCAGCCTTAAGACCCAATCCTCTTCAAAGGAATACCGCTTATATTGTTTAATTCGAAAAAAAATCTAGAATTACTTATATTGTGGGGAGAGGGGGAGGGTACCGCGAGAGCCATTTTGTTTGCGAAAAACATGTCCCGACACGTTAGTCTCGGCCCCAATCCTCTTCAAATACCGCTGTTTATCAATCGGTTTATGATTGTTTATACTTGTCATAAAACATCCAACACAAGCGTCCCCCGCCCCGCCCCGCAGCCCCCGCGCCTACGAAATCCCCTCCGTCCCGCGTGACGTCATTCCCCCGCGCCACCGAAAACCCCCTCCATCCTGCGTGACGTCATTCCCCCGCGCCGCTGAGATCCCCTCGCGCCTCACCCCCCCTGAGAGGACCTGAGTTAGAACCCGCCTTGTATACCTACTCAGTAAGTTTGGAAATATGTGTGTGTGTGTGTGTGTGTGTGTGTGTGTGTGTGTGTATATATACATATATATATATATACACACATTTCCCAACTTACACACACACACACACACAGATAATCCATATATATCCTATAATTGTGCGTTCAAGTTACTAAGACTGGTAACATTTCCGGATACTTGTGCGCCACTGCAAGAAGGCGTTTGCACGAGGTTCGTTTCTTCTGTAGATCCTACAAAATATTATTAATGTTATTAAACTTTGACTGCGGTCGGGGAAACGTTAGATATGCTTCGAAACATTATTCTATTTTTGTTCTACATTCCACGAAAATAAAGATATATGAATGATTTTTCGAAGCATTCATAACATCTTCCTGACCATAGCCATAGAATACAGTTAACTTAACTTTACTACTTTCGGGAAAAAAAAATTCGTCATATATGGATTTTGTCAATATCTGATCATGTCTTGCCAAATATAGTCGTATATATGATATATATTATCAAATACAGTCATATATGATAACCATATATCATATATGACTCTATTTGGCAAGACATGATCAGATATTGACAAAATCCATTTAGGACAAATTTTTTTCCCGTGAAGAAAAACTGAAACCATAAATACCATTAAATCCTTTGTTTCGAAGATTGCTGACATTATTAGATGGTACGTAATTACAAGGAGGCGTTAACGCATTCTTCTTTTTCTTGCTTAGATGTTCTATCAAAGTTAAATACTATTACTTAATTTACTGTTCTTATTAACGATAAAATAATTACAATTAAATAAGTAGAATTATTATTAGAATTATTATCACTATCCAAGAAAAAAATGGGTATAATATAGTCTGATGTACATAATTATTAGATATGAAGATAACATATATAATTTTATATAATCATATCCGAAGAATGGCGTGACATGATCACATCTTTATATAATAATATTTGATCATCTATTTTCATATATAAATAGATCTAGTCGAATATGATAATAAAGATATGATCATATCACATCATTTTTCGAATATTATTATGTATGATTATATAAAATTATATATATGTCAAATCTTTTCATATCTAATTATGTATATTTACATCTGACCATATTATACGCATTTTTTTCTTGGGTAACGATTAAATGAATAGAATTAATTACCGGTTTTGCTGTAATTTTCAAGTTCATCATGAAACGGTGGTCTTTTAATTGTTCTTTTTTGTAGTTCCTGTATAATTGAATATCCTTGACTTAGTGCTTGCATTGGTCCTTCATCGGATGTGGATACAGTTTCTGCTCGTTTCTCGGCTTGTATGGCTGTTTCATAAGAATCTATGCAAAATAATTTTGATGTAATTACAAAATTCTTCCAAAATAAAATTACATAGTTTCAGTTTCATTACCATATGGCCCTACAATGCGTCTATACTGTTGAACATCCCAGTCGTCACAGGGAAAAATATTTTTCTGAACAGCTCTTCTGACGTTTATTTCTTTTGGTGGCCATTTGAAGGTTTTTGCCTTAACATTTACCCAAACGTCAGGTACTATGGAGCACCAATCGTCAAAAAATATTACATAATACATCTGAAATTGTTAAATTTTAGTACTGATTAAATGTTGAATATCATTTTCCTCAGTAATGCTAAAAAATATATTACACATATACAAATAAGAGCTCCTGCCCACAGAACGCGGAAGCGCTTGCCGCGCGGGAAAAAGTTACGCGGTAGCTAATAAACGCTAGGACAACAATACGTTGATTGATTACTGCGTCACTTTTTGCCGCGTGGCAAGCGTTTCCGCGTCCTGTGGGCAGAAGCTCTAAGTGTATCAAAAAGTGATGGCAATAAAATTGGCGTTATTTTTGGCATATAAGAGAAAATATCCAAAAAAAATATTTTTCACGTTACAGTCGTTAGAAAAAGGAAGATTAAAATCGAAGATTTTTGATAACTTTTAACATTTATCTGCATAAAAATAAATGTAGTACTATATGCATATAAATAAAGGTAACACTACTCACTGTTTTTACAAATGTAAAAGAGGCATTATATAATACATGTGATTGAAAAATATTTTTACAGCTTTAGCATCAATTTGCGTTGCTGATACTACTTCCACACTTGTTTGCCGCGTTGCTGTATGAATATTCATGTCTTGGGAATTACAAGAATACATTGCAATGGACTGAAGATCACAAAATTTTTTTCCAATAACAATAGGTATGTTATCTTTGTAGCCGATATATTCGATGCAAAACACTGATCCATCCTTTAAATAACAGCAATTATCTGCAGAATTCGTCGTCAGCAAATATTTTGCAAATTTCATACTTTTGTGTGAATTTACACATCCTAAGGGCATATTTCTTCCATCTGGATGTAGAAGTAGCGGTATATTTATTACGTTGCTATTATTAAAATTACTTTCACATTTAGTTATTGCGCGTTCATTAATTCTATTGTTCAATTGTGACAATGGTTTTTCTGATTTGCGTAACATTTTCTTGAATTCTTTCATAAAATTCTCGAAAGGAAAAGCGCAGAATGTATTTAAAGATCCATATCTCTTTACATCTTCACACAAATGTATTAAATTATGTATATTATAAACAATAGTGTCTTTTCCGTATAATACTTTAAATGTTCTGACAAAATATTTCAACAAATCAGTAGCATATTCATTGTTACGTAAACAATCTTCAGGATGGCATAATATACGTATAGCAATATGTAGAGCACAGAAATGTTTGTAATAATCAGCGTCCAAATATTTCTGTAAAACAATAGGTCCCAAATAAAGAAGGAATAATCGAAATTCTGTTGCCTTCCACCTATCTAATTCGTTAAGTCCTCGTGGGCGACGAGCAAATTCAATTGGTATAAATTTACGCAAATTTAAAATGTCTTTGGATAATGCTTCTATCTGTGCCGCACGTAATCGCGATTTATGGGGCCCCTTCATCAATAGAAGCAGCATCTTCTTCATTACTCCTAAGCAAATTACATGCATATAATCCAAGGGGAAACTGTTAATTATGTCTATAGGCAAGTATTCGAATGGTGATACTGTAACGTGATGTTCTTCATTTTCTCTATTGCGGAAATTATTGTTTGTACGTAATCGTGCATTTTCTTGCAGAAAAACCATCTTATGGTTATAATATTCTCCTTCACAAAAACATTTAGTGCAACCAAAATAACCATTATGTCCTTTAACACCCGTTACAAAGGATTTGGCAGGAGCATCGCAAATAATAGCTCTGATTATTACTTGATACTTTTTTTCTTCGAATGAAAATCCTTCATTGTGCAGATGTAGATATTCTTCACAAAATTCTTCTAACAACTCGTGCGCATTCGTAGGCTTCTTATAACCGTGATATGCTCCAATTAAAAAGGGTTCTGTAGATTGATTGTTATTATATATTTGCCCAAGTATGGGCCATAATTGACTTGCTGAGCTTTTAGCAAGAGGTAAGCCATCAATGTTAACGTTAATTTTTATCAAATCATTGGTACTTTCATAATGTTCTAAGCGCTCCCGTAATGCTCTTTCCAGACCATAGTGGAAATAATGACCACTCGCGCATTCACGAATAATCGTTTCTGTGGGTGTGTGTAAAAAGATTCTCGCATCGCTAGGCAAATTTTGGAGACCTTCTTCTCGAAGAATCCGCAATAAACTTGTTACAGATGTGTGTGGAACATTATATTCTATAGCCCAAGTACGTAAGCGTTGTTGTAAAGTGTTTTTTTCTTTGTCTGTTGCAATACATGTTGAAAAAAAATCATGTATATTTTCAATGTTCTCGGAATCATGTAATTGCTCGTGTACTACATCTACTGATTGCAAAGGAGATTTATTTATATCAAAATTCTCATTTTCGAAGCATTCTATATGAACAGAATTGTGTTTAGCAATAACATTGTCTTGCCAATTTTTCGTTATCGAAATGGCAGTAACATTTCTCTTTCGTTCTTGTGATAACAATCGTCTGTTTTGTTGTCTTCGAGATAAATCTCTGAATTTCTTATACTTCGGCATTACCTTCAATTTCTTAAATGGAACCAAAAAGGGGGTGCAATTTAAAAAAATTGAAGTGACCTTCACGTGACCTTCAAATGACTGTCCAAGGTCAAACCAATGGTAACATCTTATGGCCCCCTCGAAACTATATAACTTTTGTCTGAAACATTTTTCTGTAAAACGTATTATTTGAGAAATATTTGAGGTTGTTTAAAATGGGATACCTTGTATATAGAACGACCACCATTTTCAATTTTCATACACCGATTGTTTCGAAACTTTATCAATACTAAAATCTATCTATTCGTAGTTTACGTTACCTTTATTTCTTCGAATCGAAAGATTTTCTTCAGCTTGCACAACCACAATCACAATCGCACTCGATGAAAGATGGGAAGAAAGGAGCATCTCAGATAAAGTTTTCATTTATCTTATGATAGCAGTCATTTGTCATAAGTTGCTAGTGTATTCGCAATATATACTGTGTCCATTTTGTGTGCAACATTCAATTTAATTTCAAATAACTGCATTATTGCATATTTGCAATACATGCACTAGCAACTTATGACAAATGCTGCTATCATAAGATAAATGAAAACTTTATCTGAGATGCTCCTTTCTTCTTTCAGTTAAAAAGAATGTCAAAAAATATATATTGATATATGAAATATGAGACCTAAAAGAATCAATAAATTTTAAATATATCATGTGTTTTATACAAATAACAACTTACCTATAAAAACTAGTTTTATTTGGGGAATTATTGAATACTTGAAGAATTGTGATCTGCGTAAATGATACATAAATTGTGGATACAAGGAAAAATTTTCTGCCAATCTAAAGCTAGTTGGATCATCTTTTGCATATTCTCCGAATTTTTGATACTGCAATAATAAGATTTTACACCTCAAAATAGATACAATATATATTTATGTGTAAATCTATATGTATAAATATATAAAGTTTAAGCTTTATATTAAGTGTAATTGGGCACAATTTTAATGATAGAAACTACTAACAAGTCTAATCAGAATATGATCAACCCATCTTCAAACATTTGGACCATCATCACTTTCTGCTCGAAATACAGTTAAACGTGATATAAAAACAGCTGTTGCTTCCTCAAATTCTATGCTTACATGATGCAAAGATGATGATTCATCTGCCCAACTGATAATTAAAGATATCCCTATAACATCATAAATATTTATGATATATTATTATTTATGATATTATAAATATTTATGATATACATATAATGTATAATAAAAAATATATTTACTTTCTTGCAATAGTAGTAACTCTAATTCGCCTTTGTCCATTACTATGTTAATATTGGATAATGAATTGAATACAGCCTCTTCCACTTTGCGGAATTGGGGCTGTATGTTAATTTGCAACTTCAAACAATAATGCTGTTGTTGTAGATGGTGTCAATGAACAAAATTTCCACTGACAAGTAAGCCTACTTCTTGTAGTACTCCAACACTTGATCCTTTCTCCCACTGACATACACAAGATCCAATTGCTCCAGAAACTTTAATTTTCTGAGATGTTTTTACTTCTAAGATTGCATTGAATGCTATTTTCAAATCACCCTTGGCATCTGTAGCAAATATTCGTTGAAAAGTTTGTTTGAATAATGAAGAATTAAATGAATCCCCCATCATCATATGACCACCAGTAGAGTTGCAATATTGTCGCCTTTCTAATAAACCAGTTTGGTCAAGAGCACAAAAATAAATATCTATTATAAATATCTATTATGGCCATTAGTTGCAGCACGTGATGCAAGTGTATCATAATGCTTAATTGCCTTTTTATGCTTAGCATTATCTTTTTGAATATCATGATGTGATCTGATTGGTTGTCATAAATCATCAGTTACAACTTGGCCAGGTCCTTGAGAACATGGTCCGCCAACAAATAGCATAATCCTTAAATACATTGATAGCATTATATGTAGGATTACAATGAAAAACATAACATATATACATCATATTACAACATATAAATACCTAGCATCAGTATTTGCATAACTAGCTTCTAAGAGACCCGTGGCGACTGCTAATGCCACACTTGTAGATCGCAATGAACGTTTCTCTGGCCCAACAGACCATGGATTACGTTGCAGTTCTCCTAAAAGATCTGTCGAACTGTCTCATATCACACTTATGTACTGGTTACAAAAAGCGATTAGCAGCTGGCAATAGTTACGCACCAGGTCCTCTTGGTTGATTTGGATTTTGTCCAGGAATTAGTCTACCTATACCTATCAAAATGTAATGTGAATAAAATGCAATAAAGTAATCATGAAGAACAATGACTAATATAGTAAATATAACTTGGGACTTATTCTATTCGTACCTAACATATCTTGAACTTGTTTTGGTTGAAGATCCTTTGTGCTTCTAATTCATGAACTTGAATCATTTTGCCAAATGTGATAAGACCAATAAGAGCATTGAGTGAAAGCATAGACAATGACATTTGTAATGAATCTTTAAGTGCCTCTAATTCTTCATCATCCAGACATATGTATCCGCAAAAAGTAAAAATATTGATGGCAAACATTGGGCACGCTAAATAATACATATAAATACATACAATTGGACTGAGATACAATAATATTTAAAGTAATATATAAGTAACATATATATATATATATATATATATATATATATATATATATATATATCATAAATTTATATATAATAAAAACTATAATAAATCATGTAATGTCAATAAATGATAATAAAAAAAATGTTCTAAAAGAATCAAATCTTAAAAAAAGTAAAATCAAAAATATTTGTTTCATAATATAACTATTCAACATATATAACACATATATAACACTATTATTCAAATAAATGCATACATTTTGATCATTTAAATATATTTCCCTTTTGTTTCTTATTTCGAAGAATTTCCTCATAAATTCTTTTTGCAAAGTTTTTTTCTCATAATTATTAATATAACTCACAATATGTGTATTATAATGTAACTTAAAAAAAATAATATATAATGATAACACAAATTTAGAATTTATTGAAATATAAAAATACCTTTACAATATTTTTATGAATACTATATGCTCCTAATAAATAATTTGATTTTTTTAATTATCTTATATGATATAGACAGAAATTTACAAGAGAATTATGCATTAAATAAAATACGAATTTAAATGAAGTATAAAGAATAATAAAGAATATGAATGTAAATACATCGTAATAAAGAAACACATTAAAATATACTTTAATTTCTAATAGAAATTACTTTAATATTTTTCAAAATGTTTCTTGTGATAAATAAAAAATGATTTTTGTTCTATTCATTTATAATACCTTATTACTTACCACGATAGTCTACTTGATATAATGGATTTAAAATAGCTCTGCATGTAGATCTTGTACATAAAACTGGATCATATTGAATTGGCGGAAGATCTACTTGTTCCTTAATTGGTTGATACAAAGTTTTCAATAGTACAACTAGTCTAGTAGTATCAATACGCGATGATGGTCAAGCATTCCATTTATGGAACGCACACCGTCACAATCTTGTTGAATAAAATTTTGTTGAATAAAATCTTCATATGTTGTCATAATGCTGCAAAAAAATATACAAAAGATAATTAATATATTTTTTTACAATATAGAGTTTAATTTTTTTACACATACATACATATACATATATATATATATATATATATATATATATATATATATATATAACGTAGCATAAAGTTGTAAGCGAAATGAACCAAATCCATTTCCTACTATGGCCATGTTCCAAAATTCACTGCCAGCGCTGAAAATATATAATATACGTAACGTGAACTAAAGATTTTCAGCGCTGGCAGTGAATTTTGGAACACGCCCTAAGCCCATTCTACAATGGCAATAACAAGGCTGTAGGAGTAAAGAATAAACTGTTTCTAATGAAGTAAAGACAAGAAGTAACGAAATAGAAATTCCCATTAGTACTCTAAGGTAATAGTAGTACAAAATGAGAATTGTCTATTTCATTACTTCTTCTTCTTTACTTCACTAAAAACAATTTAATCTCTACTCCTTGTTACTCCTACAGTCTTGTTACTGCCATTGTAGAATGGGCTCTATGTATGTTCTACGGCGGACACGCAATAAGAATTAAGAACGCAGAATTCTTCCGTGACTGCGTATGCGAGACCACCGTAGAACGCACGAAATCCATAGGAAATGGATTTGGTTATTTCGCTTACATCTTACAACCTTATGCTATGGCCATTGCAGACCCGGCTTTAAATATCATTAATTCTTACCTGTGCAAAGCACTGCTCAACTTTGGTAAATGGAATAATTTATTTTCCAACTCGATCCCGTCTAATGCCTGGCTGGCCTGGCACCGCGGCCATCTTAAAAATGGCGTCTTAAAATAAATGTTCTTAAAAACATCAGAAAGACGTCTATTGGTCAGGTCTTAAAGACGTCATAAGAAAGGCATGTTTAAGACGTTTAAAAAAATACGTCTTAAATTGAATGTCTTACAGACGTTAGAAAGACGTCTATTGGTCAGGTCTTAAAGGCGTCATAAGAAAGGCATGTTTAAGACGTTTAAAAAAATACGTCTTAAATTGAATGTCTTAAAAACATCAGAAAGACATCAATTGGTCAAGTCTTAAAGGCGTCATAAGAAAGGCATCTTTAAGACGTTTAAAAAAATACATCTTAAATTGAATGTCTTAAAAACATCAGAAAGACGTCAATTGGACAAGTCTTAAAGGCGTCATAAGAAAGACGTGTTTAAGACGTCTTCAAGACATGCATGTTGTGTGGGGTGTCTCTTGAACACGGAGTGCATTTTTTTGCTTACGCTGGGACTTAGCAAAGACACTACCGTGTCTCTTGATTGTGCCATGTGATTTATTAAAAATCAAAGATTATGAAAGATCATGAGTTTCAAACAATTAATAATATATATTTAAAATATTAATAATACATATTAAATTTATAATAACAATTTATCATATAAATATATATATATATAATATTATATAAATTTGTATATTTATTATATATATATATATATATATATATATATATATATATATATAAAGTTGTTATTATATATATATATAAATATTAAAGAATTGTAATATGTTTTATAAATTTTTAATTTTAGATGTTATTTAAATATTAATATGCATTATTATATCTATATTATACCTATAATAAAAATTTAATTCAAGATACTATAATTAATAAATATTAACATATAAAGTTACAAATATAGAACAAATCAAATACAATTTAAAAAATAAATCAGAATACAATTTAAATTAGATAATACATTTTTAGTACATTAGTAATATAATGTTAAATATATTGCAGATACTTTTTCATTTAATATAATTAAAATTATTCATATAATATAACATAATTTAATTATAATTATTTATATATTATAATTAAGAACATAATTTACATTTAATTTAATTATATATTTAATTATAATATAACATACTTTAATTATAATTATTTATATATTATTATTATGAATATAATTTACACTTTGCTTTACTTCATGTTAATAAGGAAATAAAAACATCAGTAAATTGCAGGCTAAAATGAATCCTTGTAAATGCACGTGCATTTAATTATATATTATTAACGCACATAAGCATAAATAATAAATCGAAAAATATAAACATTATAAAAAACTATTTGTAACAAAGATATATAGATGTATTCGCCTCACAATTGTTACTTTTATTAAACGGTTATTGTTGATATTTGACAAAATTTTGAAAGTAATTCTGTTAACTTTTGATTTCGAAAAAGCGCATTTGTATCTTGCTTTCAATATTTGAAATATATTGCTGCATACATCTGAAATTTTATTCTAATTCTGTTAATTTGCTTGTCTAAAACAGATTATAATATATATTATATTTAATTATCATTAATATCTTTATTGTTCCCCTCAGGGTTACAATCTATTACAAAAAACTCTTAAAGCTACTTTTATCCTAAAACTTAACCTATACTTATTAACTACTTGAGGGATCGCGAATCTCTTCGCTCCCCCTCCCTCCTTTACACACATACACACGCCCTCGACTTCCGCTTCCTCTTGTTTTTTCCTTCAACCTCGCAACTCCGTCGTCCCTCCCTCTACCCTCTTTCTCTCTCTCTTCCCCCCCCTCTCTCTCACTCTCACTTTCACTCTCTCTCTTCCTCTTCCTCTCTTCTCCCTCCTCTATCTTTTCCTACTTCTCTTTCTTTCTCTATCTCTCTCATCCACCATTCTCCCTCCCCTCCTCCCCCCAATATCCACCCTGCCATTTCCTGCCAGCTTTCTCCCCCAGTCCACCACACTCTACACCCCTCCCATACGTATTCCCAAGTCTCCGTCTCCCCTTCACATAACCTACACATCCTTTTATCTTCCTCTTCCCAATAATTACTCTCCCCTATCTCATTCCCCAATCTAAACCTCAATACCCTCCTCCACCTGCTCTCTCCCCATCCCTTCTTTAGATATTCTGGTATTCCTTCTTCCTTTATCATCTTATACCATCTGTTATATCTTGAGTCTCTTATCCTTCCTTCCCTCTCCAACCTTTGCTCCTCTTTGTCCTTCTTAATCAATTCTCCAAACCATTCATCCCCTTCCTCTCTCTTCCTCTCTACCTCTCCAATCCTCCATCCCCTGCTTTCAAAAAACCTCTTTCTCTCCTCCTCCCACTCTGATCCTACCTTTCCCTCCCTCGCCCCCTCCCTTAATTCCTCCCAACATAGTCTCGTCAACTCACTACCTTTCCCTTCCTTCAGCCTTTCCTCAAATCCCCAAGCTCTCCTTCCCGCTCTCTCTCTTAACTTTCCCCTCTTAATTTCTTCCCTTATCAAATATCCTGGTGTTCTTCTCTCTAGGCCCATTACCCACCTCATATATCTTTCCTCCAGTCTTTCTATTCCTTCCCTTTCTTCCCAACCCCATATCTCAACTCCATAGCTCAATACTGTCCATATTAGCCTGTCAAACAGCCATAGCCTTCTACTCCAATCCTTGCCAAACTTTCTCCTCCCTATTCCCCATCCTTCTCCCAATACCGCCGCCGCCCTCTTAATCCTTTCCCTAATATGCGCTTCTTGTCCTCCATTCCTCTGCAACGTATACCCCAGGTACCTAAATTCCCTTACCTCCTCCATCCTTTTTCCTCTCCACCTCCACTCTCTCTTCTTCATTCTACCTCCTCCCTTCTTAAACCTCATTATCTTCGTCTTACCTACATTCAACTCTAAACCTTTCCTCTCTATATATTCCTCCAATCTACCAATCATGCTCCTCATTTCATCTTCCTCCTCCGCCAATAGCACTATATCATCCGCATAAGCTAGGGTATATATCCTTTCTCCCCCACTCATCTTGATCCCTCCCTACTTCACCTTTCCCATCTCCTCCTCCAAGTCCGCAATCATTATACTAAATAACAACGGACTCAATGGACATCCCTGTCTTACCCCCCTTGCCGTCCAAAAACTCTCCCCCGTTTCCCCTCCTGTTCTTACCCTACTTTTCGTCTCTCTCAGTGCTTTATATTATATTTAATATTTAATATTATAATAAATATTACTAAATATTATATTAAATATTATCTCGTGTATGTGTATATATATATATAATATTAATACATTTAATACATATATATAATACATACAATAATAATAATAATCTTAAATATAATAGGAATAAATAATAATTATGGATTATGAAAATTACAAATTTGCTAAAATGAGAATAAAATTATTCTTCTATTGTACTATGTATTGTATTATATTATGTGCATTGTGTTGCACTATATTTTACTTAACAACTCTTTTGTTTGCAAGGAATGCTTATAAATAATACTTTGCAAGTAACTTTCAACAAATAAAAATCAAAATTTAGAATTAGAGATTTTTAAAATAAAATTAGAAATTTAGATGAACTGCAGCTGTCACAGAGATAATATCATTATAATATTATAATATTATAACTGTTATATCTAGCAAGTGCATTAATTTGTTCTTAACTTATCCATCTTTATTAAATTTTTATTTTAGTAATCAAATGGCTCGTGTAATATTAAAGAAATGCGAATCACATTACGTAATACTTTCTCAATCATATTAAAAAACATTTAAATTTATTTAACTAAGAGCTGAACATCTAGACTAACTAAGATTTAAATCTGAAGCTTGTAAATTCTCTTTTTAAAATTTATATAAATCGATTTTCACTAAAATTTCCAAGTAAAGAAATTATCTTTCTCTTTTGCTTTTGCTTGCTCGCTCACTCTTTCCCACTTTTTCATTCGTTAAAAATTACATATTTTCAAAATAATATATTTACGGAAATTAGAAATAAAAATACGCTTATTTTATAAAAAAAATTAAATGACATTAATTTCTGCTTATTACTTTGAGATACTGTGACATTAATATATTCTGTATGAAAACAAAAAGATCAATGATTAATAAATGAAATATTAGTATAATGATATTCATAAAATTTACATTTACTTTCGTATTTTTTTCTTTCACAAAAATCCATAACTTCTTACATTCATTTAATTCAAGTTGCGTCACTTTATAAAATTTATCTGTTAGCAAGTCGTTTATCTAAAACAGATCATTTTGATGATATTAAACAGCAATATTTGATGTCGCATCATGGTTATTTATTTTACATATATATATGTACATAAGCACATGCAATTTTTACCTTTTCGAGTTGATTTGTGGAATACACATGATTAATAATAATAATAAACGTTGCATACTCGCTGACTTGTCTATAACAGTAAAACAATAAATGTATTGATACACAAATAAATTGTTGAATGATAGATATATATTTACGGAGAGAAAACTGTGTTACTTAGGTTTTATATGCTCAAGATTATGTAATATGAAATTGAGTATTACAGGATTCCTTGCATGCTTCGCAATTGTAAAAAGAAA
Source organism: Camponotus vicinus (assembly GCF_025532165.1). Lineage (NCBI taxonomy): Eukaryota > Metazoa > Arthropoda > Insecta > Hymenoptera > Formicidae > Camponotus > Camponotus vicinus. The sequence goes on from NW_028141947.1 coordinate 4,638,479, forward strand.
ATAATTAATATAATCTTTATCGAAAAAATCTTTTAAAAACATAATCGATGTTGTACTATCATTCTTTATTAGATTTAGATAGTTTTTGATAAATTGTGAATTTTCAGGGCAAGAGAGAAATTTTAAAAGTTTAGATTTAAATTTTTCTTTTCCCAGACGATATACTCCCCACCAAGGAGAATCTTCATTGCTAAGAGAATAGTACAATACTTTTAAACCTTGACAGTATGTCCATTCTTTCCACCATGGCAAAAGCCTACGAGATTTAACAAAAAACAAATTCTAATATAAAAGTTTTGCACATATTAATCTTATATTTTGATTAAATAATTTAACAAATTATAATTTCATAACATAACATAATAAATTTAAATTTTGATATATAATTTTGATATATAAATAATGTAATAAACATTGCACATGTATCTACAAAACAATTAAATTAAAATAACCGAGAATATATAAGAAAAATTACGTGTTCTTTTCGGGATCTGCGAGATGACGATTTAAATTATGTCGGGCATTTTCTATGCATATGCGACCATCAAGATTACATGCCCATTTCGCAGCCTCCATTCTTAAATTCTTTGTAAGATCGTGTTTATTAGAAACTTCATCGTATTTAAGTTTATCAAGCAAATCGTTTAATAAGTCTAGCATTTTCCCCTAAATATATAAATATATATATATATATATTTATATGTATTTATATTGTTACTTGATATAAATCTTATATTTTTCGATTCTTGCATTATATATTGCCATACCGAAAGATATTTTGCGCAAATATATTTTACATGGTTTTATATATTAAGAACGTTTTGTCTTGGTAAACAGCTCTAAATTTCTTTTTATAAAAGTATCTATTATATGTATAGCTATACTTATATTGTATATGTATTTACACAAATTTGAATTTTACTTGCGTGCATATTCACACATGCTTAACACATGCAAACATGTCCATATCAAAATATACATACAAAAATACATATTTTGTAGACATATAGACATACATGTAGACATTATATGTATAATATAATTTAATAACTTTTTAACTGTTTGTGTGTGTACTAAACACACAGATAACTGATGTACATATACGTTTCCTACTAATTTTCTATCTAAAAATTAATGATATTTAAATCGTCATTATGAATATCATGCTTGGATTAAAAATGGTAACAATTTTCATATTTTCCTTTATTTTCCTCTCCAACTTTTTATAATTAGTACACACTCTATTCGAATGGAAATAGATACTTATCATTCATCCAAAATATATTTAAAAATCGTAATCAAATTTTTTTAGCTACATGTATTTTATTGTATGTATTTTTTCTGAAAGCACTTAATAATTATTGTTATAAATGCACACAATATTAATATGTGCAATAAGTAATATGTTTTTAGTATGTTTAAGGCATCATTGACATTGTTTAATAATTTGTGTTATTACCTTGATATTAAAATATATTGGTTCCTGAAATAGAAAGATATTGGACAGATATTCCAAAGCTTTGAACATAGGATACCATGCCACGTAGTCTGTTTCTCGTGATAGATATTTTGTAATATTCCAGAATACAGTGGAATTAAGTTGGTTTGTTATCATTAAGTGGAAAGCGTCATCGATAATTTGGGCACGATTCAAAACATGTAATTTCCTATAATTTTTAGAATTTAGATAACTTGCAATTCTTCGCCAGTTCTCGATATCGTAATTGACTCGATAATATCCTGCCGAAAATAAATAAATTGTATATATATATATATATATATATATATATATATATATATATATAATTCTTTCAAAGGGTTTATCAGTAAAAGTGTCTGTTTATACTTTTGTACTTATACTTTTATACATTAACACAGATCAAAAATGTATCATAAGGTGAACATAAATGGAAATGCAAATTGTATATTATATTAGGTATAAAATCACTTTGCATGAAAGTTGAATATTTCTAATAATTGTACGTATGTATGTATGTATATTTAATGTATAATAAATGTAATGTATATAATACATAATATAATAAATAATATTTTTAATAATGTAAATCTTTTTCTCCAATGTGTATGTCTGATATACACTATAAAATGTAATAAATTTATTGCAAACTTACCAATTTGTTGTTTATTAAATACTATCCAGTCACCCAACTGCGTAATATACGACATAGGTATGTCATTATTCACTATCTTATGTAAATTTCTATGTTGTATCGTTACTTTTATCCGTCCGATAGGCTGATTATAATCTCGTACTATTTTCAATACAGGAAAATATTTTCGTTTTGTTGAAGACTCAATTAGCTGTCTTATAAGTAAATTGTCTGTAGACATTTGAATGGACGAAAGGTTCTTCATAACTTCACCAAAATAGTTAAAAGTTGGCTTGCTAAAGTTATAAAATTTATGCAACATTTATTGATGTGACAACGAAAGGTATTATAAGCAAATATATATATATATATATATATATATATATATATATATATATATAATTATCACAATTTAAAATTGTTAATTATATTTTATGTTTAATTTAATTAAATATATAATTAATTACATAATTAATCATATGATTTATAGTTTTTATATAAATATTGATGCTACAGTTTAAATTATAATTTAAAAGAAATGGCCAAACTTGATTACTTTTAAAGATAAGTATATATAAAATGAAATATATCTTGAATATTTAATGACATTGAAGGTAAAAAATATTGGAAATGGTAATAATAAAGATAATAAAGTATAAAGAAACGGTGTGTTTAAAAATAAAATAAATTTAATTTAAATAAAAATAGTAATTATAGCAATATAGTGTATTACTTACTTGTCCTTTACATATATACGGATACTCTGCCAAAATATCACTTCAGTAATCATGTGTTGTAATATACGCAATACACTGGATACTATAATTATATAATTTACATCAGAATATGAATAAGATAATAGTTATAGTAAATAATAATTAATAATTATGGTAAAAGTGCATAATATGATATTAAAAGCATTATGTATGAGGTTAGTTTACATTGTACTAATTTACAATAAGATACTCTTTGTACTATATAATGTAATCGAAACAAAATTTTATATTTAAAGGAATACGTTTGCATTATGTTGTCCATTCTGGAAGTAGAACTCTCCCGTAAGGAATAAGGGGGAGGGAGACGGAACTCATTGCGTCCACGAAGTGTACTTTGTAAGACAAAGCGAAGTTCATTCTACATCTAATCTTGATCCTCGCAGAGAGTTTCGTCTACGCAGGGTGTCTCTTTTTACAGTGCTATATCTCGTAAACCAATGATTTTAGAGAAAAATGTTTCAAACAAAAGTTGATTGACTCGAAGGAGAACATAAGATGGTGCCATTGATTCGACCTTGGATAATTGTTTGAAGGTCACATGTAGGTCATCTTTAATTTTTTAAACGGAAATGCCAATTTTTTATTGCTCAGTCTTATAGCTTATCTCGAGAGCTTTTCAAAACGCTATAATAAAGTATTTTTGCGTTGAGTGATTTCCAAGTTGAGGCTTGAAATAGTTTCTTAATTTTATAATCTATAAAATATCTAGTAAAATATTCATTTTTCGATTATCATACCTTAATACTTTTATGTACTAAATAATGAGACGAATCAATTCGTGTAAAGAAAAAACATAGTTGTTTTAAAGAAAAAATATGTAATTGTTAATTGCAAATTACATATTTTTCTAGTATTTTTTCATTGAGTACTTTTCGAGTTATGAGGCTTGAAACAATTTTTAATTTTACATAAACCATAAAATATCTAGTAAAATATTCATTTTTCGATTATCTTACCTTAATACTTTTATGTACAAAATAATGAGATGAATCAATTAGTGTAAAGAAAAAACATAGTTGTTTTTAAGAAAAAATATGTAATTTGCAATTAACAATTCCATATTTTTTCTTAAAAACTATGATTTTTCTTTACACCATTTGATTCCTCTCATTATTTTGTACATAAAAGTATTAAGGTAAGATAATTGGAAAATGAATATTTTACTAGATATTTTATGGTTTATGTAAAATTAAGAAATTTTAAGCCTCATAACTCGAAAAGTATTTAATGAAAAAATGTTTAATTATAGTGTTTTGGAAAGCTCTTGAGGCAAGCTACAAGAATATGGAAAAGTATATAGAGTATCCTGTTTAAAAAGTTGGAGGTGACTTTCACGTGACCTTCAAACGACTTTTCAAGGTAAAACCAATGACACCGTCTTATGGGCCCCTTAAAATCATACAACTTTTGTTTAAAACATTTTCACCGAAACCGCCATAGTTTCAAGATATTCGAGTGTGAAAGTTAAAATGGAACACCCTGTATATATATGTTTAACGCAAACCTTGCTCACTTGCAAATAATATGATACATATATATATATATATATATATATATATATATATATATATCCATCATGTTGTTTGCTAGTGAGCATGTTTTGCGCTAAAGAATGCTTAAAATAACCTGATTGGTGACATATAATCCAAGAAATGCGACAATAGCTTCATGTAACAAAGAGGATAACGGCCAAAGTGGATTTTCATAATAAGAACATTCCTGTATTATTTTATGGGCCATGAAGCGGGCAACTTTGATTTTAGTCGCAACAGAATCTACATTGTCATTGTAGATAATATCTGCTTCTCTGAAAATTATAAATAATGTCTATTTCTGTTGTATAATAACACATAAAAAATATTGTATTTCCAAATTTATAATTAAATGATTCTATTAAATTAACATATTAATTATATATTTTTATTAATGCCTATACTTATACCTTAATATAATTATTTAATTTACAATTTTATATTTTAATTTGTAGTTTTCAATTTTATGATTATAAAATATATATATTTTAATATTATTTTTCGTATAAGTTGATGTACATTGAAGATATAGGTTGTCCAGAAAGTTATTGTGGTTTTTAACCTTCAAGTTCTAATACGCATATTTTAAAAGTGAAACTTATTAATATGTCAAGTGAACTTTATTAATCGAAAAGAGAACCATTGAAATTTTTATATTTTTGCCAACGAGAAACAATATTTATTTATTCCTGTAGCATAAAATTTAGATTTCTAGAAGCGACAAACTCTTCAAAGGTGTTTTTGACAGTAGCTTTATTGTTAAAGGTTTTCCCCAGCAAGAAATTGTCAAAATGTTTAAAGAAGTGATAGTCAGTTGGTGAGAAAACCGGCGAATATAATGGGTGAGACAGAGTTTCATAGAGCTTCATAGCTCAATTGATTATTGCAGCGTCGGTTGTGCGGCGTGTAGTCGAGCATTGTCGTGTAGAACAATTGGAACTTTTCTGTTGACCAACCGAACGCAAACATATCAGTTCCTGATGCATTTTGCCAATTTCTTGACAGTACCTCTCTGCCGCGATAATTTCGCCCGAATTTAAAAAGCTGTAATGGATTATCTCGGCTGACGACTACCAAATAGTCACCATAATCTTTTTTTAATGCAAATTTGGTTTCCGAGAGTGTTTTGGCGCTTCATCATGGTCAAACAATTGTGCAAAACGTCGACGATTATCGTACAAGTTCCATTTTTCATCAAACGTTGCGATCAAGAAACGGATTATTTTGTTTGCGCAAAATCAATGCAGAACACACTTCAAAGTGACGATTCTTTTGATTTTCGCTCAATTGATGCGGCATCCATTTGTCGAGCTTTTTTGTTTTTCCAATTCGTTTCAGGTAATCAGAAACAGCTGACTTGACTACTTGCTTACGCCAAGTTTTTCCGCTAGTTCTCGAATCAATGTGCGTGACTTTGTTTCAACTAACACCTTCAAGTGGTCGTCGTCAATAATCGCAATCGTCCAGAACTTTTCATTATATGTTAAAAAACTCCATTTATTGTTCTATTATTATATCTATGTTTCAATCTCAAATGATAGATATTTAAAGAGCTATAGTTTTTCGCAAGTATGTTGATTGTTACTTTTATCCGGGGGATCGGGGACGAAAGTAACATAGTCTGGGGATAAAAGTACCAGTTCTTATTTTCGGAAAAATAAAATAAATATGACTTTTTTCAATTTAAGGCAACTTTTATTATTAATCTTTTATTAAGCAAGATATCTTTTTTTATAAATTTGTATTATATTATATTAAAATAAAAAATAAAATAAATATTTATTTTTATCATCTTTGAAAAACTTAAAAGAAATAATCTTCGTTAAGTAAAGTAATTATAAGTAATATCATAAAATAATTATACTTAATATTACACTAGTTTTGTACTTTTTTAAGTCTAAATAACAGTTTAATTCTAAATAATAGTGTAAAAATTGTATAATAACTTATACAAAAGAGATTGGTATTTATTCCGAATCACAATTATGGCATACGTGAATAACAAGAATCGCCTTTGGTACAGTTATTATGGGACCAGCCCCCTTACACTCTAAGCATTGAAACATGTTACTTTCGTCCACAGAGTATTGTGTTACTTGTGCCCTCAAACATATTTTTTAGAATAAAAGCATTATAACCTAAATATAATGCAAGACTCAGCCAAATCAACTATAAAAACTTATGAATACATTTTAGAAGAATGCACCGGCAAATAATTACATCAATATATACACTTTAATATACACTTTAATTAGGCATAGATACAAAAAAACTAAAACAAGAAATATTTAGGTGAATAATGCAAATACACTAATTTCACTTCTGCATGTGCAACCGGCATAATCGTTCTACAACAATTAACTGAAAAGGAAGAAAATCGAGGCGTATGCGTTTGACTATCGTTATGAACGTAATCGCGAATATCGGGATCGTAAATGAGCTGAGCCACTTCTCTAAGCTTAAAAGGATATAATACTTTATTAACACTGCGTGTATACAAGGGGTCGATCTTCCTACTCGCGCGATCCTTTCGCAACTCTTCGTGCTCTCGCAACGACGCCGAGATTCTCACTGTCTTTTTACATCCCGGACCGAAAATGCCCGGGCGACCTATCTGTTCTATCTCTAACTCAAGTGCTCGGCTGTTTATTTCTAGAAAAATATTTCAAGTGCTCGGGCACATTTTCTACTATCCTTGCCAGGACATCCTCCCCCTTTTCGTGGGAACGAATATCTATAACTTATCGTAAAAGCTTAGTCTAAGATTGTACATATATCGAAATAGCTCAATACAGAAAAAATGAACTCAGGAAATTATACAAAGCAAAACGCTAAATATGTTCTTCTTACAACTAACGTTTGATTTCAAAACGATCAGATTTCTTACTAACGCGTCCACTTTGTGTGGTTACAATCTTTAGATCGTCGTCTTTCTCTTTATAAACAGATTGCTCCTTTCTAACACAATCAATTTTATCGCTAAGTTCTTTGGAGCTCGCTCGCCTGTCTAAATCTTTGATGAGGGTCTCAGACTTTCCTCGCTTTATTTCTAACGGATAGATTCTTTACACCAGCCTCTTAAACAAACCATTCTTGGTTTTTAAAACAAACACTCTATCTTGACCGTCGCGGCCCGGAATTATTTTCACTACGCGTGCTAAGGGCCAATCTATGCGCTTGTGTGTGTTGTCGCCGACTAGAACGACGTTGCCGATTTCTATTTTCCGCGTTTCTTTCTTTTTTCCTTCCTTCAATAATAATTGACCTAAGTATTCCGTACGAAATCTTTTTCGAAGGTCTTCGATAATTTTCTGTCTGTGTTTGAGTTTCTTTTCTAATTTTGCCCGATATAGCATATCGCAGTCGGATACACCGTATTCTCGATTTTCTTGAAGAAATACCGACGGTGATAATGGCTTAAGATCCTCGGGATCTTCTGAGATATACGTTAGAGGTCGAGTATTAATTATTGCTTCTGCATCACACAGAAATGTGTTTAAACTTGCGTATGAAAGACTCGCTTTTCCTAGTATCTTTCGCAATAGTGTTTTCAGAATTCCTATGAGACTCTCCCACCACGGTGCTGCTGGCGGATTAAAATACCATTCGATCTGTAATGTCTGTGTGCCGAACTGTGTTTAGCGATTTTTTCCCAGTCTAATTTGCTTAATGCGTTAGCGCCGCCCGTAAAATTAATCCCATTATCGCTATATAGGTATGGTATGTGTTCGTCCGCGTCTTGCTATAAATCTACGTAAGCATTCTATGAAACCCTAAATCGATAGTGTTGATGCTAACTCGAAATGTACCGCTCGGTACACGGCACAGGTAAAAATACAAATCCATCCCTTCCCCTATCCCGCAAAAATAGTGGACTTGCAAAATCGATCCCAACTATCTCGAAAATTGTTGCGTCGCGAACGCGATGGGGAGGTAAAGGAGGAACTTCAGTTTTCATACGTTTTGTTTTCTGCCTCTTGCAGACTATACAATTGGCTATCACCGCTCTTATTATTTTTCGAAGAGAAATAATCCAAAATCTTTCACGTAAGTAATTGATAATAATCTGTGTTCCGGCATGGCCCATGGATTCATGAGTTTCTTTCACTAGCATATAAATTATGTCATGATTATTATCTAAAAGAATAGGACATAAAAAATTGAGATCATCGATTCGATTAAAAATCTTAGTCTTTAAGACGTATAAATCGTGTTCATTCTTCATTATCTTAAAGGCAGATAATTTTTCTTTACCTTTTACAGTCGTAAACATTTGTCTTGTAGATATTTAAATAATCTAGTTTCTGCTGCTTTTTTTTCCACGAGAATTAAGTATAATCTCTTTTGCTCTTTTCCAGATAAATATGCTCTTTTAGGCAATTCGTGCATATCAAGATCGTCGTTTAATTTCTTTTTTTTATCGATCTCTTTTTTCCAATTTAAAAGAAACCTATGCATCCATGCCAAAAAATGTATTAGCTTATTATAAGACAAAAAGTAATCATCGACTTTAAACGTAGTAGTTTCCGTGCTAATTGTATATACTAAAGCCGACTTTTTAATTTCTCTATTTATTTCTTCTTCGACAATGTCGCCCTTTCCTTTGGGCCAATCTATATCTGGCTTATAAAGCCATGAGGGGCCTAACCACCACTCAGATCGTACTAGCTGAGCGGGACTTCAACTACGCGACGGAAGATCCGCAAGATTTAAATCCTCGGGTACATATTTCCATTCCTCTTGTCTACTGAACTCGCGTATTTCTTTTATTCTGTTCCGAACGAACGTTTCCCATTGCATGTCGCGTTTGATCCACGCCAACACTGTAGTCGAGTCGGTCTAACTAAAACGTCGTTCTAGAACTCTTTCGCGTTAAAGACTTAATAACAGAGGTTGTAAGTCTGACCGCTATTGTGGCCGCCATCAATTCGAGACGCGGAATTGTAGCTTTTCGAGAGCTATGCGAGATCTCGCACTCAAAAGTGTAACGTTTACTGCGCTCTCATATTCCATTCTCGCGAAAACAGCTGCTGCATAAGCCGAACCGCTGGCGTCGCAAAACGACGTATGTAATGTCGTATGTTTAAATCATCCCTGCCGAGTTTTCGCGGGATGTCGATTCGATTCGATAAAGGTAACTCGTTTATCCAGTTCACGAATTTACTTGCTTGATTATCCGCGACCTTTGTGTCCCAATCTTTCTTTTCCGTCCATAATTCTTTAAGCAATAATTTAGGCAACAACGATATGGAACACGTAAAGCTGATAGGATCGAAAATTTTGTGCGTTGCGGACAAAATTACTCTTTTCGTTATAACGCTTGAAATATTCAAATTCAACACTGACGGATTGACCGAAATAGTGTCTTTGTTTTTGTTCCATAAAATTCCCAAAACGAGTGTTGTTTCGCTAGCTCTCGAATCATGTAAACTTTCCCAGCCACGAAGTTCGAAACCGCCCGTTTTCATTATCGTCGTGGATTCTGATATAAACGTTCTTCATTCTTCTTCCGAATCTACACTGGTGACATAATTGTCGACATAGAACGATTCTCTTAATTTTCCCGCTGATTTTTTATTCGCGTCAATGTTAAGAACGTCGATAAATGGAGCTCAATGATCGCTGCTAATATAAATGGGCTGCAGGCTAGACCGAATACTACTCGACAATGACGGGAAACTATCCTTTTACCGCCTACGATCCAAAAGAAACGGAGATAATTCCGGTCCGCCTTGTTTACAATTATCTGTAAAAACGCTTTCTTTATATCAGACACATACTACTCCGATCTCTCTTTCTCAAAATTTATTCAAAGACGAAGGTACTAACTCAATTAAGTTAGGGCCCTTTTCGAGGCATTGATTTAAAAACAGATATCCTCTCCTAGAAGCAAAAGCGTCAAACACCGGTCTTATTTTAGTCGTACTATTCAATTTTATCATTGGGCGATGCGGTAAATAATGGCCTAAATTGTCAATTTCATCGTCAGGTACTTTTTCAATAATCCCTTCCGACAGCCATTCCTTGAAAACATTATCATACGCTTCTAATAAATTTTTTGAAGCAAGTTTATCCAGACATCTTTCAAATTTATTGCGCGCTATATCGTAATTGCTGGAAACAAACTCATGATTTTCCGTCCACGGTAATCGAACTTCATATCGACCGTCCGCGTTCAATTTAGCCGTCTCTATCAAAAACTTCCGCGTTTGTTCGTCTCTCGCTGCTTTATCCGTTTTCTCGATCGAATCTGTGATACCGATAGCATCTAGACGCCACAAATCGCATAGATTGGCCTCCTGCACGAACATTGTCGTTATCATTACCATCGCGTTAGATCTCGTGGATTCTTTCTCGTGGATAATTTGCCTAACACCGTCCATCCTAGACGTGTCTCGATAGCCGTTAATCCATTCTTTAAATCGCATTTCCTACCAGTTAATAATTTACCGGCTACATCCGCACCGATTAGCACATCTATAGAATTACTTTTACCTCCGATATCCGTTAGATTAATATTCTTTGCTTGTAATTCATCGACCCATGCATCTCGCTTAATACTCGCGATCGGAGCGCAAATAGTATCCCGGTTCATGGCCGAGAAATTGCACGCGTACGATTCATCTAAATTCTGAGTGTGTATCTTAAACATATTGTGAATTTCGCTTCCCGATTTGATTCCGCCGAACAGCGAATGTGAAACTTTTAATTCACCAAGCGAAACGTAACCTAATTCTCTCGCAATATCTGTGCGGATATACGAACGTTATGACGCCGTATCAAAAATCGCACTTACAATTTTCTCTCGCGCTTGAGAACACAATTTTATTCGAAGAGTTTGTAAACAAACATCCGGCGTCTCGCAAAATGAAGCTAGGTTCTGATCATCGACAATCTTTTCGTTATCGTTCGATTTATTTACTGAAACGCTCGGTTTAATTACGGAATTGTTCTCTTTGCGAATTATACTCGGACGCATTAATAGAACGTACTGTCTCGATCACATATCGCATTTTACTTTAACTTTAAATTTTTATGAAATATGTCCGCGTTTTAGACAATTAAAGCAACAGCCTTCTTTCTTAACAATGTCCTTTTGTTCATTTAATATTAATTTACGCGCGGATTCGCAGTTTAGACTATCGTGATTTAACTTACAGAAAATGCACTCTAGCCTCCTTTGGTCCTTTGCCACGAGAAGCACACTAGCACTAGCTGCCCCCTTCCGCCGTCGATTCTGTTTTACCTTTCAGCTTCTTCATTTTCTCTTGTTCCGTCGATTAACCGAAGCCTGTCAATGCCATGTCGATGCGCTCCTGGCTTTCCATTTCCAACTGCAGGAATCTAAGAAGTTTTGTGAGTCGATCTATTGTTTCACGTTGTCCGTTTGTTTCCATCGTTTTCCGTTGTCCACTGTGTTGCCATGCTCGAAGGACCTCTTCTGAGAGAGACGACTTGACGAGCGGGTACAGCATGGCGGCACAATTGTTCGTCGTCACGCCAATGAACGAATGTAGCACTTGAGCTTATCGTATAGGCTCGTAAGGGACAACTTCTTATTTCCCTTTACTGCGTTTTGCAACACGAGACCTAGTAGTTCGCGCACGTAAAATTCCACAATGATATTGTCTCGTCCAAAACGATTTTTTAGGCTCGAAATTGCTTTTTTATAATTTTCCCCCGTAGGCGGGAAACTTCGCACGAGCTCGTTCGCGCGCGAATCCGGTATCATTTCTTGTTGTAGATATTGCATTTTATCTTCTTCACTAATTGAAGGATCTTCGCTTATCTTCTTAAACTGGCTTCAAAGAGGAAGCCAATCTTTAATATTACCGCCAAATTTTGATAATTTTAACTTAGGAAGCTTCGACGTTTTCAGGGTGTTCGTCGAGACCATTCTCGATATGTTGTCCGACGTCGATGGCGTTATCTTAGATATTTTCATTTTCGCTGTTAGGTACTGAATTTTGTATACATCGCCCGATTCTAACTCTCTGTTGATATCAGTCTCGTCCGCCTCTGATTCGAACAGTGTTTCGTTATATGCAGAATGTACTGCATCCAGCTCAGTCATTTTCGTTTCAAGGAATTGAAACGCCACTATCTTTTCTTCTCTTAAGCAGTCGCTCTCTAATCTTGTTGAGAACGCAGTGAGAGCCTTTGTAAAGGCTATACGAAGCGCCTTTCTTCGTTTCTTTAGGGCATCCATCTTCACGGTGTCGACACAACAAAGATTCAAATTCTAATTCCCGATTTCGCGAACAAATTGTCCTGTCACGGTCGCCAGTTGTTATGAACGTAATCGCGAATATCGGGATCGTAAATGAGCTGAGCCACTTCTCTGAGCTTAAAAGGATATAATACTTTATTAACACTGCGTGTATACAAGGGGTCGATCTTTCTACTCGCGCGATCCTTCTGCAACTCCTCGTGCTCTCGCAACGACGCCGAGATTCTCACTGCCTCTTGACATCGCGGACCGAAAACGCCCGAGCACTTATCTGTTTATATCTATCTCAAGTGCTCGGGTGGTCTATCTATTTACTTAATCAAAAATATTCAAGTGCTCGGGCACACTTTCTACTATTCTTGCCAGGACAATTTTAGTACAACAGTACGTGCTAACAATCTATCACTTAAATCATCACTTTTTATCTTTAATTTTGATCTAACAAGGAAAGGCACGGAAGTGTCCCCCTCCGATTTTGATGAACTTTTAATATGTTGTTTTCTAGATAAAAATAAGGGACACGTATTCTTTTATACGTGCCCATACGCGTGTCTAGAGGGTAAAACACCTCTTTGAAAAAAATCTGTTTTTTCCTTTCGAGATGAATATTTCAGAAACTATAAGAGATAGAAAAAAATTTTCAAATTAAAAGTTAAATGGCTTCAAGAGTACTTTACAATAATAACAAAAAAAATTTTTAGCTTTTTAATTTTTCAAAATACCCCCACCACTAAATATATTTTTTTTTAATTGTGAAATTTCATTATCACCAAGTGAAAGGTTATTTTCTTGCGAATCCAACCATATATGATTAAGTTATGTTTCGAAAAGTTATTTTCCAGAATTAATTATAAACCTCTCTGTAATACGCTATTCGTGTCCGTCTATGCGCTCGATTTTTCGCGCAACACATCCTGTTTTTCCATCATAAAGGATAACTAACACGGATACATTTATCTATGTAATTATGTTTTTTTCGCGTGCATAGATAGAATAACATTGATAAACATTAGAATAACATTAAAACGTTAAATATAAATAAGCTCAAAATGTATGCATGAAATGACGCACGAGACTCTAAACTTGTTTAATTTAAGATGGCACAAGATGAAATAATAATAATAATAATAATAATAATAATAATAATAATAACACTTATGTAAATAATATTATAAAAGAAGTAATATATATGAAAATTTTGTAATTGTAACATACAATTTTATAAAGATCATCAATAAGAGAGGAGGAGAAAGGATAAGATAAAAGAAGGTGTAAATATATATCCATTTATTAAATCATATATAAATATATAATGCTGTTTATTAAATAGACAAATAAGAAATTTTATAACATAATTGTATAATTCAATTGCACAATATAAATGTGTAAATGCATTTGATATAATTATGTACATAAATAAAATTATGGTTTAAAATTGTTACAAAGATGGTGGATGAAAAAAATGTTTTAAACATAACGTTTTCTTACACCATATATATGATATACAGGATGTTCCATCTTAACTTTCACACTCGAATATCCCGAAACCATGGCGGTTTCGGTGAAAATGTTTTAAACAAAAGTTGTATGGTTTTAAGGGGGCCATAAGATGGTGTCATTGGTTTTACCTTGAAAAGTCGTTTGAAGGTCACGTGAACTTCACCTCCAACTTTTTAAATGGGACATCCTATATACTTTTGCATATTCTTGTAGCTTGCCTCGAGAGCTTTCCAAAACACTATGATAAAGTATTTCTTCATTGAGTACTTTTCGAGTTATGAGGCTTGAAATAATTTCTTAATTTTACATAAACCATAAGATATCTAGTAAAATATTCATTTTTCGATTATCTTACCTTAATACTTTTATGTACAAAATAATGAGAGTAATCAATCGGTGTAAAGAAAACATACAGTTTTTAAGAAAAAATATGGAATTTGCAATTAACAATTCCATATTTTTTCTTAAAAGCAACTGTATGTTTTCTTTACACCAATTGATTACTCTCATTATTTTGTACATAAAAGTATTAAGGTGAGATAATCGAAAAAATGAATATGTTACTAGATATTTTATAGTTTATGTAAAATTAAGAAATTATTTCAAGCCTCATAACTCGACAAGTACTTAATGAAAAAATATTTAATTATAGTGTTTTGGAAAGTTCTCGAGGCAAGCTACAAGAATATGCAAAAGTATATAGGGTATCCCATTTAGAAAGTTGGAGGTGACCTTCACGTGACCTTCAAACGACTTTTCAAGGTAATACTAATGACACCATCTTATGGCCCCCTTAAAACCATACAACTTTTGTTTAAAACATTTTCACCGAAATCGCCATGGTTTTGAGATATTCGAGTGTGAAAGTTAAAATGGGATACCCTGTATATGATTTAATAAATGGATATTATATGTTTACATCTTCTTTTATCTTATCCTTTCTCCTCCTCTCTTATTGATGATCTTTATAAAATTGTATGTTACAATTACAAAATTTTCATATATATATTACTTCTTTTATAATATTATTTACATAAGTGTTATTATTATTATTATTATTATTATTATTATTATTATTTCATCTTGTGCCATCTTAAATTAAACAAGTTTAGAGTCTCGTGCGTCATTTCATGCATATATTTTGAGCTTATTTATATTTAACGTTTTAATATCTTATAACATATTAAATATAAATTTGATTTGTTATATCAATGTTATTCTAGCTATGCACGCGAAAAAAACATAATTACATAGATAAATGTATCCGTGTTAGTTATCTTTTATTACAGAAAAACAAGATGTGTTGCGCGAAAAATCGAGCGCATGGACGGACACGAATAGCGTATTACAGAGAGGTTTATAATTAATTCTGAAAAATGACTTTTCGAAACATAACAATCATATATAGTTGGATTTGTAAAAAAATAACCTTTCACTTGGTAATAAAGAAATTTCAAAATTAGAAAAATATATATTTAGTGGTGGGGGTATTTTGAAAAATTAAAAAAATTAAAATTTTTTTTGTTGCTATTGTAAAGTACTCTTGAAGCCATTTAACTTTTAATTTGAAAATTTTTTTCTATCTCTTATAGTTTCTGAAATATTCATCTCGAAAGGAAAAAATCGATTTTTTTCAAAGGGGTGTTTTACCCCCTAGACACGCGTATGGGCACGTATAAAAAAATACGTGTTCCTTATTTTTGTCTAGAAAATAACACATTAAAAGTTCATCAAAATCGGAGGGGGACACTTCCGTGCCTTTCCTTGTAAGTTCAATACTACCATATAAATGACACTACTATATGATATATGACATAGAACTAAACTTAAACCGAGGAGAACTAAACAAACACATAATATTCTTTGATAAATAATTTAAATATCGTAAATTATTCATATTTTATGATGCTTCAGAAAACAGAAACTTATTAAATAAATTTATAATTAACGCCGTTGTTTAAACAAACATCCGTAATTTGAACTCAGATTGAAATCGGATACTATATAACCACATACATTACTAGCGGTTCACGAATATATGTACATATCGTATATCACTCTAATAGAAAGCTGTGACTTTTATATGACATCAAGTGAATTAAATTTGATAATTTTTATCGCTAAAATTAATATTGTCATAAATTATGGAAGAAAGTGGTTCATGATTATATAATTTATTTTTTAATTAAAAATGTCGCTATTTGCTTATATAGTAGGTGCAAATTAATTTGTGTGCATTAGTGCGTGCGTGTGTAAATATTTGCACGAATGCGCGCGGGTGTATGTTACATTTCTTTAAATATGTAAGAAGTATAGAGAAATAGACATGTAGATGTATGAGAAAATTGTGCCATGTGGTTTATTATAAAAATCAAAAATTATATAAAATTTACAAAGATCATGTGTTTCAAACAATTAATAATATATATTTAAAATATTAATAACACATATTAAATTTATAACATATATATATATATATATATATATATATATATATATATATATATATATATGTATATATGTATATATAAAGTTATTATTATATTTATAAATATTAAAGAATTGTAATATGTTTTATAAATTTTTAATTTTAGATGTTATTTAAATATTAATATGCATTATTATATCTATATTATACCTATAATAAAAATTTGATTCAAGATAATATAATTAATAAATATTACCATATAAAGTTACAAATATAGAACAAATCAAATACAATTTAAAAAATAAATCAGAATACAATTTAAATTAGATAATACATTTTTAGTACATTAATAATATAATGTTAAATACATTGCAGATACTTTCTCATTTAATACAATTAAAACTATTCATATAATATAACATAATTTAATAATAATTATTTATATATTATAATTAAGAACATAATTTACGTTTAATTTAATTATATATTTAATTATAATATAACATAATTTAATTATAATTATATATATAATATTATTATGAATATAATTTACATTTTGCTTTACTTCATGTTAATAAGGAAATAAAAACATCAGTGAATTGCAGGCTGAAATGAATCCTTGTAAATGCACGTGCATTTAATTATATATTATTAACGCACATAAGCATAAATAATAAATCAAAAACTATAAACATTATAAAGAGCTATTTGTAACAAAGATATATAGATGTATTCGCGTCACAATTGTTAGTATTATTAAACGGTTATTGTTGATATTTGACAAAATTTTGAAAGTAATTCTGTTGACTTTTGATTTCGGAAAAGCGCATTTGTATCTTGCTGTCAATATTTGAAATATATTGCTGCATACATCTGAAATTTTCTGCTAATTCTGTTAATTTGCTTGTCTAAAACAGATTATATCGGTATTAAGTATTAGTGTGAATAGCCAATAATTATTAATAAATATTATATTAAATATTATCTCGTGTATGTGTATATATATATATATATATATATATATATATATATATATGTATAATATTAATATATTTAATACATATATATAATACATGCAATAATAATAATAATCTTAAATATATTAGGAATAAATAATAATTATGGATTATGAAAATTACAAGTTTGCTGAAATGAGAATAAAATCATTCTTCTATTGTACTATGTGTTCTATTATATTATACATAGTGTTGCACTATATTTTACTTAACAACTCTTTTGTTTGCAAGGAATGCTTATAAATAATACTTTACAACCTTCGACAAATCAAAATCAAAATTTAGAATTAGAGATTTTAAAAATGAAATTAGAAATTTATATAAACTGCAGCTGTCACAGAGATAATATCATTATAATATTTTAATATTATAATTGTTATATGTAGCAAGTGCATTAATTCTTCTTAACTTATTTATCTTCATTAAATTTTTATTTTAGTAAACAAATGACTCGTGTAATATTAAAGTATGCGAATCACATTACGTAATACTTTCCCAATTATATTGAAAAACATTTAAATTTATTTAACTAAGAGCTGAACATCTAGACTAACTAATATTTAAATCTGAAGCTTGTAAATTCTCTTTTTAAAATTTATATAAATAGATTTTCACTAAAATTTCGAAGTAAAGAAATTATCTTTCTCTTTTACTTTCGCTTGCTCGCTCACTCTCTCCCACTTTCTCATTCATTAAAAATACATATTTCCAAAATAATATATTATCGGAAATTAGAAATAAAAATATGCTTATTTTATAAAAAAAATTAAATAACATTAATTTTTGCTTGTTACTTTGTGATACTGTGACATTAATATATTCTGCATGAAAAAAAATCATTGATTAATAAATGAAATATTAGAATAATGATATTCATAAAATTTACCTTTACTTTCATATTACTTTCTTTCACAAGAAACCATAACTTCTTACATTCATTTAATTCAACTTGCGTTACATTAAAAAATTTATCTGTTAGGAAGTCGTTTATCTAAAGCAGATTATTTTGATGATATTAAATAGCAATATTTGATGTCGTATCATGGTTATTTATTTTACACACACACATATATATATATATATATATATATATATATATATATATGTACATAAGCACATGCAATTTTTACCTTTTTGAGTTGATTTGTGGAATACACATGATTAATAATAATAATAAACGTTGCATACTTGCTGACTTGTCTGTAACAGTAAAACAATAAATGTATTGATACACAAATAAATTGTTGAATGATAGATACATATTTACGGAGAGAAAACTGTGTTACTTAGGTTGTATATGCTCAAGATTATGTAATATGAAATTGAGTATTACAGGATCCCTTGCATGCTTCGCAATTGTAAAAAGAAAATAATTAATATAATCTTTATCGGAAAAATCTTTTAAAAACATAATCGATGTTGTACTATCATTTTTTATTAGATTTAGATAGTCTTTAATAAATTGTGAATTCTCAGGGCAAGAGAGAAATTTTAAAAGTTTAGGTTTAAATTTTTCTTTTCCCAGACGATATACTCCCCACCAAGGAGAATCTTCATCGCTAAGAGAATAGTACAATACTTTTAAACCTTGACAGTATGTCCATTCTTTCCACCATGGCAAAAGCCTACGAGATTTAACAAAAAACAAGTTCTAATATAAAAGTTTTGCACATATTAATCTTATATTTTGATTAAATAATTTAACAAATTGTAATTTCATAACATAACATAATAAATTTAAATTTTGATATATAATTTTGATATATAAATAATGTAATAAACATTGCACATGTATCTACAAAACAATCAAATTAAAATAACCGAGAATATATAAGAAAAATTACGTGTTATTTTCGGGATCTGCGAGATGTCGATTTAAATTATGTTGGGCATTTTCTATGCATATGTGACCATCAAGATTACATGCCCATTTCGCAGCCTCCATTTTTAAACTCTTTGTAAGATCGTGTTCATTAGAAACTTCATCGTATTTAAGTTTATTAAGCAAATCGTATAGTAAGTTTAGCATTTTCCCCTAAATATATAAATATATATATTTATATGTATTTATATTGTTACTTGATATAAATTTTATATTTTCCGATTCTTGCATTATATTTTGCCATACCGAAAGATATCTTGCGGAAATGTATTTTACATGGTTTTATATATTAAGAACGTTTTGTCTTGGTAAACAACTCTAAATTTCTTTTTATAAAGATATCTATTATATAGCTATACTTATATTGTATACGTATTTACACAAATTTGAATTCTTCTTACGTGCACATTCACACATGCTTAACACATGCACACATGTCCATATCAAAATATACATACAAAAATGCATATTTTGTAGACATATAGACATACATGTATAATTTAATAACTTTTTAACTGTTTGTGTGTGTATTAAACACACAGATAACTAATGTACATATATGTTTCCTACTAATTTTCTATCTAAAAATTAATGATATTTAAATCGTCATTATGAATATCATGCTGTGATTAAAAATGGTAACAATTTTTTCCATTATTTTTCTCCATTTTCCTCTCCAACTTTTTATTAGTATATACTCTATTCGAATATTAAATAGATAGTTATCATTCATCCAAAATATGTTTAAAAATCGTAATCAAATTTTTTAGCTACATGTATTTTATTGTATGTATCTTTTCGGAAAGTACTTAATAATTATTGTTATAAATGCACATAATATTAATATGTGTAATAAGTAATATGTTTAAAGCGTTTTAATATATTTAATACATCACTGTTGATATTGTTTATAATATTTGTTATTACCTTGATATTAAAATATACATTTTCCTGAAATAGAAAGATATTGGACAGATATTCCAAGGCTTTGAAAATGGGATACCATGCCACGTAGTCTGTTACTCGTGATAGATATTTTGTAATATTCCAGAATACAATGGAATTAAGTTGGTTTGTTATCATTAAGTGGAAAGCGTCATCGATAATTTGGGCACGATTCAGAACATGTATTTTCATATAATTTTCAGAATTTAGATAACTTGTAATTCTTCGCCAGTTTTCGATATCGTAATTGATTCGATAATATCCTATCGGTAACAAATGAATATATAACGATTATAATTCTTTCAGATAGATTTATCAATATAAGTATCTGTTTTTATACATTAACGCAGATAAAAATGTGTATCAAAAATTGTAAATAAATAGGAAAACCAGATTGTAAAATATAATATATATGAAATTACTTTGCACTAAAATTGAGTATATATAATAATTGTACAAGAAATTTTATATAAATTTAAACCAATTTTTTTAATTATATAAATAATGATCAATTTGCATTATATTACATAACATTATTTGTTATTATCTATATATTCATATAAAAACATAATCTGAAACTAACATAAAAAAGTTTTTCTATAATCATTAATTACATGTTGTGTTAAACGGTAGGTTATAAATGGTAAAAATTATGTAGCTTAAAATTTACACACACATGCACATACAAAATGCTATTTAATAATGCTATATAATACAAAATGTATGTATGGCCAAAGTAATAAAATTGATAATAAAATTGATCTGCAATAGTTTGTTTTACATGGTAAATAAGTTGACTAAATTATCAAATAATAAATTTATTAATTAGATAAAAAAATTCTTATTTTTATATGTACATGCATCTATATAAATTATATCTTACTTTAAAGAATTACATTATGCATTTAAGAAAACTATTTAAGCAAAATGAAAGGAAAGTTTTTGCTGTAGTTAAACTTTAATTAAAATATCCATGCCTAATAATATACAATATCAAAACAAACACAATTTTATTGAAGACTTAAATGCATTGTAGACTCAAAAATTTAATGAAATTCTGAAATTGCTTATTTAAATTTAACACAAAAGATATATTATTAAATTTACTATACATTTGTAAGAATAAATAACTTTATTATTTAATATTATACAAAAAGAAAGTAATATTATACAGAAAGATATTTATCTTTCTTGCAAATGATAATGTACTCTGTAAAAGTGAATCAATGAAAATATCACTAATTTAAACAGTAAAATAAGATTTCATTGACAAGAGAATCAATGAGTATTTTACTAACCCCCTCCCCCCCGCCCCTCTTCAGTGAAAACGTTTATTTTTTGTTACTTCATCTTATATCTCACTGATTATGGTCAGTGGAAGTAAATTTCATTGTAAAACTAGTAATCGCTAGTTTGTTCGTTTATCGCTACGATGCGCTATCCCTTTCGTATTTAAGTTTTAGTCGTGAGAAGTAAAGTTTGCAAAAGACGACAGATAAAATTAAAAATATTACTTCGATTTAATTTCTGATACAATCTGAACAGAGGAACTTCAGATATTAAATCGATTTTATAAGTCGGACACAAATAAATGTCCGGCGAATAAACGAAAATGATCCATTCATTATCTATTATATTTAAGACAACAAGTTCTCAACATGCATATAATATAAATAAAATAAAATTTTTAATATAATAAATATAAATAAAATATTACTGATACTGATTCAGACAGTTAATATTACTAATTCTTTCAGTGAAATGTTAGTGATTTACAGTGCTATATTAGTGATTTACAGTGCTGTATTTATAACTGCTATAATATCAGTGATTATTTTCTGTTTTTCAGTAATAGTACACTGATTCACTTTTAGAGAGTAACAGAATAATTATCATTATATTCTACAGTCAATCATTTTGAATATATAACAAGTGAAAACGTTTAGATAATTTAGGAGCTTGTATATAATTAAAATAATATAAAATTTTCATTATATTATAAACATTATAAAGTGTGATAAATTTGTTACATATTTACCAGTTTGTTTTATGTCAAATAGTACCCAGCCATCCTCTTCAAAACCAAGAGGTATTCCCAATCGTAGAACATCGTTCAATGAAATTTTATATGAATTACCAATATGCGTCTGTGTAGTACACGTTATAGGTACGTCATAATTCGCCAACTTATTTAAATTATTTAAATTGTGCGTTGATACCTGTACCCGTTCTACAGAAGAACTATATTCTCGTGTTATTTTCAATACAGGATAATATTTTTGTGATAATATTACTGTCCAAGATTTAATTATCAGCCATATAAGATATAAATTGTTTGCAGATTTTTGTGTAGAAGGATTCTCCATTTCAGCAAAATAGTCAACAGGTTTGCTAAAGTTACAAAATTTGTGCAAAATTTATTGTCAAAGTGTCAAAAAGTATTATGAGCAACATATAAATATTATAAAAACATATAAAATTAACACAATATTAACACAATATATAAAATTGCTACGTTAATTATATTTTTTATTTAGTTGAATTAGTTATATAAATAATTATGTAATTAATCATATGACTTATAGTTTCCATAAATATTTGATATGCTACAGTTTTTAACTATAATTTAACTAGGAATAGCCTAACTTAATTATTTTTAAAAGATAAGTGTATGTGTAAATTGAAAATTTTTATCTTGAATATTTAATGACATTGAAGATAAAGGAAATTGTGTATGGTTAATAATAAAGTATGAAAAATTCGATGTAAGTTGAAATAAAAATAAATATAAAAGACTTTTATGATATATAATCAATCATTCATCATATTTAGTTTTCTGTAGTAGAATAATTATAGTAGTACAGTATATTACTTACTTATCTCTTAGATATTTGCGGATACTCTCCCAAAATATTTGTTCAGTAACCGTTTGTTGTAACGAACGAAATACACGGGATCCTACATTTACATAATTTATATCAGAATATAAGATAATAATACTTATAAATTAATAATAATTATAATTATATATATATTTAAATATATTGAGAAAGAAAGATTAACATGTAAATATTAAATATATAGTATTTAAAATTATTTTATTATAATGTTTATTTTTAAACATATCTAATTTGATAAATAAAATAAACTCTATATATATGTACACTACGTGTATATATATGTAATAAATTATTATTAATTATATGTATATATACAGGGTGTTCACAATTCGCAATTGAAATTTTAATAACATATTCCTGAGCAAAGACAGAGACGAAAATTCTGAGACACAACAAGATTGAGGCTACAATAGTTTTTGAGGTATAAGCGATTAAAGTTTGTCAATGATATCGTGTAGAATTCGCGCGCTTAGATCCGTAACTACATTTACATGTGTACTGATCTGTAATTGATTTTTTCATGTGATATTGATTTTTACTGCACAGCTGATTTTATTTTTTTATTTTACTTTATAATAATAATAGAATAATTTCTACAAATATTTCTTTGATTAAAAAGAAATGTATCTCATTTTTCAAATATGTTAAAACGTTAGATTGTATAATTCTGTTTAAATGTAATAGCTGAACAATTATTTAAATTTTTATTTAAAAAAGAATTAAATGTTTTCTGTATATTATTTGTAATTTGTTAATATTAATTAATCACCATAATGTATGATGTACATAATAAAAAACTGAAATAAAAAATGAAATCAGCTGCAGTAAAAATCAATATCATCTAATGACAATGATGACAACATGAAAAAATCAATAACAAATGACAGGTCGGTACACATGTAAATATAGTTACGAACCTAAGGGCGCGAATTCTACACGATATCATTGGCAAGCTTTGATCGTTTATAACTCAAAAACTATTGTAGCCTCAACATTTTTGCATTAGAATTTTCGTCTCAGTTTTTACTCAGGAATATGTTATTAAAATTTCAATTGCGAGTTGTGGGACACCCTGTATATATATATGTGTGTGTGTGTGTGTGTGTGTGTGTGTGTGTGTGTGTGTGTGTGTGTGTGTGTACATATGTAGTTAAATATATCTGCTATATAATTATATACAAGGTGTCCCACTCTAACATTCATACTGTAATAACTCGAAAATATGGCTTTTGGAAAATAATGTTTCCAATCAAAGTTGTAGGGTTTAAAGCGGGAAAGAGGATTATATTAGAGAATATTAGTTGAATCTTGGATGTAGATGTCAAAGTCATGTGTAAGTCAATTTAGTTTTTTATGAGGCGCTATCCTAATTTGTCTATATAAAATGATTCCTCACAATATTCCATGTAAAGGTTATAAGAGTAAGAGCCAAAAATTGAATGGTTTACGAGATATTTTATACTTCATATATTGACAATTTTATCTAAATTATAAAATATCTCATGAAATATTTATTTTTCAATTATCTTACCTCAATATCTTTATGCACAGAATAATGTGAGAAATTTGCAACATACAGCTACAGCTAGATATTTTTTTTAAGAAACAATTATGTGTTTCCTTCATTAATTTTAATTAATTCCTCTCATTATTCTCCCCATTGATTGATTTAAATATTGATGTAAGATAATCGAAAAATAAATATTTTACGAGATACTTATGTAAAATTTTGACAATTTAAAGTATAAAATATCTTATAAACTACTTAATTTTTAGATATATTATCCTTATAGCTCTTTATGTGGCATATTATAAGGAATAGTTTTATGTAGACAAATTAAGATAGTCTCATTAAAAATAACTAAGTTGACCTTAACATGATGTTGACACTTACATTCAAATAGTCCAATATACAGTGTGTCTGGAAATTTTTCGCAGTCCTGAAATGTGAAGGTAGATTAGCTCGAATTAAAAAGGAAGATCCTATACTATTTTGCAATATTCACAATAATTAACGAAAAATTAATTAAAGAAGATCGGCCAATGCGCGTGGCTAGAAGTATGCAGCGGCGAAGGCGGTCTCATTGTAACATAATGGCGGCGCGCGGCGAAGTGATGATTGGAGAGGGGAGGAACGATGAGTGTGTAGGCTTAAGAAATGATTTCAAGCCTCATAACTCGGAAAGTACTTCATAAAAACTAACTTAATTATAATGTTTTGGAAAACTCTCGAGATGAGCTACAAGAATATGAATAATAAAAAATAGGGGGTTCCATTTAAAAAAATTAAGTTGACCTTCAAATGACCACTAAATCGACCTCTAGGTCAAAGTCAAAGTCACCATCAGATGTCCCCCTCGAAACCATATAACTTTTGTTTGAAACATTTTTTCGTATCTTTTAGACTTTACGAGATATTTCGATGGCAAAGTTAAAATAGAACACCCTGTATATGTATATATATGACGAAATTATTATATATAAAATTAAATTTTTTGTCTGTTATTTTGCCTAACTTTTTCAGCATTCCTATTCAAAAATTTATGCACAACCAATTTTTAATTATATTATCATACCTTTAATGTAAAGGGGATTTTCGACAGCACTGTTGAATGATGTATTATAAAGTGATGTATTATATTCAGTATCAAGATGATGGAATTCTTGTTCAAATTGTACGACAAACAAATCTATTACTCGATTATTTGGGAGAACCTATAGAAAATAATTTTAATGTATTTTGTTAATATTAGATTGTAATGTATTTATTTTGTAATATTAGATTTTAATGTATTTTGTTAATATTAGATTTAACACACAGTAGCAATATGTACTAGGGCCGCTACTTTCTACGTATATGTAAAAAAGTTTGTTACTTATACTCTCTCTCTTTCTTTATATATATAAATAATTCAAAAATAATATTAATAATGATAACAAAAATGGTTACACGATATAACTTTTAAATTAAATATTTCTAAAATTGTTTATAATATATCATATAGCAAAATTATGTTATTACACAATTTCCATATGCATACATATGCTTAATTTTATAATAACTTTATATATAATTTATGCAATCTCTGAATGATAATTTCTCTTTTATTTTATATCAGTACTGGGATTTACTTGCAACTTTCGGCTAAATTTTTTAGCTTACGCCTACTGTTCCCCTCTTACCGCTCGCGCCGCTCGTAACTAAGGAGCGCTCAGGAACGTGCGCATCACAAATGTAATGTGGCAATCTATCTAAGTTCTCTATTGTTTATTAATAATAAAAATAATCATTCTATTATTAATTACGTATATGTTCTGTAACAATTTAAAATATTTGTGTTTTGAAACGTAATTACAATAAAGAGAACTTAGATAGACAGATTGCCACATTACATTTGTGACGCGCACGTTCCTGAGCGCTCCTTGGTTACGAGCAGCGCGAGCAGTAAGAGGGGAACAGTAGACGTAAGCTAAGAAATCTGGCCGAAAGTTCCAAGTAAATCCCAGCACTGGTTCATATAATAAAGATGTCGAACAAATGTAATATAATAGTGACTTTGACAAATAAAAGAAACACAAAAATATAAGAATATTTTATCTACGTTTGTTACTTGATAAATATAGCATTTTTTTAAAAATTATCATTTTTCTTTGTAAATATAGAATCTTCGCGTAATATTCTAATTCACACAAAAAATTTATACGCTCTGATAAAGCTAAAATTATAAAGAGCTTTTACATTATATATGTATATACATATATCTTTATGTTTAACTCCAACCTTGCTCACTTGCAAACAATATAATAGATATGTATATACAGGGTGTAACTGAAAAAGTGCCCACGGAGCAAATAGCTTATTCCTAATTAAAAATCGAGTCGAAAAATCCTGAACCATATTTTTCTATAATTCTTAATAAAGCGGTAATTATTGAGTAAACTTGCGCCAATAAGCACCGACTTTTAGACGGGCGTACGTCAGTGAGCCGCGCGCTTGGTAGTGTGCGTGAGCGCTCCGCCGTTTCGGCGCTATCTTATGCCGCTATCGTGCAATATTCTTATGCGTTGTAATAATGTGAAAAACTTTAATTTGCATTAAAAATCATATTTCTTCCGTCAAAAGTGTTTTCTTAAAAAAAATTTCGACAAGGAGACTAAAGGTCGGTGCTTATTGGCGCAACTTTACTCAATAATTACCGCTTTATTAAATATTATAGAAAAAAATGTTTCAGGACTTTTCGACTCGATTTTTAATCAGGAAAAACGCTATTTGCTCCGTGAGCGCTTTTTCAGTTACACCCTGTATATCTATGCAAACAATATAATAGATGTGTATGTATATCTATCATATTGTTTGCAAGTGAGTTAGTTTTGCGTTAAGGAATGATTAAATCAATTACCTTATCGGTGATATATAATTCAAGAAATGCGACAATAGCCTCATTTAACGAAGAGGATAACGACCAAAGTGGATTTTCATAATAAAGACATTCCTGTACTACTTTGTAGGCTATGAAGTGAGCAACTTTAATTTTTCTCGCAACAGAATCGACATTCTCAATGTAGGTAACATCTGCTTCTCTGAAAATTTAAAAAAATGTTTTATACAAAGCTTATTACTGTTGAAAATATTTTGTGCTTGCGAATTTAATATAATTCTATATATATAAATAATTCTATAAATTAATATATTAATTATATATTAATGTTTTATAATGTCTGCGCGTATGAATGACTCATCACGAAATAATACGATATTTACTTTATATATACAGGGTGAGTTTTTTATCTTGAGACATCGAAATATCTCATAAAGTCTAAAAGATACGAAAAAATGTTTCAGACAAAAGTTGTATGGTTTTAAGGGGCACATAAGATGGTGTCATTAGCTTGACCTTGAAGAGTTACCTGAAGGTCACGTGAAGGTCACCTCCAACTTTTTAAATGGGACATCCTATATGCTTTTGCATATTCTTTTAGATGATCTCGAGAGCTTTTCAAAACACTACAATTAAGTTAGTTTTCATTAAGTACTTTCCAAGTTATGAGGCTTGAAATCATTTCTTAATTTTACATAAACCGTAAAATATCTTGTAAAATATTCATTTTTCGATTATCTTACCTTAATACTTTTATATACAAAATAATGAGAGGAATCAATTGGTGTAAAGAAAACACATAATTGTTTCGAAAAATGTAATTGTTAATTGCAAATTACATTTTTTTTTCGAAACAATTATGTGTTTTCTTTACACCAATTGATTCCTCTCATTATTTGCATTAAAGTATTAAGGTAAGATAATCAAAAATAAAAATTTTACAAGATATTTTACGGTTTATGTAAAATTAAGAAATTATTTCAAGCCTCATAACTCGAAAAGTATTTAATGAAAAAATGTTTAATTATAGTGTTTTGGAAAGCTCTTGAGGCAAGCTACAAGACTATGAAAAAGTATATAGGGTATCCCGTTTAAAAAGTTGAAGGTGACCTTCACGTGACCTTCAAACGACTTTTCAAGGTAAAACCAATGACACCGTCTTATGGGCCCCTTAAAACCATACAACTTTTGTTTAAAACATTTCTTTCTGAAATGCATAGTTTATGAAATATTCGACCATTTCCAGACTTTTGGTACACCCTCTGTGTGTGTGTGTGTGTGTGTGTGTGTGTGTGTGTGTGTGTGTAATATTTTAATATTATTTTCCATATAAGTTGATACAGATTAAAGATATAATAAACATTTAGGTATGTTTCTCTCATTGTCTTATGCAATTTTACTTATTTTTTAAAATATATTTAAATAATATTTTTAAAATAGACAAAAGATATGTAAATAATTTTAGATACCGAGAATTATTTTCCTTTTTTCATCTTTCGAAATATATTAATATTTTTTAATTATATAATTACCTATAAATAGCAAGGCCCAGATTTATGATGCTTTCGTTTTCCGGAAAATCCGGAATTGCAATATGATTTATTTGCCAAGTTTTATTCAGGCGTTCCCATTTACCAAACAAGTATAGAGTTATATTTTGAACAATTTCGTGTGCAAATGCGCAGTGCATTCTACACCACATATCAACTCTGACCTTACTTTGACTTCGACCAGGTATGAGAGATAAATTAGCCCGGTTATCCACAAATACAAAATAATTAGGCCTTACAAATGTATTAAAATGTGTCATCGTCATGTTTTTATTATTCATTTTTACTGTTCGTCTCGGTATATTTGATAAAACTGTATAATTTTTATGACGTTTTATAATAATATTATAGACGGGCGAGTGTAAAGATTCGGCCAAACGTGGAATCATGTGTTGGATTCCAATAGTATCAACATATGTTGCCAACCTATCACATTTAGAAATATGATTTAATAATAATAAGTTTTCGACAATTACATAGAAATATTAAAAATTGAATAAAAAGAAGATATACGCGGATGCAGTTTATATATAAGAATAATATATATAGAAAATTATGGCATAGAGTTCTTCTTATTCCTTTACTCTATATCTTATCTTGTATAACATTATGTAATCTAATAATGATTTTGATAATATTGTGACATTAGTAAAACGTAATGGTGATGAAATGTTTACTTGAGTATATACAGGTACAAAATAAATAGTTAATATTTAAAAGTTAATATTTTTGTATCAAAATTATAAATTTCAATAAAATTAAAATTAAAAAAAATTTCGTTCAATAAAATTAAAATAAATTTTAATATTATACAATATTAGAATAATAATTTTTTTAAATTGATTTTAATTGATATATTATGATTATTGACATTGACATATTACCTTACCATTGCATACATAATTTTACACATGTTAAAGAAACTGCATATTTTAGTGATAATTTATTATTAAGTGAATATATATGTTTTTAGTTATTCGCATATTATAGAGAAAATAATTCCTAAATAGTACTATGTATGCGTGTATGTGCATGTTTAAATACATGAAACAGCATAAGTATAGCTTATATATTTAATTTTATATATAAAGTGTTTATGTGTGTGAAAATTGAGAAAGTGTCCGTGATCTAATCAAATTTTATTAGTGACTTCTATGAAGTATATGGATAAAAAAATTTATATAAAATTTATATAAACTTTATACAAAAACAAAAAGAGAATAACGGTCCGTAAGATAACAATTAAATTTTATAAAAAAGAAAAGGCTAAGGACCGTAGCGTAGGATGTTATTACGTAATTAAATTCAGAACATAGATCTGAGACGAGTACTTTATATATTCTTAATTAATTAATAATAAAGAAAGAAGAACATTGTCCGTCAAAAGAGTAATACAATGCAATAAAAGTTGACAGACGTACGTTTCGATCCAATGCGAATCTTTTTCAATGTCTTAATAACGGATAACATGATCAAAACGCGAACGTTACAAAGGCGCGCGCAGTACAAAATAATCTGGAGGTCAAAACAATCAAATTAAAACGATCGACAGTCTAATGTAGCGCAGAGATAATAAAGGAATAATAACGGTCGAACAAACAAAACAACGCTTGTACAAAAAATAAATAAAGATAAATAAGAATTATATATATATATATATGCATGGCGATGTAATATTCAAACGAATAGCGCAACGCTCACCTCGATATCAAAATCGTCCGAGTGACACTATGAAACTAGGAGAAATATACTTCGCCTGATTAAAACAAAGGGGAAGTTCGAACTATGAAAAGTTTGTTCATGTTGATGAGAGTCGTTGCAGTAAATAAATTATAGTCCCAGTTCGATAAAATATGACAACCTCTCCAACGTCCAAGTCGCTCAGATGTGCCGAAAGAATTAGAATGACTGATAACGAGGTGGAAGCCTATTTAGAAATGCGCAAAATAGAATCAAACAAATATCAATTATCGTGCCAAACATATAATATAAAGGGAAGAATTTAGCCGTTATTTCAAAAAGAAAAGAAACATAAAACGCTTATACAATATGATAGAATAAGGTCGTTAGAAAAAAAAAAAACGGACTTCCCCTTTGTTTTAATCAGGCGAAGTATATTTCTTCTAGTTTCATAGTGTCACTCGGACGATTTTGATATCGAGGTGAGCGTTGCGCTATTCGTTTGAATATTACATCGCCATGCATATATATATAATTTTTATTTATCTTTATTTATTTTTTTGTACAAGCGTTGTTTTGTTTGTTCGACCGTTATTATTCCTTTATTATCTCTGCGCTACATTAGACTGTCGACCGTTTTAATTTGATTGTTTTGACCTCCTGATTATTTTGTACTGCGCGCGCCTTTGTAACGTTCGCGTTTTGATCATGTTATCCGTTATTAAGACATTGAAAAAGATCCGCATTGGATCGAAACGTACGTCTGTCAACTTTTATTGCATTCTATTATTCTTTTGACGGACAATGTTCTTCTTTCTTTATTATTAATTAATTAAGAATATATAAAGTACCCGTCTCAGATCTATGTTCTGAATTTAATTACGTAATAACATCCTACGCTACGGTCCTTAGCCTTTTCTTTTTTATAAAATTTGATTTATACAAGAAGTTCACACCAAATTCATACAAAAATTCATACATGTGTCTGAAAATGTTTTTGTTCAGAATTATTATAACTTTTGTAAAAGTTTTTTAGATCTGTGTCATCAGCTATATTATAGATTAATTTTATGGTATAATGCCCCGGTAATAAGTTTCATTAAATATTAGTAATGATTTCCTGAAGTTGGATATTAGTAAACATTGTGAAAATGAAATGTTTGCCAAAATTTTAAATTTTAAATAAACAAGTTCTATGAAAACTTTCAGAATTGTATTTTTATTTAGATTTTGGAAACAATTCAAAACACTACTGGAATATTTGAATTCGTCCGACAGTTAATGTTAAAATGTTGTATAAGATGTGTATTATTGCTGACTACTTTAATTAAATTAATTTTTATTTGCAGTTTACATTCATTTTAATAATAGTGATAATAATAATAATGATAATAATAATAAATTGCAAAATTTGTTACTAAAATCTTAAAAGACACATAATTAGGAATGAAAACTTTTCAGATACGCACATGTTTATATAAAAATGTCTTCTCTTAGAAAATACTTTTTGATAAATAGAATGCTGTACCGTGATTTTTTGATAAACACCCTGTGAAATTACTATATATTTACTTACCATTGTCGTTCACCTCTTTTATAAAAGTTTTTTAGGCCTGTATCTTCAGTTATGTTAGTAACTAATTTTATGACGTAATATCCCGGCGATAGATCATTCGTGAATATATATTCGACACTGTTCGTCTCATTATTATACAAAGATTTTACCGGTATAAAAGGGATCATTTTTTCATTACTATTTATAGAATGATATAGTGGATAATCAAATACGGTTATACCGATATATTTTACGGGTGAATACAATATTATGCTTGGTATTGGACGTATAATCTCTATACGTATATTGCAGTTGCTGACAAGAATATTTTTTTCGATGTGTGTAAAGATGATATCATATTGTTGCGGCAATATATAATTCGGGTAGATGTTTAACTTTTCTTGAGATATTTTAAATATCGGATCGTCGGTTAAAAAAGCCGCCGCGACGATGATTGTTAAACTGCTACTTAACAATAGTTTTAGAAACATGATACTACTTTTATCTTAAATATCTGTAAAAGTATATTTTTGTTGGAAAGCACAAACTGATAAATTAAACACAGCATTGTCTCTATCATGATTTAATAGAAAAAAAGGAATTAAGACAAATACATAGAAATAAATTTAATTTTAAATGACTTACTCTGTATAATGAGATATACTACAAATTCTATGCAAGTGTATGTTTCGTTACAATAATTAGCAATAAATTAATGTTTTATCCACTATCATTGTAACATGAAAAATATATATGCGCACTTATGATTTCTTATTTCGAGAAACTTCCAAAGACTAACAACACTTGGCGATATTACAATAAATATGTATGTCATATGTAAACACACAACTTCTGAGGTCGTTAACAGACGTTTCGATCGAGAAACGGTATGTAATAGCAAAGCACGATGCCGTTTTTCCCACTCCAAATTCATGCTAGCGACCGAGAGCCGTAAGATGGCAAAACCGTCTATTTTGCGTTGGTCTAAAGCAAAAGAGGCCGTTACGTAGAATGCAAAAATATCTGTAAATATATATATTTGAATTCTTTTATACTGTTTAAAAATATATTCCTTTACCTTTTATACTGTTTAAAAGTATATTCCTTTATCAAAAATTTGAGAATTGTTATAATTTACAATATACATTCAAATAAAATTTTATTAACTATATTATTACGAGTTTGTATCGGTAAATTGTCTTTAAGCAAGTTGATAAAAAAACGTAACTTATTAACACTAGAGTATAATATTACAGTATTGTATATAAGAGAATATAATGAATAACTATTATTTTTTAGGTTTTTGTTCACTCTTTCAAATTTATATGGTGGACATATAAATAAAACAACGGGAAACCTCTCAAATCGATCAAATCAATAATCGTGTTTTCCTCATAACAAAGCAGATTTTTAAATTAAAATTAAGAAAGGTTTTTTTATAAGGTGGAATAAAAATATTATAGAGATAGCGTGCTCCAAGAATTATGCCATATTATTTATTATTAAATTAAAAATATTAATAGTACATTAATAAAACACATTCGTAAAGATTACTTTTTATAGGATTTAAAGTATTAATAACATATGTTAATATAACGCACTAATTTGTTAATATTTATATACAGGTATATTTAAATATTAATTATATGTACAGTATTTTATAATATTAATTACACATATAATATTTTATTATATACAACATTCGTAATTATTTTACATTATATTAAAATTATAATCTATATTGTAATATTATCCACTATTAAATCACATATATATTACACATTAATATACATATATTAATTTATGTGTATTAGCAAGTAATAATTAATGCAATACTAATATACATATATTGATATACATTATTAATATAATAAAAAACTTAAGAGATGTTAAAATAAATAAATATTAAGATGTAATTTTATAGTTATTGTGTTACTATATTAATAATTCAGAATTCAGCTTGTTTTTGTAATATTAACAAAATATATTAATCTACGTATTAAAAAATAACTTTCTCTCATTTGCATAATTAATAGTACAATTTAAATATCTCAGATTTGTAAAACGATAAGAAAATCTGTAATCATGCGTAAAGTATTCTTATAATACAAACGCATCGAGTATCATTGCAGGATTATTAAAATCCTACCCAGTATAATTAGAACCCTAAGAAATTAAAACGCATTTTATTTTGCATATTACTCAGGGACATGATGTTGACAACACATGTCAAGATCAAAATCAGTAGTGGGGAAGTAAAGATGAATATTTATCAGAATTATTAATAAAATTATACCAGCAAAAAGATCTAATTAGAAGCGATAAATATCATTAACTCCAAGTAAATTTAAATGTTAAACGGAAATGTTACATACTTTTTCAGCACGATTGTGACCGTGATGAAATAAGACTTCCGTCTATTATATTATCTCCGGAACGAACTTGATCTAGTTAAGAAATATGTCACGTTATTTGTGCTGAATGCAGATAACTCTTATGACAGCTTATGTCCGCTGCGTAGGTGGACTTCGATAAAGGAGGAGGTGAAATGATGCAAAGGTATGCGAAGTTATAGGTGCCAGATCATGGGACAAAGACTGGATCAAGTTTAGTGGAACATGGATAGAGTAATACCGGATTCTTACTTTCATGTCTTCGCAGCTTATAGATCGCACATACATTTGCGCGAGCAAACATGCGACGCGTTTACGCCCACAGGGTACAGCTCTTTATATGAAGAAACGCTTTTTAGCTGATTTATATATATAAAATATCAAAAGTATTTTAAGCACAATTCACGATATGCAATTATCAAAATAGACAATCCAATTTTTTGCAGCTATAGTTATAACGTTACAATATGCGGAGAGAATATAAATTATAGCTCCTACATATATTTTATCTACGATTATATACATTTATGCGGCTCTGCTTTAATGAAAATATGACAACGATAATTATTTGACTGTATTATAATGTCATCCTCTTCAAACGAATAATTAGTTCGAATATATCAGTATGATTCTGAGAATATGGATATACGCTGAATTATCTACTCGTTTGTAGAGAATTACATAAAAACAACTTGATGGCGCATGTGAAATAATATTAAAAATGAAAAAGAGTTTAAACATAATATATAACAAAAATATAGATAAATAGGGAAAGAAAGAAATAATTGAAAATAAAATTTTTCGAAAAAGAAAAAAAAATAAATAAAATATATAAGCCCAACAACGTGTGTATGTGTGTGTGTGTGAGAGAGAGGGAGTGAGAGAAAGTGAGGCGGGGGAAGGGAGAGAGAGAGAGAATTTAAATATTTTTCCTAAGAATTATGTATGATTACAATAAAATTTAATAAAGTGCATATTATCATATAGCTTTAAGTTAGAAGTTTCAATAAAGCACAGGAAACATTAATGGTTTAAATTTGTTTAATATGCAATGTAGTTGCAATGTAAAAATAATATTGAAGGGTATATCGAATAATATTAAATTTGCGAAAAAAATAAATAAATAATCTCGCATTATCGATTTGTTTAATGTTATAAACGATGCGATTATATACGTGCAAGGAGAGATCTCGTATATTTGAATGGAACAACCATACACACACATTTGGAAACAAACGAGATAACCGTTTCAGGAACCATCTGGACTGTCAAGGTTCACCTACCTCAAATGCACCAAATTAAACTTTTGTTTGCTTGGCTTCGTGGTGTCAGTGACTTCTAATATTTCGTGACATCATACGTTTACGACCTCATAGACAATGACATGTTCATGAACGAGCAATGCCACGCTGTCAAAAACTAAAATCTTCCAATTCTTTTAATGACAAAATTACGATTTTATGCTTACAAAGAAATAATTTAGATCAGTAAACAAAAGAATACAAAAATATTAAGCTATATATATACTATGTACACTTTCAATAATTTTGAAAAATAATTAACTTAGAAAATTATTATTTTGATATTTCTAAATATTTATGTATCATTTTCTGAAAGAGATTCATTACATTAATATACTATTTAATTTCTTTGTGAAATTGTGATTTATTAAAAAAATCAAAGATTATATGAAATTTAGAAAGATTATGAGTTTCAAACAATTAATAATATATATTTAAATTATTAATAATATATATTAAATTTATAACAACAATTTATTATATACATATATGTATATATATATATATTGTTGGAAATTTATGTGTTCCGCCGTAATCTAACTTCTCTGTGTTTTTTGATAGATGGCATTGCCAGCAGTCCGGGACTCCGTGCGCTTTTGTTACGCCGCGTATGTCTGTTGTCGTTACCCGCTCTAATTGTTCGTCGTGTATATTAAGCCTTTTTCTTGTATCCATATATATAAAAGCTATAATATATTCATATCGTTTTACGTATCTCTTCGTTAAGAGTAATCTCACTCCAACATATATATAAAGTTGTTATTATATATATATAAATATTAAAGAACTGTAATATGTTTTATAAATTTTTAATTTTAGATGTTATTTAAATATTAATATGCATTATTATATCTATATTATACCTATAATAAAAATTTGATTCAAGATAATATAATTAATAAATATTAACATATAAAGTTACAAATATAGAACAAATCAAATACAATTTAAAAAATAAATCAGAATACAATTTAAATTAGATAATACATTTTTAGTACATTAATAATATAATGTTAAATACATTGCAGATACTTTCTCATTTAATACAATTAAAACTATTCATATAATATAACATAATTTAATAATAATTATTTATATATTATAATTAAGAACATAATTTACATTTAATTTAATTATATATTTAATTATAATATAACATAATTTAATTATAATTATATATATAATATTATTATGAATATAATTTACATTTTGCTTTACTTCATGTTAATAAGGAAATAAAAACATCAGTGAATTGCAGGCTGAAATGAATCCTTGTAAATGCACGTGCATTTAATTATATATTATTAACGCACATAAGCATAAATAATAAATCAAAAACTATAAACATTATAAAGAGCTATTTGTAACAAAGATATATAGATGTATTCGCGTCACAATTGTTAGTATTATTAAACGGTTATTGTTGATATTTGACAAAATTTTGAAAGTAATTCTGTTGACTTTTGATTTCGGAAAAGCGCATTTGTATCTTGCTGTCAATATTTGAAATATATTGCTGCATACATCTGAAATTTTCTGCTAATTCTGTTAATTTGCTTGTCTAAAACAGATTATATCGGTATTAAGTATTAGTGTGAATAGCCAATAATTATTAATAAATATTATATTAAATATTATCTCGTGTATGTGTATATACAAGGTGTGTCATTTTAAGTGATGCAGCTGAATATCTCTTAAGGTAAAAGAGATTGGGAAAAATGTTTCAGACAATAGTTGTATGGTTTCGAGGGGGACATAAGACGGTACCATTAGTTTGACTTTGAAGAGTCAGTTGAAGGTCACGTGAAGGTCACCTCCAACTTTGTAAATGGGACACACTATATACTTTTGCATATTCTTGTAGCTTGCCTCGAGAGCTTTCCAAAACACTATAATAAAGTATTTCTTCATTGAGTACTTTTCGAGTTATGAGGCTTGAAATCATTTCTTAATTTTACATAAACTGTAAAATATCTTGTAAAATATTCATTTTTCGATTATCTTACCTTAATACTTTTAAGTACAAAATAATGAGAGGAATCAATTGGTGTAAAGAAAACACATAGTTGTTTCGAAGAAAAAATATGCAATTTGCAATTAACAATTACATATTTTTTCTTCGAAACAACTGTGTTTTTTTACACCAATTGATTCCTCTCATTATTTTGTACTTAAAAGTATTAAGGTAAGATAATCGAAAAATGAATATTTTACAAGATATTTTACAGTTTATGTAAAATTAAGAAATTATTTCAAGCCTCATAACTCGAAAAGTACTTATTGAAAACTAACTTAATTATAGTGTTTTGGAAAGCTCTCGAGATGAGCTACAAGAATATGTAAAAGCATACAGGGTGTCCCATTTACAAAGTTGGAGGTGACCTCTACGTGACCTTCAGCTGACTCTTCAAGGTCACACTAATGGCACCTTCTTATGTCCCCCTCGGAACCATATAACTATTGTCTGAAACATTTTTCCCAATCTCTTTTACTTTAAGAGATATTCAGCTGCATCACTTAAAATGACACACCCTGTATATATAATTTTAATACATTTAATACATATATATAATACATACAATAATATTAATAATCTTAAACATAATAGGAATAAATAATAATTATGGATTATGAAAATTACAAATTTGCTGAAATGAGAATTAAATCATTCTTCTATTGTACTATGTGTTCTATTATATTATGTGCATTGTGTTGCACTATATTTTACTTAACAACTCTTTTGTTTGCAAGGAATGCTTATAAACAGTGTTGCGCTTAGATAACTTAAAATAATCTAGATACAGATTAGATAAATCATATACTCATGTATCTCAGATAAAATATAGATAATTCGGTTTGAGTGTATCTAGATAAAAGATGTATTAGTTAAATATTTTATCTATATACTTTTAAGATAATATTTAAGACAATTTAGGATATATAAAAATAATACACTCCAGACAAATAATTACACAAAATAAGCATGTATTCATTTGACAATAATAACGAGTATAGGCCGTGTCCACAATGTCAATGTCAATCGACCAATGTGATTATGGCTACGTTCCACTTAACAATCGCAACGCTCGCAAAATTATCTTCTCCTTGTTGTTCGCTAAAAGTTAAACAAAGACATATTATGTTTACAAGTTCCGCGATCATTAAGTGGAACGCTTTTAAATCCGTATTACACTATAGGTTGCGGGCTCGATTACGATTGAAATGTTGAAATTGACCGATTAGAGTAGCCGGCCGGTAAATTGCTAGTTTGATGAAATTGTACTCAGTGCACACTGATTACATTATCTTATGTGTTTTAATAAAAGATATCACTTTTCTTATATCTGAGATACAGATAAAGATACCACAAACTTGAATTATATAGATAAAAGATAAAATAAACAATAATTGCATTTAGGTGAAAATCTAGATAATTTTATCCAGATAACGGAAAACACTGCTTATAAATAATACTTTGCAAGTAACTTTCAACAAATAAAAATCAAAATTTAGAATTAGAGATTTTAAAAATAAAATTAGAAATTTATATGAGCTGCAGCTGTCACAGAGATAATATCATTATAATATTATAATATTATAACTGTTATATCTAGCAAGTGCATTAATTCTTCTTATCTTATCCATCTTAATTAAATTTTTAGTAAACAAATGGCTCGTGTAATATTAAAGTATGCGAATCACATTACGTAATACTTTCTCAATCATATTGAAAAACATTTAAATTTATTTAACTAAGAGCTGAACATCTAGACTAACTAAGATTTAAATCTGAAGCTTGTAAATTCTCTTTTTAAAATTTATATAAATCTATTTTCACTAAAATTTCCAAGTGAAGAAATTATCTTTCTCTTTTGGTTTCACTTGCTCGCTCACTCTTTCCCACTTTTTCATTCATTAAAAATTACATATTTTCAAAATAATATATTTTCGGAAATTAGAAATAAAAATATGCTTATTTTATAAAAAAAATTAAATGACATTAATTTCTGCTTATTACTTTGGGATACTGTGACATTAATATATTCTATGAAAACAAAAAAATCAATGATTAATAAATGAAATATTAGTATAATGATATTCATAAAATTTACCTTTACTTTCGTATTTCTTTCTTTCACAAGAAACCATAACTTCTTACATTTATTTAATTCAACTTGCGGTACTTTAAAAAATTTATCTGTTAGCAAGTCGTTTATCTAAAACAGATCATTTTGATGATATTAAACAGCAATATTTGATGTCGCATCATGGTTATTTATTTTACATATATATATGTACATAAGCACATGCAATTTTTACCTTTTCGAGTTGATTTGTGGAATACACATGATTAATAATAATAATAAACGTTGCATACTCGCTGACTTGTCTATAACAGTAAAACAATAAATTTATTGATACACAAATAAATTGTTGAATGATAGATATATATTTACGGAGAGAAAACTGTGTTACTTAGGTTTTATATGCTCAAGATTATGTAATATGAAATTGAGTATTACAGGATTCCTTGCATGCTTCGCAATTGTAAAAAGAAAATAATTAATATAATCTTTATCGAAAAAATCTTTTAAAAACATAATCGATGTTGTACTATCATTTTTTATTAGATTTAGATAGTCTTTGATAAATTGTGAATCCTCAGGGCAAGAGAGAAATTTTAAAAGTTTAGGTTTAAATTTTTCTTTTCCCAGACGATATACTCCCCACCAAGGAGAATCTTCATTGCTAAGAGAATAGTACAATACTTTTAAACCTTGACAGTATGTCCATTCTTTCCACCATGGCAAAAGCCTACGAGATTTAACAAAAAACAAATTCTAATATAAAAGTTGTGCACATATTAATCTTATATTTTGATTAAATAATTTAACAAATTATAATTTCATAACATAACATAATAAATTTAAATTTTGATATATAATTTTGATATATAAATAATGTAATAAACATTGCACATGTATCTACAAAACAATTAAATTAAAATAACCGAGAATATATAAGAAAAATTACGTGTTCTTTTCGGGATCTGCGAGATGACGATTTAAATTATGTCGGGCATTTTCTATGCATATGCGACCATCAAGATTACATGCCCATTTCGCAGCCTCCATTCTTAAACTCTTTGTAAGATCGTGTTCATTAGAAACTTCATCGTATTTTAGTTTATCAAGCAAATCGTATAGTAAGTTTAGCATTTTCCCCTAAATATATAAATATATATATTTATATGTATTTATATTGTTACTTGATATAAATTTTATATTTTTCGATTCTTGCATTATATTTTGCCATACCGAAAGATATCTTTCGCAAATGTATTTTACATGGTTTTATATATTAAGAACGTTTTGTCTTGGTAAACAGCTCTAAATTTCTTTTTATAAAGATATCTATTATATGTATAGCTATATTTATATTGTATACGTATTTACACAAATTTGAATTTTACTTGCGTGCATATTCACACATGCTTAACACATGCACACATGTCCATATCAAAATATACAAATATATGTCTACAAAATACAAAAATATTTTGTAGACATATAGACATACATGTAGACATTATATGTATAATATAATTTAATAACTTTTTAACTGTTTGTGTGTGTATTAAACACACAAATAACTGATGTACATATATGTTTCCTACCAATTTTTTATCTAAAAATTAATGATATTTAAATCGTCATTATGAATATCATGTTGTTATTAAAAATGGTAACAATTTTTATATGTTTCTCTATTTTCCTCTGCACTTTTTATAATTATTACATACTCTATTCGAATATTAATTTACTAATAGATACTTATCATTCATCCAAAATATATTTAAAAATCGTAATCAAATTTTTTTATCTACATGTATTTTATTGTATGTATCTTTTCGGAAAGCACTTAATAATTATTGTTATAAATGCACACAATATTAATATGTGTAATAAGTAATGTGTTTAAAGCGTTTTAATATATTTAATACATCACTGTTGACATTGTTTATAATATTTGTTATTACCTTGATGTTAAAATATATTGGTTCCCGAAATAGAAAGATATTGGATAGATATTCCAAAACTTTGAACATGGGATACCATGCCACGTAGTCTGTTTCTCGTGATAGATATTTCGTAATATTCCAGAATACAATGGAATTAAGTTGGTTTGTTATCATTAAATGGAAAGCGTCATCGATAATTTGGGCACGATTCAGAACATGTATTTTTATATAATTTTCAGAATTTAGATAATTTGTAATTCTTCGCCAGTTTTCGATATCGTAATTGACTCGATAATATCCTATCGATAACAAATGAATATATAACGATATAATTCTTTCAAATAGATTTATAAATATAAGGCCCAGTTCAACAAACTGAAAAAAAAATCTGGGTAAATCTATGAGATGCATTTAATAATGCATTTTTTGAAATATTTAGTTTTTATCATCAAGTATGATAATAATAACAAAATATTTAGTAATAGTTATAAACATTTTCCAAAAATAGTTATAAATATTTTACGTTTAATTGAGTTCACTAAATATTAAAAATAATTAAATAATTTCGTCTTAATCACCTATACGTTTAGTTGAAACTATTTCACCACAGCGGTGGGTAACATTTATCAAATTTGGATTATTATAACCAAGCCTTTTTTTCAGTGCGGTGGCCAGTTAGCTTAACTAGTAGTTAAGTTGTGATGCCAACCACTGAAACAAAATTCGGTAAGCTATTTACAAGCTATTTTAATTAATATTCAGCTTCGTTCTCATTACGATACTTCATCGCAAAACGAAAATGGATATCACAAATCGTATACGAACACCAAATTTTTGTCATGAGGAAAAACTGGTACTTGTATCATTAATAAAAAATATAAATTGATAATAGAAAATAAGCGGACTGATGCTATGAGTGTTAGAGACAAAGAAGAGGCTTGGCTGAAGATATTGGACGAGTAAACTTGTCAAAATATAACCTTGTAAATAGCTTACCGAATTTTGTTTCAATGGTTGGCATCACTACTTAACTACAAGTTAAGCTAACTGGCCACTGTTGAACTGGGCCTAAGTATCTGTTTTTATACATTAACACAGATAAAAAAATG
This sequence comes from Camponotus vicinus, assembly GCF_025532165.1. NCBI lineage: Eukaryota > Metazoa > Arthropoda > Insecta > Hymenoptera > Formicidae > Camponotus > Camponotus vicinus. The sequence goes on from NW_028141947.1 coordinate 4,681,788, forward strand.
TATCAAAAATTGTAAATAAATAGGAAAACCAGATTGTAAAATATTATATATATGAAATTACTTTGCACTAAAATTGAGTATATATAATAGTTGTACAAGAAATTTTATATAAATTTAAACCAATTTTTTAATTATATAAATAATGATCAATTTGCATTATATTACATAACATTACTTGTTATTATCTATATATTCATATAAAAACATAATCTAAAATTAAAATAAAAAAGTTTTTCTATAATCATTATATTTTGTGTTAAACAGTAGGTTATAAATGGTTTAAAATCATGTAGCTTAAAATTTACACACACATGCACACACAAAATGCTATTTAATAATGCTATGTAATACAAAATGTATGTATGGCCAAAATGATAAAATTGATAATAAAATTGATCTGCAATAGTTTGTAACATGATAAATAAGTTGATTAAATTATCAAATAATAAATTTATTAATTAGATAAAAAAATTCTTATTTTTATATATACATTCATCTATATAAATTATATCTTACTTTAAAGAATTATATTGTGCATTTAAAAAAGCTATTTAAGCAAAATGAAAAGAAAGTTTTTGATGTAATTAAATTTTAATTAAAATATCCATGCCTAACAATATACAATATCAAAACAACCACAATTTTATTGAAGATTTAAATTGCAGAAATTTAATGAAATTCTGAAATTACATATTTAAATTTAACACAGAAGATATATTATCAAATTTACTATATATTTGTAAGAATAAATAACTTTGTTATTGAATATTATACAAAAAGTAGTATTTATCTTTATTACAAATGATAATGTACTCTCTAAAAGTGAATCAATGAAAATATCACTAATTTTAAGTAAAATAAGATTCACTGACAAGAGAAGCAAGTCAGCGAGTATTGCACTGCTCCCCCCCCCTTCAGTGGAAACGATTATTCTTTGTTACTTCATCTGATATCTCACTGATTATGGTCAGTGGAAGCAAAATTCACTGTAAAACCAGTAAATTTCACTGTAAAACCAGTAATCGCTAGTTCGTTCGTTTACCGCTACGATGTGCTATACATTGAAAAAATTGTATTCTCAACTTAAGAATATGCCACTTATCTTTAGAATATGTACTAAAATAGGTGCCAAGAAGAGATGCTCTTGGCACCTATTTTAGTATATATTCTAAAGATAAGTGGCATATTCTTAAGTTGAGAATACAATTTTTTCAGTGTATCTTTCATATTTAAGTTTTAGTCATGAGAATTAAAGTTTGCAAAGGGCGACAGATAAAATTAAAAATATTACTTCAATTTAATTTCTGATACAATCTGAACAGAGGAACTTCAGATATTAAATCGATTTTATAAGTCGGACACAAATCAATATCCGGCGAATAAACAAAAATGATCCATTTATTATCTATTTAATATAACAAGTTCAACATGCATATAAATAAAATAATATAAATAGTAATATAAATAAGTAATATAAGTAGTAATAATATAAATAGTAATATAAATAAGTAATATAAATGAAATAAAATTTTTAATATAATAAATATAAATAAAATATTACTAATACTGATTGAAACAGTCAATATTACTAATTCTTTCAGTAAAATATTAGTGATTTACAGTGCTGTATTTATAACTGCTATAATGAGTGACTATTTACTGTTTTTCAGTTATAATACACTGATTCACTTTTAGGGAGTAGCAGAATACTTATTATTATATTTTACAGTCAATCGTTTTAAATATATAACAAGTGAAAAATATTTAAATAATTTAGAGGCTTATATGTATATAATTAAAATAATATAAAATTTTCATTATGTTAAAAACATTATAAAGTGTGATAAATTTGTTACATATTTACCAGTTTGTTGTATGTTAAATAGTATCCAGCCATTCTCTTTAAATTTCAAACGTATTCCAAAAGTCAGAAAATAGGACAATAAAGTATTATTTAAAGTACCAGTAAAATTATGATACGTCTGTGTAGTATACGTTACAGGTATTTCATAATTCGCCAATTTATTTAAATTATGCATTGATACCTGTATCCGTTCTACAGGAGAACTATATTCTCGTGTTATTTTCAATACAAGATAATATTTTTGTGATAATATTTCATTCAAACAATTAGTTATCTTCCATATAAGTACTAAATTGTTTAGAGATATTTGTGGAGACGAAAAGTGCTTGAAAACTTCACCAACATTGGCAGCAGGCTTGCTAAAGTTACAAAATTTTGCAAAATTTATTGTTAAAGTGTCAAAAGTATTATAAGCAACATATACAATTACCACAATATTACCATAATATATAAAATTGCTACGTTAATTATACTTTTTATTTAATTTAATTAGTTATATAAATAATTATGTAATTAATCATATGATTTATAATTTCCATAAATATTTGATATGCTATAGTTTAAACTATAATTTAACTATAGGAATAGCCTAACTTGATTATTTTTAAAAGATAAGTGTATGTGTAAATTGAAAGTTTATCTTGAATATTTAATGACATTGAAGGTAAAAGAAATTGTGTATGGTTAATAATAAAGTATGTAAGATACGATCTAAGTTAAAATAAAAATAACTATAAAATAACTATAAAATTTGAGACTTTTATGATATATAATCAATCATTCATCATATTTAGTTTTCTGTAATACAGTAATTATAGTAGTACAGTATATTACTTACTTATTTTTTACATATATGCGGATAGTTTCCCAAAATATTTCTTCATTAACCACATGTGGAAACACACGCAATACATTGGATCCTACATTTACATAATTTATATCAAAATATAAGATAATAATACATATAAGTTAATAATAATTACAATTATACAGGGTGACCCATTTTAACTTAGGCAGCCAAATAACTCGAAAAATAAGCAAGATAGAGAAAAATGTTTTAGACAAAAGTTGTATGGTTTCGAGGGGGCCATAAGATGGTATCATTGGTTTGACCTTGAAGAGTCATTTGAAGGTCACGTGAAGGTCACTTCAATTTTTTTAAATGGAACATCCTATATATTTTTGTACATTCTTGTAGCTCATCTCGAGAGCTTTCCAAAACACTATAATTAAGTACATTTTCGTTAAGTATTTTTTGAGTTATGAGGCTTGAAATAATTTCTTAATTTTACATAAACCGTAAAATATCTTGTAAAATATTCATTTTTCGATTACCTTACCTTAATAGTTTTATGTACAAAATAATGAGAGGAATCAATTGGTGTAAAGAAAACACATAGTTGTTTCGAAGAAAAAATATGTAATTTGCAATTAACAATTCCATATTTTTTCTTAAAAACAACTATGTGTTTTCTTTACACCAATTGATTCCTCTCATTATTTTGTACATAAAAGTATTAAGGTAAGATAATCGAAAAATGAATATTTTACAAGATATTTTACGGTTTATGTAAAATTAAGAAATTATTTCAAGCATCATAACTCAAAAAGTACTTAACGGAAAGGTACTTAATTATAGTGTTTTGGAAAGCTCTCGAAATAAGCTACAAGAATGTACAAAAATATATAGGGTATTCCATTTAAAAAAATTGAAGTGACCTTCACGTGACCTTCAAATGACTCTTCAAGGTCAAACCAATGATACCATCTTATGGCCCCCTCGAAACCATACAACTTTTGTCTAAAACATTTTTCTCTATCTTGCTTATTTTTCGAGTTATTTGGCTGCCTAAGTTAAAATGGGTCACCCTGTATATATACAGGGTGTCCCGAAACTAATGCTTGATATTTTAAAGGCAGATTCTCTGGCCAATTTAAAAACAATTTTTCCTCAGCGAAAATGTCGAGGGAGATCATTATTTTTTGCATATTCCCAATTTTTGTCATCATGTATCTTTCTAACTAAGTCTTAAATTAAAATTCTATTAAAGTAAACTCTACCTAAAATTAACTAAAGAATGTGACTTTATTAATATTTTATTCCCATAAGCCTTAGTTTGCGAAAAACCCTTTATTTTCAATCGTTTATAACTCGAAAACTATTAGTGCCGCGATATTTTCGCTGAGGAAAAATCGTTTTTAAATTGGCCAGAGAATCTGCCTTTAAAATATCAAGCGTTAGTTTCGGGACACCCTGTATATACAGGGTGATTCTAAATAACTTTATGCTTTTGCAAAAACATAATCTTGACCGAATTCTAAGACGATTTTTCCTTTGGCAAAATTTCGTCCGAAGCTTAGTTTTTGAATTATTAAAGGAAGTAGTTAACGTATGACGGATCGAATACAAGAGGCAGGCAAGGGTGGCGCGATTCACCGTCAGACGCGGGTGCTTACGCGGGGCGCCTGCTGCGATCAGCTGGTCGCTATACACATACAGACACACATGCGAACACATACATTCTTTCTCTGTCTGTCTGTCTGTCTGTCTGTCTGTCTCTCTCTCTCTCTCCCCCCCCCCTCTCGTTCATTCGCTCACTCACCTGTTTTTTTTTTTTACGAGAGAAGGGAAAATGCATTTTATGCATACCCACCGGTCGATCCAGTGAGTTATGTAGGACTCGAGTACCAAGTCGAATTACCAACTCGGTACTCCCTACCCACTAAAAACCCCTCTCTTTTCACGAATTTCCTTTGACACACTGTCCCTCTGACTTCCCGAGATCTGTTTTCACATAAATTCAAAAAATAGTTATTATTACCTTGTTCGATGATTTTTGCTGTAATTGCTTGAAGGAGAAATGAATTTTCCGATAGATCGTACGTTCTCAAATTTAACGTAGATATCACGTTGCAAAAGACAAGAAATCCACACTAAATTATTAACTGAAAGTTTTTCTTCTTTCACACACACACACACATGAACTGTATTCTTTTATAAACTTTAACGTAATCACATTTATTTACTCACTCGATGAGACGAGAAATTTACTAATGACTCTATCACTAATCACTATTAATCACTGTCGAATAATAACTGTTGGCGATTAAAAATCACTCGATGAAAGAAACACGCGCGGACACGTTACTACACGACGCGACGACGCGACAATGCGACGATAATTACTCGGCGATTGCAAGCAGTTTTTTGTCATGGTAGGTTGCGGTAGGTTAAGATACTACTGGCGCTATCGAACGCGATCATGTGTTCGATTGAAGAATGTGGTAAACATAATAAACATTTAACATATTAATATTATTATTATCATGAATGTGTGTGATACCCATACATCGTAATCTTAAATAAATAAATATTAAAATAAATAAATATTTAAATAAATATTATATAAATATTTAATATTAATATTTAATATTAATATTTTATATGATAATAGTAAAAGTAATAAATATTTTAAAAACACTTATTTAATCTAATTAATTTTTAAATAGATATCATACGATGTATGGATATCACTCACATTCATGATAATAATAATATTAATATGTTAAACGTTTATTATGTTTATCGCATTCTTCAATCGAACACATGATCGCGTTCGATAGCGCCAGTAGTACCTTAACCTACCGCAACCTACCATGACAAAAAACTGCTTGCAATCGCCAAGTAATTATCGTCGCATTGTCGCGTCGTCGCGTCGTGTAGTAACGTGTCCGCGCGTGTTTCTTTCATCGAGTGATTTTTAATCGCCAACAGTTATTATTCGACAGTGATTAATAGTGATTAGTGATAGAGTCATTAGTAAATTTCTCGTCTCATCGAGTGAGTAAATAAATGTGATTACGTTAAAGTTTATAAAAGAATACAGTTCATGTGTGTGTGTGTGTGTGAAAGAAGAAAAACTTTCAGTTAATAATTTAGTGCGGATTTCTTGTCTTTTGCAACGTGATATCTACGTTAAATTTGAGAACGTACGATCTATCGGAAAATTCATTTCTCCTTCAAGCAATTACAGCAAAAGTCACGAACAAGGTAATAATAACTATTTTTTGACTTTATGTGAAAACAGATCTCGGGAAGTCAGAGGGACAGTGTGTCAAAGGAAATTCGTGAAAAGAGAGGGGTTTTTAGTGGGTAGGGAGTACCGAGTTGGTAATTCGACTTGGTACTCGAGTCCCACATAACTCACTGGATCGACCGGTGAGTATGCATAAAATGCATTTTCCCCTCTCTCGTAAAAAGAAAAATACAGGTGAGTGAGCGAATGAGCGAGAGAGGGGGGGGGAGAGAGAGAGAGAGAGAGACAGACAGACAGACAGACAGACAGACAGAGAAAGAATGTATGTGTTCGCATGTGTGTCTGTATGTGTATAGCGACCAGCTGATCGCACCAGGCGCCCCGCGTAAGCACCCGCGTCTGACGGTGAATTGCGCCACCCTTGCCTGCCTCTTGTATTCGACCCGTCATACGTTAACTACTTCCTTTAATAATTCAAAAACTAAGCTTCGGACGAAATTTTGCCAAAGGAAAAATCGTCATAGAATTCGGTCAAGATTATGTTTTTGCAAAAGCATAAAGTTATTTAGAATCACCCTGTATATATATATACAGGGTGGCCCACGTAAAGAGTTACAAATTTATATCTCAGAAACGAAGCAATTTAGAGAAAAATGTTTCAGACAAAAGTTGTATGGTTTCGAGGGTGACATAAGGTGGTGCCATTAGTTTGACTTTGAAGAGTCACCTAAAGGTCACATGAAGGTCACCTTCAACTTTCTAAGTGGGACACTCTATATGCTTTTACATATTCTTTTAGATCATCTCGAGAGCTTTCCAAAACACTATAATTAAGTTAGTTTTCATTAAGTACTTTCCAAGTTATGAGGCTTGAAATTACACAAAATAATGGGGAATCAATTGGTAAAGAAAACATACAGTTGTTTTTAAGAAAAAATATGGAATTGTTAATTTCAAATTACATATTTTTTCTTAAAAACAACTATGTTTTTTCTTTACACCAATTGATTCCTCTCATTATTTTGTATAAAAGTATTAAGGTAAGATAATCGAAAAATGAATATTTTACTAGATATTTTATGGTTTATGTAAAATTAAGAAATTATTTCAAGCCTCATAACTCGAAAAGTACTCAATGAAGAAATACTTTATTATAGTGTTTTGAAAAGCTCTCGAGATAAGCTACAAGAATAAGTAACAAAAAATAGGGGGTTCCATTTAAGAAATTGAAGGTGACCTTCACGTGACTTTCAAACGACTTTTCAAGGTCAAACCAATGACACCATCTTATGGCCCCTTCAAGCCATACAACTTTTGTCTGAAACATTTCTTTCTAAAGTGCATAGTTTATGAAATATTCAACCGTTCCGGGACTTTTGGGACACCCTATATATACAGGGTGGACCATTTTAACCTTTAATGGAGAATAACTCGACCGGTAAGCGAAATAATAAAAAAAGTTTTATACAAAAGTTGTTGGGCAAGGAGGGGGACGTATGACCATGACCTTGAATTTGACCTTGGAAGTCATTTGAAGGTCACATAAAGGTCACCTTTAATTTTTTAAATGGAACCTACTATTTTTCATTGCATATTCTTGTAGCTTATTTCGAGAGCTTTCCAAAACACTATAATTAAGTACCTTTTCGTTAAGTACTTTTTGAGTTATGAGGCTTGAAATAATTTCTTAATTTTACATAAACCGTAAAATATCTTGTAAAATATTCATTTTTCGATTATCTTACCTTAATACTTTTACGTACAAAATAATGAGAGGAATCAATTGGTGTAAAGAAAACACATAATTGTTTCGAAAAAAAAAATGTAATTTGCAATGAAAAGTAGTAGGTTCCATTTAAGAAATTAAAGGTGACCTTTATGTGACCTTCAAATGACTATCCAAGGTCATGGTCATACGTCCCCCTCCTTGCCCAACAACTTTTGTATAAAACTTTTTTTATTATTTCGCTTACCGGTCGAGTTATTCTCCATTAAAGGTTAAAATGGTCCACCCTGTATATATATATATATATATGTATATGTGTATATATATATATATATATATATATATATATATATGTGTGTGTGTGTGTGTGTATGTGTGTGTGTAGTTAAATATACCTGCTAGAAATATATACATGGTGTCCCACTCTAACATTCATACCGTAACAATTCGTAAACATTGCTTTTGGAAAAGAAAAGTTTTAAATAAAAGTTATAGGGTTTGGAGAGGGAAAGAGGATTATATTAGAGAATATTAATTGGACCTTGGATGTAGGTGTTAAGGTCATGTGAAGATCAATTTAGTTTTTTAAAATGAGACTACCCTCTCTCTAATTTGTCTATATAAAATGATTCCTCATATATTCCATGTAAAAGTTATAAGAGTAGGAGTCATAAATTGGATGGTTTATGAAATATTTTATATTTTATATATGTTGACAATTTTATCTAAATTATAAAATATCTCATGAAATATTTATTTTTCAATTATCTTACCTCAATATTTTTATACACAAAATAATGTGAAGAATTTGCAATATACAGCTACACATTTTTTTTAAGAATAATTATGTGTTTTTTTTATTAATTTTAATTAATTTTTTTCATTGTGTGCATTCATTGATTTGAATATTAATGTAAGATAATCGAAAAATAAATATTTTATGAAATATTTTATGGTTTATGTAAAATTTTGGAAATTTAAAGTATAAAATATCTTGTGTGTAAATTACTCAATTTTTGGATATATTATCCTTATAACTCTTTACGTGGAATATTATAAGCAATTGTTTTATGTAAACAAATTAAGATAATCTCATTAAAAAGAACTAAATTGACCTTCACATGACCTTGACACCTACATTCAAATAGTCCAATATATATTAATATTCCTACCTTCTTTCCCTTTCCAAACCCTACAACTTTTATTTAAATTTTTTCCAAAACGCCCTGTTCTCGAGTTATTACGGTGTAAATATTAAATAGTGAGACCTACACATTTAAATCTATATATAAGTTTTACATATAACGCCTAACTTTTTAAGCATATTCAAAACTCAATTTTTAATTATATCTTTACCTTTAATGTAACGGGGATTTTTGAAAGCACTGTTCAATGATGTATTATAAAGTGATGTATCATATTCATTATCAAAATGAAGGGATTCTTGTTGAAACTGTACCACAAACAAGTCTATTATTCGGGCATTTGGGAGAGCCTTTAAAAAATAATTTTAATGTATTTAGTCATTTAATATTAGATTTACATACAGCAGCAATATGTACTAGGGCTGCTACTTTCTATGTAAAAAACTTTATTACTTATACTCTTAAAATATAAAATAAATAATATTAAAATAATCTTAAAATATAAAATAAATAATTCAAAAATAATATTAATAATAGCAAAAATGGCTACACAATATAACTTTTAAATTAAATATTTCTTATTTATAAAATATAGCAAAATTATCTCACAATTATATTACACAATTTCCATATGTATACATATGCTTAACTTTATAATAACTTTATCTATAATTTATGCAATCTGAATGATAATTTCTCTTTTATTTTATATAACAATTTAAAGATGTCCAACAAATGTAATATAATAGTGACTTGGACAAATAAAAGAAACACAAAAATGTAAGAATATTTTATATTATTTTATCTACGTTTGTGTTACTAACTTACTTAATAATATTAGCATTTATAAAAAAATTATCATTTCTCTTTTTAAATATAGAATCTTCGCGTAATATTCTAATTCGCAAAAAAAAATTTATACGCTATGATAAAGCTAAAATTATAAAGAGCTTTTAAATTATATATGTATCTATATCTTTATATTTAACTCAAACCTTGCTCACTTGCAAACAATATGATAAATCTACAGGGTGTAACTGAAAAAGCGCCCACGGAGCAAATAGTGTTATTCCTGATTAAAAATTGAGTCGAAAAGTCCTGAACCTAACCTAACCATTTTTTTCTATAATGCTTAATAAAGCGGTAATTGTTGAGTTAAGTTGAGCTATTTGCTCCGTGGGCGCTTTTTCAGTTACACTCTGTATATTTATCATATTGTTTGCAAGTTAGCAAGTTTTGCGCTAAAGAATGCTTAAGCTAACCTTATCGATGACATATAATCCAAGAAATGCGACAACAGCCTCATTTAACGAAGAGGATAACGACCAAAGTGGATTTTCATAATAAAGACATTCCTGTACTACTTTATGGGCTATGAAGTGAGCAACTTTAATTTTACTCGCAGCAGAATCGACATTCTCAATGTAGGTAACATCTGCTTCTCTGAAAATTAAAAAAAAAATGTTTTATAGAAAGCTTATTACTGTTGAAAATATTTTGTGCTTGCAAATTTAATATAATTAAATAATTCTATAAATTAACATATTAATTATATATTAATGTTTTATAATGTCTGCGCGTATGAATGACTCATCACAAAATAATGCGATACTTACTTAATATATATGTAATGCTTCCAATATACATATATATATATATATATATATATATATATATATAAAGTTTTTTAAATTTTGATCGATAAGGAATATGAAAACTTGAATATAATACGCTATTTAATTTTATGTTTTTAATTTATAATTTATAATTTTGTGATTATAAAATATATACATAATATTTTCAAATAATATTTGAAAATAGACAAAAGATATGTAGATAATTTTAGGTACCATCAATTATTATCCTTTTTTCGTCATTCGAAATATATTGTTTTTTAATTATATAATTACCTATAAATAACAACGCCCAGATTTATGATGCTCTCGTTTTCCGGAAAATCCGGAATTGCAACATGATTTATTTGCCAAGTTTTATTCAGGCGTTTCCATTTATTAAACAAGTATAGAGTTATATTTTGAACAATTTCGTGTGCAAATGCGCAGTGCATTCCACACCACATATCAATCTTGACCTTACTTTTACTTGGACCAGACATGAAAGATATATTAATCCGGTTAGACAGAAATACAAAATAATTAGGCCTTACAAACGTAGTATGAAAATGTGTCACCGTCATGTTTTCATCATTCATTTCCATTTTTTGTATCGGCATATTTGATAAAACTCTATAATTTTGATAATGTTTTATAATAATATTATAGGCAGGCGAAGAAGATACAGCAAATTCGGGCAAACGTGGAATCATGTGTTGAATCCCAATAGTATCAACATACGCTGCCAACCTATCACATTTAGAAATATGAAATAACGATAATAAATTTTCGACATTTATATAGAAATATTAAAAATTGAATAAAAAGATATACGGACGCAATTTATATGTATATAAGAATAATATCTATAGAAAATTATGGCATAGAGTTCTTCTTACTCTTTTGTTCTATATCTTGTATAACATTATGTAATCTAACATGATTTATATCTTAACACTGATTTTGATAGTATTTTGATATTAGTAAAACGTAATGGTCATGTAATGTTTACTTTAGAATATACTAGTATAAAATGAATAGTTAGTATTTAATAGTTAATATTTTAGTATCAAAATTATAAATTTTAATAAAATTAAAATAAAAAAAAATTTTATATTACACAATATTAGACTAATGACTTCTTTTAATTGTTTTTAATTAATGTATTGTGATTATTGACATTGATATATTACCTAACTATTCCATACATAATTTTATATATGTTAAAAAAATTGCATATTTTAGTGATAATTTGTTAAATGAATCACATATATATGTTTTTAGTTATTCGCATATTATAGCGAAAATAGTTTCTAAATGGATACTATGTGTGCGTGTATGTGAATGTTTAAATATAAGAAACAGCATAAATATAGCTTATACAGGGTGATTCAAAATAACCCCTGTGTCCCTGAAATGACATATTCTTGAATCAATTCTAAGACGATTTTTCCTTCGGCAAAATTTCGTCCGAAGCTTAGTTTTTGAATTATTAAAGGAAGTAGTTAACGTATGACGGGTCGAATACAAGAGGCAGGCAAGGGTGGCGCGATTCACCGTCAGACGCGGGAGCTTACGCGGGGCGCCTGCTGCGATCAGCTGATCGCTATACACATACAGACACACATGCGAACACATACATTCTCTCTCTGTCTGTCTGTCTGTCTGTCTGTCTGTCTGTCTGTCTGTCTGTCTGTCTGTCTGTCTGTCTGTCTGTCTCTCTCTCTCTCTCTCTCTCTCTCTCTCTCTCTCTCTCTCTCTCTCTCTCTCTCTCTCTCTCTCTCTCTCTCTCTCTCTCTCTCTCTCTCTCTCTCTCTCTCATTCGCTCACTCACCTGTAAATTTTTTTTTTTTTTTTTTTTTACGAGAGAGGGAAAAATGCATTTTATGCATACCCACCGGTCGATCCAGTGAGTTATGTGGGACTCGAGTACCAAGTCGAATTACAAACTCGGTACTCCCTACCCACTAAAAACCCCTCTCTTTTCACGAATTTCCTTTAACACACTGTCCCTCTGACTTCCCGAGATCTGTTTTCACATAACGTCAAAAAATAGTTATTATTACCTTGTTCGATGACTTTTGATGTATTGTTGTAATTGCTTGAAGGAGAAATGAATTTTTCGATAGATCGTACGTTCTCAAATTTAACGTAGATATCACGTTGCAAAAGACAAGAAATCCACACTAAATTATTAACTGAAAGTTTTTCTTCTTTCATGAACTGTATTCTTTTATTAAACTTTAACGTAATCACATTTATTTACTCACTCGATGAGACGAGAAATTTACTAATGACTCTATCACTAATCACTATTAATCACTGTCGAATAATAATTGTTGGCGATTAAAAATCACTCGATGAAAGAAACACGCGCGGACACGTTACTACACGACGCGACAATGCGACGATAATTACGACTCGGCGACTGCAAGCAGTTTTTTGTCATGGTAGATTGCGGTAGGTTAAGGTACTACTGGCGCTATCGAACGCGATCATGTGTTCGATTGAAGAATGCGGTAAACATAATAAACATTTAACATAATAATAATATTAATATGTTAAATGTTTATTATGTTTACCTCATTCTTCAATCGAACACATGATCGCGTTCGATAGCGCCAGTAGTACCTTAACCTACCGCAACCTACCATGACAAAAAACTGCTTGCAGTCGCCGAGTCTTAATTATCGTCGCATTGTCGCGTCGTGTAGTAACGTGTCCGCGCGTGTTTCTTTCATCGAGTGATTTTTAATCGCCAACAATTATTATTCGACAGTGATTAATAGTGATTAGTGATAAAGTCATTAGTAAATTTCTCGTCTCATCGAGTGAGTAAATAAATGTGATTACGTTAAAGTTTAATAAAAGAATACAGTTCATGAAAGAAGAAAAACTTTCAGTTAATAATTTAGTGTGGATTTCTTGTCTTTTGCAACGTGATATCTACGTTAAATTTAAGAACGTACGATCTATCGGAAAATTCATTTCTCCTTCAAGCAATTACAGCAATACATCAAAAGTCATCGAACAAGGTAATAATAACTATTTTTTGACGTTATGTGAAAACAGATCTCGGGAAGTCAGAGGGACAGTGTGTTAAAAAAAATTCGTGAAAAGAGAGGGGTTTTTAGTGGGTAGGGAGTACCGAGTTGGTAATTCGACTTGGTACTCGAGTCCCACATAACTCACTGGATCGACCGGTGGGTATGCATAAAATGCATTTTCCCCTCTCTCGTAAAAAAAAAAAAAAAAAAAAAATTACAGGTGAGTGAGCGAATGAGAGAGAGAGAGAGACAGACAGACAGACAGACAGAGAGAGAATGTATGTGTTCGCATGTGTGTCTGTATGTGTATAGCGATCAGCTGATCGCAGCAGGCGCCCCGCGTAAGCTCCCGCGTCTGATGGTGAATCGCGCCACCCTTGCCTGCCTCTTGTATTCGACCAGTCATACGTTAACTACTTCCTTTAATAATTCAAAAACTAAGCTTCGGACGAAATTTTGCCGAAGGAAAAATCGTCTTAGAATTGATTCAAGAATATGTCATTTCAGGGACACAGGGGTTATTTTGAATCACCCTGTATATATATATTTAATTTTATATATTTATATTTAATTGTATATATAAAGTGTTTATGAAAAGTGAGTGATTGTTCATGATCTAATCAAATTTTGTTAGTGACTTCTGAAATATATGAACAAAAAAATTCATATAAACTTCATACAAATAATTCATACAAAATTCATACAAAAATTCATACATGTGTCTGGAAATGTTTTCTTTCCGAATTATTATAACTTTTAAAACAATTTTTTAGATCTGTGTCATCAGCTTTATTATAGATTAATTTTATGTTATAAATGCTTCTGTAATAGGTTTCATTAAATATTAATAATTTCCTAAAGTTTGTTATTAGTAAACAGTGTAAAAGTGAAATATTTGCCAAAATTTTAAATTTCAAATAAGCAAGTTCTATAAAAACGTAAACATAAATCTTTCAGAATTGTATTATTTAGATTTTGAAAACAATTCAAAACACTACCGGAATATTTAAATTCGTCTGACAGTTGATGATAAAATGTATAAGACGTGCATTACTGCTGATTTAATTAAATTGATTTTTATTTGCAATTTACATTCATTTTAATAATAATGATAATAATAATAAATTGCAAAATTTGTTACTAAGATCCTAAGAAACATATAATTAGGAATGAAAACTTTTCAGATAGGCACATTTCTATATAAATGTCTTTTCTTAGAAAATACTTTTTAATAAATAGAATGCTGTACCAGGATTGTGTCACCCTGTAATTACTACATATTTAATATTTTAATAGTTACTTACCATTGTCGTTCATTTCTTTTATAAAACTTTTTTAGATCTATATCACCCGTTATAATATAATTTAATTTTATGATGTAATACTTCGGCAATAGATTATTCCGGAATATGTATTCGGTAATGTTCTTCTCATTATCATACAAACAATCTACCGGTTCATAAGGGATTATTTTTCCGCGAAAATATTGTGGATCATTAATCACCGTTATATCCATAACACGTTTTACGTCTAAATACAATTGTATTCTTCGAACTGATTTTAATATCCCAATACTCATATTACAATTGCCGACAAAAGTATCTTCCTCAATATATGATGTAAGAATGATATCATATTGTTTCGGTATTATATAGAATGATTGCATGTATGTGTCTGTTTCATTTAGTTTGCTTATCTGGTAATCAATTGAAAAGACCGATACGATGATTGTTAAACTGCTACATAATAATAGTTTTACAAACATGATACTACTTTCTCAGATATCTATAAAGATATATTTTTGTTAGAAAGTACAAACTGACATATTAAACAAAAGCATTGCCTCTATCATGATTTAATGGAAAAGAAAGAATTAAGACAAATACATAGAAATAAATTTAATTTTTAACAACTTACTTTGTATATTGAGATATATCACAAAATGTATGCAAATGTATGTCCTCTTATAAGAATTAGTTGCAATAAATCAATGCTTTATTCATTATCATCAGTGTAATATAAAAAATATATATGCACAGAGTTATGACTTCTTAATATCTCGAGAAACTTCCAAAGACTAACAACATTTGGGGTATGCGATATTGTAATAAATATGTGTGTCATGTAAACACAACTTCTGAGGTCGTTAACAGCCGTTTTGATCGAGAAATGGTATGTAAGAGCAAAGCACGGTGTCGTTTTTCCCACTCCAAATGCGTGCTAGTTCGAACGCCGTAAGAAAGCAGGTCCGTCTATTTCGCGCTGTTTAAACCAAAAGAGGCCACCGTCGCGTAGAATATAAAAATATCTAAAAAAATATATATATATGAATTTTTTATATTATTTAAAAGTAATATATATTCCTTTACCAAAAATTTGATAATTTTTATAATTTACAATATACATTCAAATAAAATTTTATAAATTATATCATTACGAGATTGTATCGATAAATTCTTTTTGAACAAGTTAACGAAGAAACGTAACTTATTCACACTAGAGTATAATATTACAGTACCGTATATAGGAAAATATAATAAATAAATATTATTTATTAGATTTTTGTTCACGAGCTCTTTCAAATTTATTTGGATTTATGAATTAAACAACAGGAAATCCCTCAAATCGATCAAATCAAAAAGATTCTATTAATTATTAATGATTTAGTTTAGTTATTAATTTATTAATTATTACTTATTTTCATAATTAATGTGTGTGTGTGTGTGTGTGTGTGTGTGTGTGTGTGTGTGCGTGCGCGCGTGTGTGTAAATATATACCTTTTATTTGTAAACATATATATTTTTAATAAACATATATATTTTTTTATTTTTTTTAATCATGTACTTTTAATTATGAATTATTTTATTTATTTATATTTTATTATATATCATAACTTTAAGATTAATGTGATGATATACAGAAGAGTAAAGATTGTTGAAATTGCGATAATTTCATGAAATTTTCAGATAGCTGTTGTACATACTTGTGGAATATGTGAAACAATTATTAATGAAGAGAACATTCCGTCTCATGGTTGTGCGGAAGCTTTTCTCCAGTTGTTTATTGATAATAGTTTTAACTTCTATCCAGTAACAGATGCAATATATATATATATATATATATATATATATATATATATATATGTATATATATGCAATATATATATATATATATATATATATATATATATATATATATGCAATATATATATATATATATTTAATTTATGTTTCATCATTAAAAAGAATATAGTATTCTACTAAAATTTATATTATTATATGTAGATGATAATC
The DNA here is from genome assembly GCF_025532165.1 of Camponotus vicinus. Lineage (NCBI taxonomy): Eukaryota > Metazoa > Arthropoda > Insecta > Hymenoptera > Formicidae > Camponotus > Camponotus vicinus. The sequence goes on from NW_028141947.1 coordinate 4,698,513, forward strand.
GCATTATTCGACGAAGCCTTGTCGACAACGAAGAAATTGTCTTGCCGGTTCATGAAAACAATCCAGATAAATAGAAACTTTGATTGAAATCCTAAAAGTAATAAATCCTGCAGTAATAAATCTGTATTTCCTAATGAATTTGATTTTAGGAACTATTGAAATACTTTCGGTATCAAATAAAGAAATCTTACAGGAGAAAAATGAAAATAGATCACTCAATAAAAAAAATAATTGGAGAGCCAACGTAAAGTCGACATTGAATTATGACGACGAAGAATTACTAATTTTATCCGTTCAAGAAAGAAGACCCCTTTGAGATTTTACAATTAGAGCAGCGATGCCAACGGCTAACAAAAAAACTTTGGGATGAAGTGTCTGAAATATTGGGAGGTTAAAAAACAGTAAAAACATTTGTGATTGAAATATTTAAATAAAAATTTCATTTACGGGTAAACTTAGCGAAGAAGAAGCCAAAAAGAAATTTAAAAATTTACATAACGCCTACTGACGGATAATACATTCCGAAAATCATCCCAGTAAATTGGCTAGAGCTCCCCCTACAAAAAAATGGCATCATTATAATTCCATGCAGTTTCTGCAAAACTTATGCTTTATCAAAAAGTAAAAATTAAATATTTTGATTATTTATGTTTTTGAACACCTTCGACTTGTAGTTTTTATATTTTTAGAAGAAAGGCTTCTAATATTGATCTTGATGGTGATATATCCAATAACGAGTCAATAAATAATAGTGATGCAACTGGTGATGACAACGATCAATCAGAGTCAGAAGCATCAGGTAATTAACACATTAATATTTGTCTTAAATAAAATGCGGTCGGGAAGACGCTCTGGATACTTTAATGTGTTTGAATGATCAATCAGGTTACAGAAATCTTTACTCCTAGGACGTTTAATTGGTCAATCAAACGTCCAGAGCGTCCCAATCGCATCCATAAAGTATAGAATAAGAGCGCACTCACACTTGTCAGAAAAGCAAAAAGCAAAAAAAAATAATAATAATAAATAAATAATAATAAAATAATAATAATAGTAAATAATAATAATAAATTTCAGGTACGCCAATTAAAAGAAAGAAGAACTCGGAACAGCAGTCCAGTGCATTGGAAAGAATTGCCGATTCGTTGAGTCAACCATCAACCCCATTCATATCACCGCTAGCACCAAAGTTTGATGAAATTGATTCAACTTTAGCAGTTATTAGATGCAGATTAAGACAGATGAGTTGAACCAATCAGTTAGATGCTATTCAGCAAATAATGAACCTAACGTATAATATACTTAAAGAACAAAATTAAATCTTATTAATCATTCCATTTTACTAGTCAGAAATGATGAACGATTAACTAATTGTAAGAAACAGAAGAAACTTTAACAGAAAACAACAACGAAAAAATTAACAATGATGAAATTGCTATATGGAGACATACTGCAGCTTTAATAATTGAAATTGTTTTTTCTATACTGCAATTAATTGGTCGCTGAAAAATTCTCCATTGGTTGACTAGGATACCAAATGTATTCTCTATTGTTTTTCTGGCTCGACTCAACCGATAGTTAAAAATATTTCGCTCGTCATTTAAATTTAGGCAGGGATGGCGCGATATAGGCGATTACGTGGGGCGCTCGCCGCGATCATATGATTGCTATACGCGATGAGTGTAGCAATCAGTGTGTGTGTGTGTGTGTGTGTGTGTGTGTGTGTGTGTGTGAGTGAGAATGTGCACGCTCACACACACGCACGTGCGCACACACACACTGATCGCGTATAGCAATCAGCTGATCGGCGAGCGCCCCACGTAATCGCCTATATCCCTGCCTATCTCTCGTACTCATTCCGTAATTAGTTAACTATTTTCCTTTATAGTTTATAAAACTCAGCTTCGGGAAAAATTTGCAAAAGGAAAAATCGTCTTAGAATTCATTCAAGAATTTGACATTTTAAAGACAAATGTTTGTTCAGAATATATATATACAGGGCGATCCTGAAAAACGTTATGTCTTTAAAATGACGTATTCCTGACACCATTCTAAGACAATTTTTCCTTTACCAAAATTTGATTTGAAGCGTAGTTTTTGAATTATGAGCAAAAATAGTTAGTAAATCACGCGTCGGGTACAGAAGGCAGGCAGGAGCGGCGCGGCGTGCCGCGAGCGCGGGCGCAGCTGACCGCCCGACGGGTGATTATCACCGCATGAGTCGCTAACTATTTTATCTTATAACATAAAATTATGCTTTAAATAAAATTTTGGTAAAGAAGAAAATGTCTTAGAATTACGTCAGAAATACGTGTTCCTTAAAATAACGTTATTTTAATAATGAAAAGTTCCGGATCGCCGGCCGTCCGACGTTGCAATCAGCTGATTGCTACACGCGATGTGTGTATGGCGGAGTGTGTGCGTAAGAGAGAGAGAGAGAGAAAGAGAGAGAGAGGGAGGGTAGGAGGGACAGACATTCATACACACGCACGCACTTTTTTTCTCGCTCTCTTTCTCTCTTTTACGCAACACTCATACACTCTCTCATTCAGTCTCTCACTCACACTCTCTCGGTCACTCACTCACTCACTCACCTGCTTACTCACTTGCTCACTCACCTTGTAGCAGCGTAGCGAATCTTCATGCTATGTATTGTTGTTATCTGCTGCACGGTTATGATTGCTAGAGATGCGCGACACATCGAAATTTTTTCGATTATTAGTCTCACACTCGATTGACACAATACAGATTACACGATAACGAGTTTACTGTTTATTCACTCACTATCGATTTATCGATATCAAAAATTACTTTCAAAGAAACGCGAATGCAAACAGCACATGACTCGACGCGAATCGACGGACCGCGGAGACTGCGCGACCACAAGAGTTATGTTGCCAGAAACGCGACACGCGACATCTAACAAACGACTTGCGCGTGGCGCGTGATTGACGCGAGATAAGACGAACGATCGGCTAAGAATTAAAATTACATTATTCTTGCGATTGACTTAAATCTTCGCATCGTGAATGCAATAATTTCGAAAACGTAATAACGTACAACACATGCTTTTTAAAATAATAATTATTTATTATAATTAGAAATAGTTATTATTTATAATAAATAATTAATTTTTTAAGTATGTCATTATACGTGTCATGTTTTCTACCGCATTCGCAATGCGAAGGTTTTAGCCGATCGTTCGTCTTATCTCGCGTCAATCACGCGCCACGCGCAAGTCGTTTGTTAGATGTCGCGTGTCGTGTTTCTGGCAACATAACTCTTGTGGTCGCGCAGTCTCCGCGGTCCGTCGCTTCGCATCGAGTCATGTGCTGTTTGCATTCGCGTTTCTGTGAAAGTAATTTTTAGTATCGATAAATCAATAGTGAGTGAATAAACAGTAAACTCGTTATCGTGTAATCTGTATTGTGTCAATCGAGTGTGAGACTAATAATCGAAAAAATTTCGATGTGTCGCGCATCTCTAGCAATCATAACCGTGCAGCAGATAACAACAATACATAGCATGAAGATTCGCTACGCTGCTACAAGGTGAGTGAGCAAGTGAGTAAGCAGGTGAATGAGTGAGTGAGTGACCGAGAGAGTGTGAGTGAGAGACTGAATGAGAGAGTGTATGAGTGTTGCGTAAAAGAGAGAAAGAGAGCGAGAAAAAAAGTGCGTGCGTGTGTATGAATGTCTGTCCCTCCTACCCTCCCTCTCTCTCTCTTTCTCTCTCTCTCTCTTACGCACACACTCCGCCATACACACATCGCGTGTAGCAATCAGCTAATTGCAACGTCGGACGGCCGGCGATCCGGAACTTTTCATTATTAAAATAACGTTATTTTAAGGAACACGTATTTCTGACGTAATTCTAAGACATTTTCTTCTTTACCAAAATTTTATTTAAAGCATAATTTTATGTTATAAGATAAAATAGTTAGCGACTCATGCGGTGATAATCACCCGTCGGGCGGTCAGCTGCGCCAGCGCTCGCGGCACGCCGCGCCGCTCCTGCCTGCCTTCTGTACCCGACGCGTGATTTACTAACTATTTTTGCTCATAATTCAAAAACTACGCTTCAAATCAAATTTTGGTAAAGGAAAAATTGTCTTAGAATGGTGTCAGGAATACGTCATTTTAAAGACATAACGTTTTTCAGGATCGCCCTGTATATATATATATATATATATATATATATATATACAGGGTAGACCAGTTTAATCAATACACGCGAATATCTCAGAAACACTGCATTAAATCGAAAAATGTTTCAGATATAAGTTGTACGGCTTGAAGGGAGACATAAGTGGGTACCATTGGTTTGACCTTGGGTGGCGTTGTCAAGGTCAGGGCAAGGTCACTTTGGATTATTTAAATGGAATTCCTTATTTTTTATTACATATTTTTGTAGCTCATCTCGAGAGCTTTACAAAACACTATAATTAAGTTAGTTTTCATTAAGTACCTTCCGAGTTATGAGGCTTGAAATCATTTCTTAATTTTACATAAACCATAAAATATCTTGTAAAATATTTTTTTTTCGATATCTTACCTTAGTATTTTTATGTACAAAATAATGAAAGGAATCAATTGGTGTAAAGAAAACACATAGTTATTTTTAAGAAAAAATATGGAATTGTTAATTGCAAATTACAGATTTTTTCTTAAAAGCAACTATGTTTTTTCTTTACACCAATTGATTCCTCTCATTATTTTGTACATAAAAGTATTAAGGTAAGATAATCAAAAAATAAATATTTTACTATATATTTAATGGTTTATATAAAATTAGGAAATTATTTCAAGCCTCATAACTCGAAAAGTACTGAATAAAGAAATACTTCATTATAGTGTTTCAGAAAGCTCTCAAGATAAGCTACAAGAATAAGCTACAAGAATAAGTAATAAAAAATAGGGGTTCCCATTTAAAAAACGGAAGTTGACCTTCAAATGACCTTGAAAATGACCTTTAATGTCGAATCCAAGGTCACTATTAGATAGCCCTCTTTGTTCCCTACAACTTTTATCGGAATCGTTTTCCTTCAAACGTTGATCCTGAAAAGTTATGAGGGTGGAACTTTTAAAATGGGACACCCTGTATATTCATATACGGGGTGTTCTAAAAAGGTATGTCAAAAATTTAAGGAGATATTCCTCACACCTGAAGGATGAAAAACGTTACATGGACATAGGTGCGGAAATGCTTATTTCAGGAGTTATGTTGAAAATACTGTTAGCTGTATTACTTACACAAGGAAAAATTTAGGATTAATTATTGTAGACAACAATCGTTTATTTAGGCTTATTTATATTTGGTTTTAATGTGACATTGAGTATGTTACAATAAATGTTGAAAATGTTCACCATTTTCCTGAATACAAGCAGTGACACGTCGACGCATCGATTCATGGATACGTTCAAAAATGCCACCAGTGCGTGATATACAAGATCTTCGTGACCGTATCACTGCAGGTTGCGAGACAATCCGCTGTACGCCAGGCATTTTTGAACGTGTCCGTGAATCGATGCGTCGACGTGTCACTGCTTGTATTTATGAAAATGGTGAACAATTTCAACATTTATTGTAACATACTCAAGGTCACATTAAAACCAAACCTAAATAAGCCTAATTAAACGATTGTCGTCTACAATAATTAATCCTAAATTTTTCCTTGTGTAAGTAATACAGCTAACAGTATTTTCAACATAACTCCTGAAATAAGCATTTCCACACCTATGTCCATATAACACTTTCTCATCCTTCAGGTGTGAGGAATATCTCCTTAAATTTTTGACATACCTTTTTAGAACACCCTGTATATACTGATATATGTAATATGTAATCATGCGTCATCAAAGCGCATGCGTAGAAAAACATACCCTATGTACCAATTTGTACCTAAAATCGTAGACGTCTTATCACAGACGTCTATACAGGGCGATCCCGAAAAACCTTCCGTCTGTAAAATGACGTATTCCTGACACCATTCTAAGAAAATTTTTCCTTTACCAAAATTTGATTTGAAGCGTAGTTTTTGAATTATGAGCAAAAATAGTTAGTAAATCACGCGGGGAGCGTCCGAAATGGCCACGTTCGAAATGGCCACGGATAAATTTAACCACGTTCGAAATGGCCACGTTCGAAACGGCCACGTTCGAAACGGCCACGTTCGTAATGGCCACTCGTTCGTAATGGCCACGTTCGAAACGGGCACGTTCGGAACGGCCACGTTCTAAACGGCCACGTTCGGAACGACCACGTTCGGAACGGCCACGTTCGGAACGGCCACGTTCGAAATGGCCACGGATAAATTTGACCACGTTCGAAACGGCCATATTCGAAACGGCCACGTTCGTAATGGCCACTCGTTCGTAATGGCCACGTTCGAAACGGGCACGTTCGGAACGGCCACGTTCTAAACGGCCACGTTCGGAACGGCCACGTTCGAAATGGCCACGGATAAATTTGACCACGTTCGAAATGGCCACGTTCGAAACGGCCATGTTCGAAACGGCCGCGTTCGTAATGGCCACTCGTTCGTAATGGCCACGTTCGTAATGGCTACTCGTTCGTAATGGCCACGTTCGAAACGGCCACGTTCGAAACAGCCACGTTCGGAATGGCCACGGGAAATATTGAATAAAGTTCGATTTGACCACGTTCGTAACGGCCACGTTCGAATCGGCCACACGTTCGAAACGGCTGGGAGGGTCCCGTTAGCGCACGGTGCGATAGCGCACCAACCCGATAGCACACGAAAAATTGACACAATTCCCGATAGCGCACCAACCCGATAGCACACGTCCCGATAGCACACAAAGTAAATCGCGCACAATCCCGATAGCGCACCAACCCGATAGCGCACGGATTCACTTTGCAACTTTTCACGCGAAGCGAGTGGGACGGGGTGGGTGCGGGAGGGGGGGCCGAAAGCCCCTCCTTGCACCCCCCCCCGTTGTGTGTGTGTGTGTGTGTGTGTGTGAGAGTGCGTGTGTGAGGGGATAGTGCTTCCAACATTTCGTGGCCATTCCGTGGCCATTCCGAACGTGGCCGTTTCGAACGTGGCCGTTTCAAACGTGGCCGTTCCGAACGTGGCCGTTCCGAACGTGGCCATTACGAACGTGGCCGTTTCGAACGTGGCCATTACGAACGAGTGGCCATTACGAAAGTGGCCGTTTCGAACGTGACCGTTTCGAACGTGGCCATTTCGAACGTGGTCAAATTTATCCGTGGCCATTTCGAACGTGGCCGTTCCGAACGTGGCCGTTTCGAACGTGGCTATTACGAACGAGTGGCCATTACGAACGTGGCCGTTTCGAACGTGACCGTTTCGAACGTGGCCATTTCGAACGTGGTCAAATTTATCCGTGGCCATTTCGAACGTGGCCGTTCCGAACGTGGCCTTTCCGAACGTGGCCGTTTAGAATGTGGCCGTTCCGAACGTGCCCGTTTCGAACGTGGCCATTACGAACGAGTGGCCGTTACGAACGTGGCCGTTTCGAACGTGGTCAAATTTATCCGTGGCCATTTCGAACGTGGCCAAATTATATCCACTCAATCACGCGTCGGGTACGGAAGGCAGGCAGGAGCGACGCGGCGTGCCGCGAGCGCGGGCGCAGCTGACCGCCCGACGGGTGATTACCACCGCATGAGTCGCTAACTATTTTATCTTATAACATAAAATTATGCTTTAAATAAAATTTTGGTAAAGAAGAAAATATCTTAGAATCACGTCAGAAATACATGTTCCTTAAAATAACATTATTTTGTAACGGTCGTATTTTCGGACGTTCTTTCGCTGCGCGGATAGATCGTCGGTGCGAGGTTCGTTGGAAAGAAAATACGCGATGTGTGTTAAATGAACGTATTTATTGTAATATACAGAGTATGTGTATGCGAATGTGCGTGTGTGTGTGTGTGTGTGTGTGTGTGTGTGTGTGTGTGTGTGTTGTACTTCGGCTGGCCGATTAATGACGCGACCAATGCAGTTTCGATGTTAGGTCCGGTCTTTGATCGCGAACACCTGGTCGGTGTTTACAACGTGCGAGACAGCGCGTGTTTTTGCGGCGCTTTTTCCGCGGGGAATCCCGATATTCTTGGAATCCTCGGGTTCTCGGAATCGACGGGCGCTTTCCCGTGAATTATTATTTCCCCGGCGCTACACTTTAAAGGGCCGCGTTTGGTCTATTTAACTCGGTGCGCTTTAATCCCAGCGGTGGATGTCGTGATAAATGAATGCGCTTATGCGCTCGGTAACAAAATACGCGGCGGCGGAGGCCGCGATAAACGGAAGTAGGTATACTAGGCCGGTTCTAACCCAGGTCCTCTCAGGGGGGGTGAGGCGCGAGGGGATCTCAGCGGCGCGGGGGAATGACGTTACGCAGGATGGAGGGGGTTTTCGGAGGCGCGGGGGAATGACGTCACGCGGGACGGAGGGGATTTCGTAGGCGCGGGGGCTGCGGGGCGGGGCGGGGGACGCTTGTGTTGGATGTTTTATGACAAGTATAAACAATCATAAACAGATTGATAAACAACGGTATTTGAAGAGGATGGGATATTAGGGCTGAACTAACGCGTCGGAACATGTTTTCGCAAACAAAATAGCTTTGTGCTCTTGCGGTACACCCCCTCTCCCACAATATAAGTAATTCTAGATTTTTTTTTTTTTTTTTTTCAAATTAAACAATATAAGCGGTATTCCTTTGAAGAGGATTGGGTGGATGGAAATGCGTGCGAAGAAATTACGTCATGATTTAGACTTAAAACTCTTTATTTATGTTTTATGTATATATATATTTTTCTTACGTACTATGAACTAAAAACTAAAACTGCCAGCTCACAATCAACGAGCTGATGCTTGTTGAAAGCGTCACTCGCGCGTATTACATTAGATATTTCTTTTGGATTTATTACAGTGGACGCGATATTGGAGAATTGCGTAAACTTGACATCAACTGTTTCGATAATTTTACCCAATCGATCAAAAGTTACATCTATGCATTGATCGAGATCGAACATACGATGTAATGTCGATTCGACCATCATCAAGCATACGTTTGAAGATTCGAGACTTATGAGTTTGACGTCGTTAATCGTACGAACTCTCACTGTTAGCGGTCCAACGCTTATGAATTTGTAGTCATCTTTAGAGTTGTTCCAAAGTAATTTTTGAATATTGCGACGTTGCTCGTAGAGTCCCTTCCACGTTTCGAGAGATAATATCAGTTCCTTTCCTCGATGATCTCCTATGGCAATCTCCACGTAACTCGGTGGACCCACGTTGATACCAATTTCGAGGAATTTGAATTCCGTAGCTGTCAATGCGTATCGTCTACCTAGTATACGAACCGCACGACGTTCCAACGAAATGCTACAGAAAAATTAAAATTAAAATAATAGTAATAATACAATTTGTAAAAAAAAAATATATAAAAAATAGAAAGAAGTTAAATGAAACTTACTCGTCACATTTGTTCTCAAACGATGGAGTTTTATCACGACTCGGTACGTAATTATTCACACGTCTTCCGATGCCGCTGTTTCCGTTTCTTTCGACGTAATACATTTCTCTGGGAGTTATGAAAAGTGAACCACGAGAGCGGTGTTAACGCGACACTGATCGTATAAGAAATAACCGAGTATACATGACGCTCATCTTCCAAAAGTATAATGTGGTGGGGGGATCAATGCTTTGAATTTTAGGAGAAGGGGGGATAACGCTCAGACAAAAAATTCTTAGAAACGCATGGAAAGGTCTAGGAAGGGGAAATAAGAGATAAAACATATTAATGTTTACATATTTTATTTTCTTGCAATTCTTTCTGGCGTTGCGACCACCAGTTAAATATTTTGAATACATTTTGTAATGCGCAATTCTTAACATGTTTTCCACATCGCATACTATTGGTAATATCTAATTTATTTAGAGAATCAATATCTTCATAGTCTGCATCCAAGGTTTCAATAATATAGCCGTTTCCCGCATCGTCTAGTATATCGGTCAGCCATTTTCGCTTTTCAAGTCCTTTAACGTACACGACAGACGATTCTTCTTCTTCTTCGTGTATCGTACCAACGACAGCTGTTGTAATTACACGCTGAGCCAAGCCATACGGAACGTTTCCGTCTTCCCATTGTAATCCATGATGATTTCTAATCACCCATGAGACTTGACATCGCTCAGATTTTGTAAGCACGCTCCACGGTACGGGACTTGCGAAAAAGTAATGCGAGAGAACATATCCCTTTCTCAGAACCGCAGCTTCCTTCACGACAAAATTTCTCCCGACAATAAATCCTTGCAGATCCACAAACGTTGGTACGGACATGACGAGATCTCTCTCTCTCTCTCTCTCTCTCTCTCTCTCTCTCTCCCCGATGCATCAGTCGAGAGGAATGGGAAACTCTAAAATCATCTCGCAGCACTTTGATTTATATCCTGCTTCTCCTCCCCTCTCTCTCTTGTGTCGATGTTATCGCTTAGGTGATTTTGCGTACAACGTTGGTCAACGGATTGTACTGGATCACACGATCGTGTATGATGAGACAGTACGCAGTGGTATTCGCCGGCACGTTCTCCTTACATTCGAATTCCAATCTCACATCCACGGTTGCGCTCTTGACCGATTCGTTTTGTCGAGAACAATCGATAATCACGAACGGACCATGACGTTGAAACTGTAAGATGGAGAGACTCGGCTCGAGATACTCGTATCCGTAATAGATCTTGCAGAAGCGCGCGTACGTGTCGTAGAGAATGGCACATCTGCCTTTTTCGAAATCCAGATTCATATCGTCGTACGGATAACATTCCGAATTCAGATAGAGTTTCACGTTGATTAATTTGCAGTGGTCGAATCGACTCGTATCCTCAGACATGATATTTTTCCGGTTTGTCTGCAGAGCGAAGACAACGTATCGTGGTTTCTCCAGTTGAGTCGCGGTCTTAATGGCCCACGAATGCTTGGTTGTAAGCTGCAATAGCGGAAACTCGTATAGATCCCACGAGCGAAAACCCATGCTGAGATATCGTCCGCTTTCCAGAGCACGCAGCATCGACAGTTTTTCGATCTCGCTCAACAGCACGTGTGGCATTCGCCATTGTATCTTGAATATGTTGATCACAGGTTCCAGTGTCGAATCTCCAAACAGACAATTATTATTGTTGCGCGATCGTATTAAGATCAATTCGTGACGAGCGTTAATCACCACTCGTTTATAATCCTCGCAAAATCCCAATAACATGTGGAGCGGTACGCAAAAATTGAAATGTCCATTCTCATAGGTCCACGGATCCCAGCCAGCGTTTTTCATAATCACGTTTCTATCGGATGATACCGTTACATAGTTTTTGAGCGTAGTAGTTATTCCTACGTTTCTATTGCGATCAATCTCAACGCCATCGAGTTCGTATCGAATCTCATCGAACATGAATGCGGCGCAATTATTTGCCAGTTCCACATCACTTCCTTCAGCTGGTTTGGTTTTCGTTAGTTGTCCCTCGATGTATAGGAAACTCTCATACGGCAATGTATACAGATCCTGTTGTTGTATGGGTATTCTTATTTCATCACTGTGTCCGAACGTTGTATTGGCGAACGGGTTGTACGTGTGAGTCTCGATCTTGATGATACGATTGTCAAAGATCGGTTCATCACCGATGTTGAGAATGTCGGTCATCGTTCAGCTGTTTCGCACCGCAAATCCCAAAGATTGTAAAAACGCAACGTTCGATGCGCTGAGTTTCTTTTTCTTGGATGATTTGATATTAGGGAACGTCGACGTTGTTGTTGTTGTTGTTGTCGGTGGTGTTGCTGGTCTCGTAAAGATTGCGTTATCTCTCACATCTTTCGATCCGTTCAATACGAGCATCTCATACGTCGCATACGTACGTGCAATCTTACGGTGATCTCTTCTCCTCGAAAATCGAGCAATCGTCCGTTCTGATCGACAACGCGTAACGTTAAATCCGTAATGCTCCGCGCGATGATCGGCAGGTAAATGATCTGTGCAGGCGTTTCCGATATCTTATATCCCGGTGGTACCCTCGGTGAAAATTCATGTATCGTATGAACGAGTATGCCGTTGTTGTACGCACCCGCGGTCACGTTACACTCTATACGGATAATATTCACGTTGAGAATGTTAATCGGCATGTTTGATTCGTACCATTTTCGCGGCTCGAGAATACGATTCGAAAATCCTAGCAGCGATCCAATGTTGTCGGGTTTGGTAAAGTTTATTCTGTAGGCACATTTGATCTCGCTCCTCATTGTATTGTAATTAGCGCGGAGCACTATCGGATATTCATCATCTTCATAGTCAATGTGTTTCTTATCGCGATGTTTCCGTGAAATTGCTTGTTTCAAAAATTCATGTATATTTTGCAACTCATACGATCCCTCGGGAATCGTAATTTCCTCGTCATCTTTGCCAAAGTAAAATTTATTATTCGAGGAATTCACATTCGGTATCGTGTGATAAGTCTCAAAATCCGTTAGACCGAGCTCGTATTCGCCGTCGCTCAAATCTATGGTGGGAAAGAAGTTTGCCGTGAGAACGCTACTCTTCCCAGTCAATGTGAACGTCATAGACATGTCGACGAAACTGTTTAACGAATACTGAGTTAAATAGCGCAATATCTGTCTTTAAATTCACATGCATCGACCGTTCGAAGAAACTGCAAGCACAATTGTCCGCAGATGCTCTGATCGTAAGTTTGAACAGGTGTGTAATTGTACTGTATCTTCGTTACGTTTCGTCCGAGATATCGCACCAATTCATTCGGTGGTCGAAGATTGCCGAAACTGTCGAAATATATAGCGCGATTCCCCCTCTTTGCATACGCTACCCAATGAGTACCTGGTCCTTCGACGCTATCCAAATTTACAATGCCGCTCTCGTTTTGATATATACCACCGATCGGTAACGAGTTGCGCATGAAAACACCTCTAAAATATGGAATGTGCATACGTTTTGCCAGTTGTAGCAATTGTATGTTGGTAGTTGCGCCCTGCGGCATTTTTAGCGTCTCTTTGACGTTTTTTTTTTTCTCGTTGAGGCTCCTCGTCCGTATTTGTAAGGAGCGAGATATAATCCGTGACCTTCCATAGCGCGATTGTGACGTAGCATCTCTTGCAACTGACGTTGGGCGGCTTTTCCGTCGTTCACCACCTTCGCTACACCAGCCGCTCCACCGATCAGGGATCCGAGCGCACCCAACATTGGTAGAATCGGCAATACACCGCCGCATTTCGCTACCGGAAGTATCCGTTTCTTCGCCGTTTTTTTCTTCGTCTTCGTCTTCAGACCCATACCGAGCTTCGTCTTGGCTTTCATCGCTGTCCAGACAGCTGTGGCTGCGGTTCTCTCACCGAGAGTCGAATCTCTCGCAACGATGCGATTCCGCGCTTTCTCAGCGAGTATCTTATCCGCCGCGTGTCTCTCGGTGAGATCGTTGCTCCGAGAGTATGCTATATCGTGTTCGCGACACGCCGCGTCCAATGGATTTATACCTCGATCGCCTCTGACTAATCGCTTCTCCAACCGTGTGCCTGGCCCGCAAAACTGATAGCCGGGAATATGGAATTCGATCGGAAGTGTGTTTATCGCGTGATTTAATAGGCCTCTACCTATTTTCGTTGACATTCGCTGCAATTCTTTATCAATGGCGCCGGACCGTCGATGTGTGTTTCCTGCCACGGCTGATTGTAGTGTTCGTAACAGCGACGATACGTCTGAACCTCCGGATCCGCTTTTATGTGTTCCGGAAGTTTGTCCCACACGTAGTGGACGTGATCACCGCACATTCGCAACAGAACAGCTTTTGACACAAATTGTAGTTGTTCGACGCTCAAATCGCGAATGTCGGAAGGACTTGATAGCAGAACGAACATTTTTTCTCTACTGAGCGACTCGTGATTTCGCGCACCTATAAATAGGCAGGCGTTCGATCCAATCGGTAGTGTTGAAAAAATGAGATTCGTGCGACAACCTTTGACGATACGCGTGACGAATTGCGACGACAGATTACTATCAATGGAGGACAACGCAGAGATGCGCAGGCACGGTACGATGCTACCGACTACTATACGCGCGATCGTTTGCGGCCCCTCGAATTGTGGTAAAACCAACGTTCTGATAAGTCTACTGGAAAGCCCGCACGGTGTACGTTTCGAGAACGTGTACGTGTACTCGAAGTCGCTGCAACAGCCGAAATATCGATATCTGGAGAATTTGTTGACGCCGATTGACGAAATCGGCTATTTTACGTTCTCCAATAACAGTGACGTCATTCCACCGAGCGAGGCACGTCCAAACTCGATTTTCGTCTTCGATGACGTGGCGTGCGACAAGCAAAATACGATAAGAGAGTACTTCTCAATGGGTCGTCACTCGAACGTCGACTGCTTCTATCTCTGTCAGACGTACGCGAGAATACCAAAACATCTTATACGCGACAATGCGAACCTGCTGATCTTGTTTAAACAGGACGGTACCAACTTGAAACACGTGTACAACGATCACGTGAATACCGACATGTCGTACGGGGATTTCAGTGAATTATGTCGTACTTGTTGGCAACAAAAGTATGGATTTCTAGTGATAGATAAGGACAGCTCATTTACGAACGGGCGATACAGAAAAGGATTTAACGTGTTCGCGATACCGCAAAACGATTAGTCGCTGCCGACACTCTGTCGACATGGCTGAAAGCGATAATATTCGTGAGCGTGAAAAGATTGCGAGGGAGATTGAGAAAACGAGCGAATCGATCCGCAAGAAACATCGCGCTTTGAAGACCGGTAAGATCGACGACGATATCGCGGTCAAGACTCATTTTAGGCCTATTATCGAGCCACTACAAAAAATCGTCGACAACTCTAGCTTAATCGCGGTGAAAAACGAGCCGGAGAGTAACGCTGACGCTATAATTAAAACGTTACCCATCAAGCGATACAAGGAGGAAGAGGAGGAGGAGGAGGAGGATACGACACCGAAAAAGAGACAACGATTGAAGGTGAATCGTTTATCGACATCGGATGAACCGCTGATAACCTCCACACCGTCCGCGACAACGAGAATCGTACAACCCACGATACCCGAATCACTCGCAATCGAAAATGTTTTCGAAACCACGGGCAACCCGCTCGAATCACCATCTGTTCGAAACATGTTACAAACGTTGGAAGGTCAAAAAATGTTACAAGAGCACTTCGGGCCACTGGCACAAAAGTACATGAGCGCTCACCTTAGTGGCGACAGAAAAACCCAGATCGATTACGTGTACGGTATCTATTTCGACAAGAATGAAATGTGGCTCGGTAACAAACGATTCGACATCGGTGCAGATGACTCTATAATCATAGACAAGGTGAGGTACATTGGTACACCTGGATTATACGAGTTGATCTTCAAGAGAATTCCCGATGATGACATATACACTGAGGACGATATGCAAAAATATAAGAGCATATTAATGGCGACGAGTGCGCATAAACGTCAATATGATGCGCAAGGTCAATTAAAGAGCAACAGGGGATACAAGTATAAACACATAATTGCACCGTTGATGTCAATCGAATCGAAAAAGAAAAAATGCGGTACGGGAGTATCCATGCCTCGCGCGATGACGCTAACCGACAATAAGATCGATTACGTGCACTGGGACGATCCCAACGAGCTAGTGGATCGTCTACGATTGCTCGACGCTTCGCGCCGAGCTGGCCACAACGCTCACGACAACGAGATCCTGTCGATTATAGAGGAACTTCGCGAAGTCGGCCTTATTATAAATTAAACGGTGTCTCAACGAAACTGATCAGTCGATCGACGTCACTCGCATCGAGAAAAAAAATGCCCATCAACAAATTTGGATTATTCGAACAGAGAAATGAAGCAATTAGAACAAGCGATCATTGGGGTAAATCGGTGACAAGTTACTTGCGTCAAAACGCTCTGTGTCGCGTCGCTACGTACTATGACGCGAGGTCGCGCAAGATTCGCCGTGTAGCGCAACCTGAGGCTGATACCGATGCAGTCAACAAACTGTACGTGGAACAATGCGTTAAAACGTTGAAGAATCAGCAGAAAGAATCAGACGAGAAGCTGACTGCGTGCGAGAAGGACGTGCGAGCTTTGCAGACTGCGATAAACGAGCTTCAGCGTGCAATTAACACTAATTCTGAAACAGCTACGAGCGGCTAAGGAGCGGCTATTGTACAATTATTGAACATCTACAAAGGCTTATCGAACGAAGGGTTATCGAACTACAATGAGTGGCAGTGATCGAAGAGGAAACGGCTGTGAACGAGGCTACGAACAATTCAAGAACAGCTGCGAACGAGGTTATGAACACCTCAGGAACGGCTGCGAACAAGGCTATGAACACGTCAGGAACGGCTACATACGAGGCGGCATACAACTCTGGAACGGCTACGAACGGGTCAGAAACGATTGCCAACGAGGCTGCGAACGGGTCAGAAACGACTGTGAACGAGGCTACGGACTACTTAGAAGCGACTACCAACAGGGTCAATCACGGCAACAAACGGGTCAAGAACGGCAGTGAACGGCTCAGAAACGACTATCAAACGTGTAAGGAACGACTATCGAACGGGGCAGGAACGGCAACTAACGGGGTAGGAACGGTAACGAACGGCTATCGAACGGGTCAGAAACGGCTATCGAACGGCTATCGAACGGGTCAGAAACGGCTATCGAACGGGGCAAGAACGACAACTAACGGGGTAGGAACGGTAACGAACGGCTATCGAACGGGTCAGAAACGGCTATCGAACGGGGCAGGAACGGTTATCGAACAGTAACGAATGATAAAACGCACGGTGATACTCGGGGCACACATCGTTTGATCGACGAATCGAAACAATGATGGATCGGCGATCGGGAATAACCGAGGAAGCGAAGAAACAACATAGTTTAGAGAAACGGCAGTTGGTGAACGAATTGCACGCGCCGGCGAGAAAAAATTTTCCCCGAAGACATGTCATAGTGCGGGGATACGATGACCTGTGGCAAGCTGACATTGTCGAGATGCGTCCGTACTCTCGTTTCAACAGAGGTTACCACTACATACTCACAGTCATCGATGCGTTGAGCAAGCACGCGTGGGCCGCACCACTCAAGAGTAAAGGCGGAAGCGAGACAGCTGACGCTATCGCTGAGATAATTCGAAATAGCAAAAGATGTCCGAAAAACTTACAGACTGATATGGGGAAGGAATTTTATAACGCTGACGTGCAACGGCTCATACGGAAACATGACATCAATCATTATTCTACATATTCAGTATTGAAGGCATCGATCGTTGAGCGATTCAATCGCACACTGAAAAACGACATGTGGAAGATGTTTACGCTGAACGGATCTTACAAGTGGATCAGCGCGTTGCCGCGACTCGTATCGGATTACAACGCGCGCAAGCATCGAACGATCGGTATGCGACCCGTCGACGTTACCCCCGCGGTCGCTGAAAGACTCTTGGCTACTGTGTATAACCGTGTAAATATCGCGGGTCCGGCAAAATTCAAAGTAGATGACTCGGTACGCGTTAGCAAGTACAAGACAATTTTTGAGAAAGGTTACACGCCAAATTGGACAACCGAAGTGTTTAAAATTGTAAAAGTGCAGCATACTAATCCCGTAAGCTATCTACTTGAGGATTATCGCAAAAAACCTATCGCTGGAGCGTTCTACGAGCACGAGTTGCATCGCGCGAATTATCCGGACGTGTATCTCGTGGAGAAAATACTGCGTAGGAGGGGTGACGAGGTTTACGTGAAATGGTTGGGATTTGACAATTCGCACAATTCTTGGATACATAAAGACAATGTGATTTAATTCATACAATGTTTATTTTTAATTTTCTGGAAAAATATATGTGTATAACATATATAATATTTGAAAAATGAAAATATATATATAAATCCTTATCAATATTCCTTGCGATAGTACATGTATTTTTAATATAAGATGTATGAGAAATGCATTACATAAAAATATATGAAATATAAAAATACAAAAATCTTTATTAATATTTCTTTCACACACATTTTACAATGGTATCTTATAATGCCCCCACGGTAGCGTATCGGTGGTTTCGGGTACGATATACCGCTTGTCGTCGTACGGACTCAGAGCAATTTTTGTCTCGCGGATTGTGTATACTTGGTGCAATTTCGATCTTATACACGACTGCTGGCGCGTCATTTCAATTTCTTCTTTCAAACACCGTGTGTAATCGTCAAACGTTATCGTTCTCGCGACAACGTTGCTCTTGACACCTTTAACTTTCTTCGTATCCTTTTTCCCATCGACTCGTAATGCGTACATTTTTGCTCTGAGCCCGGCAAATTCGGTCATTATGGCACCGTTATTTTCATCCTTCATTAGACCCGGTACCTTTTTATTTACGAGCGGTATACCGTACGCGTTATCAATTGGATAATCGCTCGTATCAAATCGGTTGATATCGCGCTTCATGTTTTCATATACATCGACGCATTCGATGTGATATATTAGACTATCTGTGTCGGTGTACATTACTCGGCATTTGTCGCGATACAGAGGAAACATGTACTCGTGATGAAATTCGTACAAGCACGTTTTAGAAATGTCTAGTATGCACATGCCGACATAGATTGGTTTATAAAATCTTACTTCTAGTTTGCGTAACTCTATGGCAACGAGATTCTCCGAAAAAATACTTCGACTATGGAAATTTGGTTTCGCTATCATTGCTTCTGCGCCGTATCGTCCGTCCCACTTTGTTAATAATTTTACGTCGACACGATTACGCACATTTTCCATCGTCTTGCCAAATACCGCGTTATTCATCAGTTTATATAAATTTTTTTCAAAATCATTTTTCGCGAGTGTTCTAAACTGTGTATTTAATTCGATATAACTGCGAAGCCACGGAGATTGTGAAAACTGTAAAATTCGATGTATTTTTGTAACGCGAAGGCCGTGTCGCGTACATTGCTGTAGATTACGGTAGTGTATCACGTAACGCTTCTTATCGTATAATGTTGCGAGGAGTTTGTCTTGCCGCTTGCCGGGCGGCTTGTCACGTGTCGGGCAAAACGGAAGGTCAGTGTGCGTATCGTGAAGATGTTGCGGGTACTCGAGATCGACTTCGAGGATATAACCCGTAGGCGAATCTAACGCGATCGATGCTACGTCAAAATTCGACACGTCATCGACCCATCGAAAATCGGCATAGGGCAACGGTTGACACATTGCCCATCCATATAAGTTATTTACATCGAAATACATCAAATACGACGATGGTTTCGATGGATCGTACGATTGTTGCATGTACTTGTTATTAGCGCGCGCGTATCTGTTGGAACACTGACTCAGACCACCGCGTATACCGCGTTCGATAAACATGACCATGTCGATGTCGGTAAGCAATTCGAACGTAATCTTTGTATGCTTCAACATGGCGTCCCACGTGTATCCGGGAAGAGTATAATAATACGCAGGGTCGAGTCCGTAACTTTCGATACATTTCTCGCGAAAGTTTTCAAAAATATCGGCTAATAACAAGACATCGATTTTAAGATATAAATCGCTATATTCGCCTAGCGTTCGAATGGAGAATCGCGTCCAGATGTTCTCGGCGTGCGCGTAATCGCTCTCGGATATAGTTTCACCGGTTAAGGAACTGTAAAATGATTCGCGCGGTGGTAAACATGTATCTTGCAACTTGTCAACGGAATCGATGTATTCGTATGGAAACACACCTTTTCGTGTTAATAATTTGAAGTTTTCACTCGATAAATTTTGAAATTCTGATTTTAAAATATCCAGTTTATCTTTATCTAGATAAGATGCTAATTTGTCGAGACTTACCGTAAGAAATTTGAATGAATCGATGAAGCGTAATTTTACTTGATTTTTTGGTTTTTCTTCCTTAAGATCGACGTTTTTGGTAAACGATATATATTTCTCTTTCGTTATTGGAAGTAACTCGACTCTCCCTTCGAACGCTGTGGCTATTTCCTCGATAATGAAATGCGAATCATAACCGGATAAATTATGAAACACTATCGGAATACAGAAAGACTCTTTATAATTTAAATTACAATTTGAATGCGCGGGACCTCTGTACCGTCCAGTCAAATGGCAATGATCGCGTACGCGTGTATCGTCTTGCGCGAACGGTTTTTCGCATATATGACATTGAGTAGCGCTATTAAATTTTTCACACTCTTCGAATGTTAAATCTACCATAGGGACATTAGTAGTTAAAATATTTTTTACACGAAATGCTAACATTTTAAGTTGCTCGACGAACCATGCTATACAATCGGTACTGCGACGCGAATGATATGCGGATAATGAGTCGTTGTACGAGCAATGTATATAATATGCTATGCTAAATACTTGATGGTGCTGGCACATATTCTTCTCTTCCTCCATCTTGGCCAGAACGCATTCCAAGTCGGCGTACACGATGAATGGAAGCTGCTCTTTCTTGTTGTAATTGTTGAACGATAACCACTTGTCCTTATCGCTCGGTAACCGGATAGCGCAGTCGTTCATCTTTCCACAGTCGACAGTATGCGACTGCAACTTGTCGTCCGAATCAAAGTAATGCAAGCATCTATAAAAGAAAATAAAAATTTTTAAAAAAATTAAAGATTTATATACAATTTGCTACATAACTTATAATTATTTAAATTATACATACCGATCGCAGATATATTTCTTATGGTCCTTTTTGCTCAGTTGCGAGCTCACGAGCCGGGATAAATTTTTGATCCATGCGAAATGTCCGACATTGTTGCCGTCTTCCACGTACAACAAGTTGACATGCTTGTCCCGCTTCTGCTGCGAAAAACGTATCGGAACAATGCTGTTCTTCTCTTCGATGCTGTACACGTTGATCGAAATATCGTTGACAAGTTCAAATTTTTTAATCTGATTGACAGTCACTGGAAACTCAATGTCTCGGAAATTCAGCACTGTCGCGTACGACGGGTACGATGATTCTCGTTCCGCCTTTCTTTCTGCGGGATATAGAGCGGCGACCACTGCCCACGCGAAACACGCATTGTCTTTTGATTGTACGTTAATCACTGCTCTCTTCATCATAATCTCCCGCGGCAATTTTATATGACATCCCGCGCGCATAGGATTATACTTATTTATATTTACAGTCAAATTCAATATTCGCGACAATGCCCACCCGCTATCGCGTTCCTGAAATTCTTCCAGCGATGCTAGAGTGGGTTCGATAACGCGGCGCTCGTACCACTCGTGTAAATCGGATGTGCGAAAGAGTTCGCAGTTTCTCGTATTAATACTTTTGTTAGCGCGTTTATCTCCGGCCACAAACTCGCCATTGAATATGGTGTTCACTTTTACACTGTTGTGTCTTCTTATAACGTCCTGCACATGTTCTATCACAATGTCTTTGGCGTCATCGAGAAATTGACGAGGTTCGATATGGTTTGCGTTAATCACAGCACCGGTCAGAATACGGTTATCGAACGCGGTATCAATCTCGCGCCACACAAGTTCATTTTGATGCGCGCTACATCCGGCACCCGCGTTATTGTCGCCACTGTAATTACCACCACTGGGCATAAACTGTCTCTGCAATCGAGTCTTTGCACCTTCGAGTCGCGCGATCCGAGCAATCAATGATTGTCGATTCCCGATCGATAATCGTAGTCGTTTGATCCGACTTTGCTCTTCCAGCGACTCGATGTACTCGTTGCATCGTTGTAGCCATGCAAAATATTCACCCAAGGTGGCAATTTGGTTGGATCGCTCCACCAGGTCGCGTTCAGTCTGTTCGATATTTTCCATTTTTTTTTCACAGAGTGCAAATTGGGCACATATTGCATGGAAATCTTATATACAACGGCTCGCTACACCTTGAACAGAATCGTCCATCCATCGCATTAAGTGTCTCAATTTTATGTTTTCTAATAGCATACATCATTTGGCTATCCACGCCTTGCAATGCAATCATACACGAAGGACATACAGCTAGAGCACCACCCGTGGAATAATAACTGTATATGATACAAAATTTTGTACTACGTGCGTTTAAAGCATTAATTTCCGCAACAGACATTATTTTCTCTCTGAATTCCGTGGAGTTCTCACTGCAGTCACTAATGCAGTCACTGTCAGATGACAACGCGTGATCTTCGTCTTCCATTTATATATATATATATATATATATTATCACACAACACTGACAGAACACTATACTTTTTGACTATACTTTTACTATACCGACGCGACGTGTCGATGCGCGTTCAAATCATGTACTGTGACTTGATACGCTTCAATCCTCCCTGTATTTCGTCTAAACCTTTTCATCTTTGTGTAAAATAAATAAGTGGTGTATCATAATAATCATCAGAAAGAATTCGTTCTCTCTCACGCGCGCGGCAAGGGCACAAAGCAGCCGAATATCGGCGCTGATACGTTGCAATTCTTCCTAGAAAAAATATGGAAAATAATTCTGGCCCTAATATTCAATCCTCTTCAAATACCGCTGTTTACCATCTGGACATCGGTTTATGATTGTTTATACTCGTCATAAAACATCCAACACATCCCCAAGCGTCCCCCGCCCCGCAGCCCCCGCGCCTACGAAATCCCCTCCGTCCCGCGTGACGTCATTCCCCCGCGTTTATATTGTTTATGTTAAAAAATATATATAATGAAGAGGAGTCTGCTGCACTAGAGTGTCATTTCTTTCGTTGCTCTTCTGTGTTTCGGTACTCTTGTGCAATGGCTGAAGAAAACGTAATTATCATCGACGACGATACGGATGATGATTACGATGATTGGATGGATCCAGCTGTGGCGGAGAGGATGGAGATAGAGAGAGAGGAGAGAGAGAGGAGAGAGATGGAAGATGATGAATCTGATATAGAACCCTTGGCGAAGGACAGTGATTATGATAGTGACAATAGTGTCGATATTCTTGATGAACGGTTACAAAAGAAACAGCGAGATTTAAGCATACCTGAAATAATGACATACAACGAAGCAACAAAGATATGTTGCATTTCCTATTATTATTATATGGAAAATGGATCAAAATATTGTACCGAATGCTTTCTAGAAGATCCGCATCAGTTTGAAGAAATTAGTGCTGTTCGAGAACATAGAACCATAGCTTATGTTCATTTGGAAAATTCGAGTATGTCATGCAAAGAGTGCAGAAAATGTTTGAATCAAATATTGCCCTGCAACATGTGCCCTATTTGCACAAATTAAAATAGATGAGTCATGGATAACATTGTAAGTATCTTTTAATTTATTATATATCAAAAGTATCTCAAAATAAATTATTATTTTTTTTATTTTAATTAAGATAAAATTAATGTAGCGTTTTTCCTGTTTCAGGAGCTGCCTCCCCCTTACAGCCCGGCGCACCGTCCGCATTATTTTATATTCATCTTTTTTTTTTCCTCCTATATTTTATTAATTTTTAAATTTTATATAATTTTAATATTAAGTACACACACACAATTTGTAATACTCATACACACATTTAAATAAATTCTATATATTTTTAATTATAACAAAAAAAATTGCAATTATTTACACGCCTTTCCCTTGCGCTCCAATCCTTTGCGTGCTCTCGCATTAATTATAAGTCTCGCTATCGTTCTCTCTCGTACGCATTCTTTTCGCACGCGATATTATTGTTCTCTCTCTCTCACACGCGCGGCAAGGGTACAAAGCAGCCGAACATCAGTGCTGATACGTTACAATTCTTCATTAAAAAATAAGATAAAATAAAATAAAAAAAAAGGGGAAAATGATTTTGGGTTAGGCCCGAAGACCCAATCCTCTTCAAATACCGCTGTTTATCAATCTGTTTATGATTGTTTATACTTGTCATAAAACATCCAACACAAGCGTCCCCCGCCCCGCCCCGCAGCCCCCGCGCCTACGAAATCCCCTCCGTCCCGCGTGACGTCATTCCCCCGCGCCACCGAAAACCCCCTCCATCCTGCGTAACGTCATTCCCCCGCGCCGCTGAGATCCCCTCGCGCCTCACCCCCCCTGAGAGGACCTGGGTTAGAACCGGCCTAGTATACCTACTAACGGATGCGCTTATGCGTTCGGTAATAACATACGCGGCGGCGGAGGCCGCGATAAACGGTTGCGCTTCTGCGCTCGGTGCGGTTGATACGTGCGGCGGCGGAGGCCGCGATAATCAAATGCGCGTATGCGTTCGATGTCAAAGTGCGCGAGATAGGATCGCGTCGCGAAGGATGGTACTCGCGTTGCAGCTGGGTCGAGAACGCTCGACTCGGGGCGGCTCTGAGCTCCACCTTCCGTGATGGCCCAGCTGCGGATAAGGTGGATTGTACTTTGGAATCGAGATCTCTCGGCTAAGACGGAGCGCGCTCCACCTTTCGTCCTCTGTAATGAGTGCTTGGTAGGATTTCTGGATTGCTGCTGAAGCGTACTGCTTAGAGCGGATCAGGAATATAGTGATTAGACGCCGAGATGTGCCCTTTTTATACCGACTAATTGCCCGCGTCGGCGCGCGGCGGTATAACCCCTTCCGAACGATTTTTCGGAAACGGTACGGTCGGGCCCGTTCGGAGGGGTTCGGGTTGAGCGCCGAACGCGGGTTTTCGCCGGTCGGCGGTTCGGGCCACCTCGGCTCTGATCGGCGGTGTTCGGCCGTTTCGAGCCCTTAACGGCTCTGGGCCGTAATGAGAACGATTAAAAGATGGGCGCACCGCGCCCCTGCCTCTGCCCGGCGGGTGTTCTGCCGGGCGGCAGCTTCCGGCTGGTGTTCTGCCGGGAATTAGGAACGATGCATCGGGATGCATCGTTACAATTTTAATAATGAAAAGTTGTTCCGGATCGCCGGCCGTCCGACGTTGCAATCAGCTGATTGCTACACGCGATGTGTGTATGGCGGAGTGTGTGCGTAAGAGAGAGAGAGAGAGAGAGAGAGGGAGAGAGAGAAAGAGAGAGAGAGGGAGAGAGGAAGGGTAGGAGGGACAGACATTCATACACACGCACGCACTTTTTTTCTCGCTCTCTTTCTCTCTTTTACGCAACACTCATACACTCTCTCATTCAGTCTCTCACTCACACTCTCTCGATCACTCACTCACTCATTCACCTGTTTACTCACTTGCTCACTCACCTTGTAGCAGCGTAGCGAATCTTCATGCTATGTATTGTTGTTATCTGCTGCACGGTTATGATTGCTAGAGATGCGCGACACATCGAAATTTTTTCGATTATTAGTCTCACACTCGATTGATACAATACAGATTACGCGATAACGAGTTTACTGTTTATTCACTCACTATCGATTTATCGATACCAAAAATTACTTTCAAAGAAACGCGAATGCAAACAGCACATGACTCGACGCGAAGCGACGGACCGCGGAGACTGCGCGACCACAAGAGTTATGTTGCCAGAAACGCGACACGCGACATCTAACAAACGACTTGCGCGTGGCGCGTGATTGACGCGAGATAAAACGAACGATCGGCTAAAACCTTCGCATTGCGAATGCGGTAGAAAACATGAAACGTATAATGACATACTTAAAAAATTAATTATTTATTATAAATAACTATTTCTAATTATAATAAATAATTATTATTTTAAAAAGCATGTGTTATACGTTATTACGTTTTCGAAATTATTGCATTCACGATGCGAAGATTTAAGTCAATCGCAAGAATAATGTAATTAAAATTACATTTGGAAAAATTTATTTTTATTCTGCTCACAATGAAATGTTCCAACGTGAAAATGTATTGGTCGCTCTGAAAAGAGCGGATTGACTAAAAAAAATTTTAAAGCAGATGCTCAAAATGCCCGCCATCCATCCTAATGCAAGCTCTCATGCGTTTTAATAAGTTTCTTTCGACGTTTTCCATTATTTCTTCGTCAATATTCTAAATAGCGAATCGTAATCTTGTCTCCAGATCTTCAATATCTTCGGGAAGCGTTTTATAAATTACTTCCTTGCAGTATCCCCATAAGAAAAAATCTAGAGGATTGAGATCCGGAGATCTTGCGGGCCAACGTATCGAGCCGTACCGACCCACCCAGCGTCCGGAAAAATTCTCGTTTAAGTAATTCGTAACGATCCTGGCGTTGTGTGGCCCAGCACCGTCTTGTTGGAAGATAATATCGTTTCTTTCAAATAATGGCACATCTTCTAAGAAATGTGGTAGATTTTCTGTTAATAAATCGACGTAGGTTCTTCCAGTTAAAATATCTGGAAGAATAACTGCACCAAGTATTTCAGTGCCCATTATTCCAGCCCATACATTAATCTTCCAACGAGTTTGAAAATTTCGAAATCGCGTGACTCTGGGATTTTCTTCGCTCCAAAAGTGCATATTATGCACATTAAAAATTCCTTCTTGTGTGAATAGCGATTCATCGCTGAATATCACACGAGAGGAATATCTGGGATCTCGATCGACGTTTCGCAGAAAATTTTCGCAAAACGTTCGTCTTGCAGGGTAATCTACTGGTCGTAAATGCTGCACGCGTGTATAATGAAACGCGTGCAACTTTTCTCCTTTTAATATTCTTTGTACGGTTGTATAGGATAAATCATGTTCTCTAGCAACTACCCGAATACTTGTTTCGGGATTATTCTCGAAAGTACGTATGACTCTCTCCGTGTTCCGTACATTTCTAACATCGCGATTTCTCCCAGCGTCGTGTTTGTTCGGCAGGACACTGCCAATATCATACAGTCTTTGAGCTGCTTCAAGTATGACGTAACCCGATGGATGTCTTTGGTTTGGATATAATTCGGCGTATCTTCTTGCAGCAGGGTTTTGTTGCCCGTGACACTCGCCAAGTGCCATCAGCATGTCATAATATTCTTGACTTGTGTACGCTGCCATATCTTCTTCGCGCTTATTGATAATCGCTGATAATCGCAGGCTTATTGATTGCATCATCGATCGTGCGTCTAATTTATACGATCTTCGCTGGGGGTCTATGCACCTCCTCGCCTTCCGCGACCAATCGCGAATGTCGCGGACGCTAATTAGTGATTGGTCGCGAGAGGCGAGGAGGGGCATAGACCCCCAGCGAAGATCGTATAAATTAGACGCACGATCGATGATGCAATCAACGCATGAGAGCTTGCATTAGGATGGATGGCGGGCATTTTGAGCATCTGCTTTAAAATTTTTTTTAGTCAATCCGCTCTTTTCAGAGCGACCAATACATTTTCACGTTGGAACATTTCATTGTGAGCAGAATAAAAATAAATTTTTCCAAATGTAATTTTAATTACATTATTCTTGCGATTGACTTAAATCTTCGCATCGTGAATGCAATAATTTCGAAAACGTAATAACGTATAACACATGCTTTTTAAAATAATAATTATTTATTATAATTAGAAATAGTTATTTATAATAAATAATTAATTTTTTAAGTATGTCATTATACGTTTCATGTTTTCTACCGCATTCGCAATGCGAAGGTTTTAGCCGATCGTTCGTTTTATCTCGCGTCAATCACGCGCCACGCGCAAGTCGTTTGTTAGATGTCGCGTGTCGCGTTTCTGGCAACATAACTCTTGTGGTCGCGCAGTCTCCGCGGTCCGTCGCTTCGCGTCGAGTCATGTGCTGTTTGCATTCGCGTTTCTTTGAAAGTAATTTTTGATATCGATAAATCGATAGTGAGTGAATAAACAGTAAACTCGTTATCGCGTAATCTGTATTGTGTCAATCGAGTGTGAGACTAATAATCGAAAAAATTTCGATGTGTCGCGCATCTCTAGCAATCATAACCGTGCAGCAGATAACAACAATACATAGCATGAAGATTCGCTACGCTGCTACAAGGTGAGTGAGCAAGTGAGTAAGCAGGTGAGTGAGTGAGTGAGTGATCGAGAGAGTGTGAGTGAGAGACTGAATGAGAGAGTGTATGAGTGTTGCGTAAAAGAGAGAAAGAGAGCGAGAAAAAAAGTGCGTGCGTGTGTATGAATGTCTGTCCCTCCTACCCTTCCTCTCTCCCTCTCTCTCTCTTTCTCTCTCTCCCTCTCTCTCTCTCTCTCTCTCTCTCTTACGCACACACTCCGCCAAAACCATAATTTTATGTTATAAGATAAAATAGTTAGCGACTCATGCGGTGGTAATCACCCGTCGGGCGGTCAGCTGCGCCCGCGCTCGCGGCACGCCGCGCCGCTCCTGCCTGCCTTCCGTATCCGACGCGTGATTTACTAACTATTTTTGCTCATAATTCAAAAACTACGCTTCAAATCAAATTTTGGTAAAGGAAAAATTGTCTTAGGATGGTGTCAGAAATACGTCATTTTACAGACGGAAGGTTTTTCGGGATCGCCCTGTATAAATTCGCATTTGCATAAGTGTAATTTTGAAGCTTCGAAGCTTCGAAGTTAATTTCAAAATTCGAAGCTTCGAAGCTTCGAAAACACCTCAAACTTCGAAGCTTCGAATTCTTTCGAATCTTCGAATCTTCGAAGTTGTCAAAAGTAACAGCCCTACTTTCTAGCCTCTCGTGGCAGAAAGCAGTAATGCAACAAGACTAACGGGCGCCCGTTTTTTGTGAATGTTATACTTGCATATATACATATAGGGTGATTCAAAATAACCCTATTATCCGTGAAATGACACATTCTTGAGTCAATTCTAATGCGATTTTTCCTTTGGCAAAATTTCGTCCGACGCTTAGTTTTTGAATTATTAAAGGAAGTAATTAACTTATAACAGGTCGGATACAAGAGGCAGGCAAAAGTGGCGCGATTCACCGTCAGACGCGGGTACTTACGCGGGGCGCCTGCTGCGATCATCTGATCGCTACATACACACACATGCGAATACATACATTCTCATTCTCTCTCTCTCTCTTTCTGCCTCTCTCTCTCTCTCTCTCCCTCCCTCACTCTCTCTCTCTCATTTGCTTACTCACTTGAAGTTAATATTACTCTTACTTAAATTATTATTTACTTTTTATTATTATACATTTTCACTTTAATTGTTATTATTTTTTTATATTGTTTTTTTTTTACGGGAGAGGGGAAAATGCATTTTATGCATACTCACAGGCCGGTCCGGTGAGTTATGTGGGACTCGAGTACCAAGTTGAATTACCAACTCGATACTTCCTACCAACTAAAAACCCTTCTCTTTCACGAATTTTCTCTAACACTGTTTATTTGACATCCCGAAGTATGTTTTCACACAACACCAAAGTATAGTTATTATTACCTTGTTCGATGCATTGCTGTAATTTCTTGAGAAATGAATTTTCTGACAAATCGTACTTTCACTCAAATTGAACGTAGATATCACGTTCTAAGGGACGGAGATTCACTCTAAATAATTAATCGAAAGTTCTTTTTTCTTTTATAAACTGTATTCTTTTATAAACTTCAACATACGTAATCACATTCATTCACTCACTGAGACGAAAAATTTACTAATGACTCTATCACAAATCACTATCAATCACTGTCGAATAATCACTGTTGGCAATTAAAAACCACTCGAGTAAAGAAACACACGCGCACATACGTTATTACACGACGCAACGACGCGACAACGCGACGATATTTACCCGGTGACAGCAAATAGTTTTTGGTTACGGTAAGATACGGTAGGTTAACATACTAACAGCGCTGTCGAACGTGAACATGTGTTTGAAAAATTAAGCCGACGGCACACGGTACGATTTTTCGTACTGGATTTGATAAGATTTAGTAAAATACTAAAAATGCACCAATCAGAATGCAGCATTTCTAATATTTTACTAAATCTTATCAAATCCAGTACGAAAAATTGTACCGTGTGCCGTAGGCTTAAGGGGGGAAAGTCATGTAAACGTACGTTTCTTTAAGATTTTTTTATAAAGAAATGGAAAAGTTTATTGAATTAACATAAAGCATATCTCAAAATATACGATGTAAAGTATATCGACAAATTTTTTTAGACTAAAATATTTCAAAATGGCGGCGCCACAGCTGCTGGAAGTCGGCACCTCAGATTTGCGCCGTGCAGCCTACAGGTCTCAAATCTCAACTAAAATAAAAAAATCAAATTTTTATCGTTAAAATACATTAATACGCTTTGCATGACGGAGAGAAAAAAGAAAAAATAAATAAATTAAAAATTCAGGACCATTTTGAAAAAAAAAATCACTTATTTTTGTATAAACAATCGGTAAAAAACAAATATAACAGTATTTATTTTGTTTTTTACCGATTGTTTATACAAAAATAAGTGATTTTTTTTTTCAAAATGGTCCTGAATTTTTAATTTATTTATTTATTTTTTTCTCTCCGTCATGCAAAGCGTATTAATGTATTTTAACGATAAAAATTTGATTTTTTTATTTTAGTTGAGATTTGAGACCTGTAGACTGCACGGCGCAAATCTGAGGTGCCGACTTCCAGCAGCTGTGGCGCCGCCATTTTGAAATATTTTAGTCTAAAAAAATTTGTCGATATACATCGTATATTTTGAGATATGCTTTATGTTAATTCAATAAACTTTTCCATTTCTTTATAAAAAAATCTTAAAGAAACGTACGTTTACATGACTCTCCCCCCTTAATTTTTCAATCAAACACATGTTCACGTTCGACAGCGCTGTTAGTACCTTAACCTACCGTAACTTACCATAACCAAAAACTATTTGCTGTCGCCGGGTAAATATCGTCGCGTTGTCGCGTCGTCGCGTCGTGTAATAACGTATGTGCGCGTGTGTTTCTTTAATCGAGTGGTTTTTAATTGCCAACAGTGATTATTCGACAGTGATTGATAGTGATTAGTGATAGAGTCATTGGTAAATTTCTCATCTTATCGAGTGAGTGAATGAATGTGATTATGTTGAAGTTTATAAAAGAATACAGTTTATAAAAGGAAAAAGAACTTTCAATTAATTATTTAGAGTGAATCTCTGTCCCTTAGAACGTGATATCTACGTTCAATTTGAGTTAAAGTACGATTTGTCGGAAAATTCATTTCTCAAGAAATTACAGTAATGCATCGAACAAGGTAATAATAACTATTCTTTGGTGTTGTGTGAAAACAGACTTCGGGATGTCAAATAAACAGTGTTAGAGAAAATTCGCGAAAGAGAGAGGTTTTTAGTGGGTAGGGAGTATCGAGTTGGTAATTCGACTTGGTACTCGAGTCCCATATAACTCACCGGACCGGCCTGTTAGTATGCATAAAATGCATTTTCCCCTCTTCCGTAAAAAAGAAACCAATATAAAAAAATAATAATTAAAGTGAAAATGTATAATAATAAAAAGTAAATAATAATTTAAGTAAGAGTAATAATAACTTCAAGTGAGTAAGCAAATGAGAGAGAGAGAGAGTGAGGGAGGAAGAGAGAGAAAGAGAGAGAGGCAGAGAGAGAGAGAGAGAGAATGAGAATGTATGTATTCGCATGTGTGTGTATGTAGCGATCAGATGATCGCAGCAGGCGCCCCGCGTAAGTACCCGCGTCTGACGGTGAATCGCGTCACTTTTGCCTGCCTCTTGCATCCGACCTGTTATAAGTTAATTACTTCTTTTAATAATTCAAAAACTAAGCGTCGGACGAAATTTTGCCAAAGGAAAAATCGCCTTAGAATTGACTCAAGAATGTGTCATTTCACGGACAATAGGGTTATTTTGAATCACCCTGTATGTGTATATATATGTTTAAATTATAGTTAAAATATAGTTAAAATTATATATGCGATTAAATAGTATATATTGATGAATAATAACAGTAAGATTATATAGAAAATAAGGTGAACAAATCTATAATATGTAAGACACGGGTGCCTATTAAATTTGATAATTTGTTGCTTTCTCATATTATCGATACTTCATATATCATGTTAGCGAGGTAGAGAGGTAGTATGATGTCACTTTTGTTTTGATTATTTTTTAGCAACCATAATCATAGTTTCACCCATACAGCACAACAAGATTGCAGAAACAATGTTTTATCGCAATATTGCAACGTTGCATAAACGTTATAAAATGTTGCCGCAAGATTACAACAAGGTTGCAGCAACTGTAAAATGTCCTCTTTCAGAAATATTAATACGCAACGTTGTAACAATATTGCACTAAAATATATATGTAATATTACTTTAGAAATGTGTCAGTATATGATCGGATTGAATTTTTTGTGTCTAATATTTTTCGCGTGAATTTATGTACATTTTTCCTTTAGCAAACTATCCGCTGTTATTATCGGTCTTAAAACGCATTTCAAGCTGAAGCTAGAACAGCAATCACATAAAATTTAATTTATAATTGTACTATTTTAGCTTTAGCTTGAGATTGCATTTTAAGACCGACAGTAACGGCGAGTTTGCTAAGGGAAAAGTAATGTATATAAATTCACGCGAAAAGTATTAGGCACAAAAAATTCAGTCCAATCATATATTGGCATATTTTCTATTTGATGATTGATATAATAGAATTTCCGAATAAATATTATTTTTTACATCAAATACAAATCTTCATTTATCTCTTTAGACACATAAAAAACTATATAAAAAATATATTTTATAAAAATGTGTATGTACATTTTGTTCGAAGTGTTCTTGCATCTTACAGCAGTTTCATCTCAAGAAGTTCGATGGTAAGAACTTTCAGCTATGGAAGTACCAAATGGAAATTATCTTTAGAGCCGAAACAGGCATGTTTGATCTAATGAACGGCGTCACAGCACGTCCAGCAGAAACGGACGTTGCGGCGAGAGCAGCATGGGATTCCTTAAATATAAAAGCAATGTTGCTTGTCTTATTGGGAATGGAGTATGAACAGCTCCAGATAGTAGTTACATGTCAGACAGACCCGGAAATGTGGACTCGGCTGAAGGCAGCTCACGAGCAAAGATCGGCAGTGAACAAGGTAAGACTGATGGCAGAGAACGAGATGTTAGCGCTTACGTCTGTCGTAGTCATGGACGTAAAGTAAGACAGAGAAAAACGTATACGTAAGTAGCATATATATTTTTCTCTGCCTTATTTTACGTCTATGACTACGACAGACGTAAGCGCTAACATCTCGTTCTCTGCCATCAGTCTAACGCTGAAACAAAGGTTTTTCAATTACAAGATGGCAGACACTGATTCAATCGCGCAGCATGTAAGTAAAGTTGAAGAGATAGCGCAAGCGCTGTCAGATGTTGGTGAGCCGGTAAAAGACGTCGACAAGATGGTGAAATTACTAGGAGGATTACCACCTAAATACAATGCATTCGTGACAGCCTGGAATTCTTACGATGAAACCAACCAGACGTTCGATAATTTGACAGCACGATTGTTGAAAAAAGAACAAAGACTAACACAATCGGAGGATATGGCAACAGCATTTGCGGCAATTAAAATTAAAAACAAGCAAGCAAGTTCGTCAAAACCGAAGAAGAATGAATCACAAAAGGATAAACGGAATATTGAGTGCTTCTATTGCAAGAAAAAGGGACATTACAAATCGGATTATCGATTAAGAATAGCGAAGTAAAAGGAAAGTGAAGAAAAAGAAATTAAGTGAAGAAAAGAACCATCGAGCTCTATGTATTGAAACAAAGAATTTATTAGACACAAACAATGAATACGATTGGTTGGCTGACAGTGCCGCTTCAAAGCATATGTCGCATCGAGAAGAGTGGTTTACTGAAATAAAGAAAAGCATAAACGAGTGTACAGTCCAAATAGGAGATAATTCTCAGTTCGGAAGGTAGAAGGCTATAGTTCTATTTGCTTACATGCATGGGTTGACGGTAAGTGGGAGCCAAGAACTCTCGAGAATGTGCTATTTATTTCAGGATTAAAGAAAAATTTACTATCAGTCGGTGCAATGACAAGTAAGAATTTAAAGGTAACGTTTGATGTTGATAAATTAGAGGTTCGTGGTTCAAGATTGATAGCCACTGGTATAAAGCAAAAAAATGAGTGCTTCAGGATGCTGTTCAAGATGGAAACAACTCAAGAAGAAGCTAACATGCCAGTAGGAGCCCTGTTGTGGCATGAAAGAATGGGACATATTAACTTTCATTCACTGAAGAGCATGGCCGACAATGGACTTATACCAGGTCTCAAAATAAACAGTCCCGACACACTGTTTTGTGAAAACTGTCAATATGGAAAACTACATCGAAAACCATTTCAGAAGAAGACCCAAGAGAGAGCATTGAAGCTAGGTGAGTACGTGTACATGGATTTATGTGGGAAGATGACACATCTATCAACAGGTGATTCAAATTATTTCTTACTTCTCAAAAATGACAGTATATCATATCGGTCAGTGTACTTCATCAAGCATAAAAGCTATGCATTCGCAAAGTTTGCCGAATATAAAAAGCTAGTGGAAACACAAACAACAAACAAAATAAAGAAGGTGCATAGCGACAATGGTCTCGAATTCAGCAATGAACAATTTCGACAGTTCTTCAAGGACAACGGCATAATACATGAGTTCAGTGCTCCCTATACAGCCGAACAGAATGGAAGGATCGAGAGAGAAAATCGGTCAATTGTGGAAAATGCCAGAACAATGTTGATCACAGCAAATCTTCAACCAGAAAATTGGGCTGAAGCAATCAACACTAGTGTATACATTCTGAATCGGAAACCGCGCAGTCTGGACAAGAAGATTCCCTATGAGCTATGGACAAGAAAAGCAGTAGATCTCAGACATTTACGCAAGTTTGGCGCCGATGTTTATGTACACATCCCGAAATAATTTCGAACTAAGTTCAGCAGTAAGGCGAAGAAAAGGTCCTAGTTGAATATGAAAACGACAGCACAAACTATCACGTACTAGATACAACTATCGAAAAAATCACTATTACACGTGATGTCAGCTTCAATGAAAGTGTACACAATGAGGAAGACAACAACAAGAAAATCGATAACACCTTCTCTGTATATTTCAATAACAAAAGAGTAGAGCCAGAAAACGAAGAATTAGAACAAGAGGATGAACCAGAGAATGAAGTGTTCGAGAATGCAGTAGCCGGACAAGACAACGAAGACATTCAAGTAACGCAGAAACGAAGATTACGTGACAGGAGCAAACTACGAGAGTGCCGGTGCTCTCTAATCCATACCCTTCCGCTAGCACGGCCAGTTGCTCTTTCGGGAGTGCGTATAACCACGATCTCATAATGCACACCCACACCTCACACTAAACGGAGAGAGAGAGAAGAAAAAAAAAAACGTCCCTGTTCGAGCGCCAATGTCACGGTCGTATTTTCGGACGTTTTCTTTGCAGCGCGGATAGATCGCCGGTGCAAGGTTCGTTGGAAAGAAAATACGCGATGTGTTTTAAACGAACGTATTTATTCGAATAGATAAGTGTACAGAGTATGTGTATGCGAATGTGTGTGTGTGTGTGTGTGTGTGTGTGTGCGCGTGGTTAATAATTACGCTGGCTGATTAATAACGCGACAAATGCAGTTTTGTCTTTAATTCCGGTCTCTGATCGCGTACACCTGTTTGTGTTTACGGCACGCGAGACAGCGCGTGTTTTTGCGGCGCTTTTTCCGCGAGGAATCCCCGCGATTCTTACTATCCTCGGGTTCTCGGAATCGACGGTTGCTTTCGCGAGAATTATTATTTCCTCGACGATCCGATTTAAAGTCCGCGTTCGGTCTACTAGGTATAATCGGTGCGCTTTAATCACAGCGGCGGATGCCGTGATAATTGTATGCGCGTGTTGCGCTTTGACGGCGGCGGCGGAGGCCGCGATATTCGGATGCGCTTATGCGTTCGGTAATAAAATACGCGGCGGCGGAGGCCGCGATAAACGGATGCGCTTATGCGTTCGGTACAAACTACGCGGCGGCGGAGGCCGCGCTAAACGGTTGCGCTTCTGCGCTCGGTGCGGTTGATACGTGCGGCGGCGGAGGCCGCGATGATCAAATGCGCGTATGCGTTCAATGTTAAAGTACGCGAGATAGGATCGCGTCGCGAAGGATGGTGATCGCGTTGCAGCTGAGTCGAGAACACTCGACTCGGGGCGGCTCTGAGCTCCACCTTCCGTGATGGCCCAGCTGCGGATTAGGCGGTTTGCACTTGTACTTCGGAATCGAGATCACTCGGCTAAGACAGAGCGCGCTCCACCTTTTGTCCTCTGTAATTAGTGCCTGGTAGGATTTCTGGATTACTGCTGAAGCGTACTGCTTAGAGCGGATCAGGAATATGGTGATTAGACGCCGAGATGGGCCCTTTTTATACCGACTAATTGCCCGCGTCGGCGCGCGGCGGTATAACCCCTTCCGAACGGTTTTTCGGAAACGGTACGGTCGGGTCCGTTCGGAGGGGTTCGGGTTGAGCGCCGAACGCGGGTTTTCGCCGATCGGCGGTTCGGGCCACCTCGGCTCTGATCGGCGGTGTTCGGCCGTTTCGAACCCTTAACGGCTCTGAGCCGTAATGAGAACGATTAAAAGATGGGCGCACCGCGCCCCTGCCTCTGCCCGGCGGGTGTTCTGCCGGGCGGCAGCTTCCGGCTGGTGTTCTGCCGGGAATTAGGAACGATGCATCGGGATGCATCGTTACATAGTTAGCACATGTATTGACAGTATCAACGATATTAATTAATTGCAACAAATGCATATCTACGCATTTTATAATATTTTCCAAGCCGAGGAAAATAACTTTCTGCCTCACGATAGCGGTGTTATAAGTTTTTCGTTTCTTCAACGGAGGTTGTTCTTCCTTCTCGCCATTAGTCGCGGAATATTCGGTGGTTTCCTTGTATGCCACTAGAATAGCCCTCGCGCCATAAGCGCTGGTAAAGTTGATGGTGATATTGTTAATAATGATCGGATTTAATCCCCCCGTTCTTTTTTGATCCTCGTTCAAATACTGCCTCATATGATCCATGCAGACTTGAAATTGCTGCCACGTGTCGGAGTCGAGACAAATCCCGTCGGCATTATTGCTCGTTAATTTAACAATTGGAACGAAGCAGTCTTCCTTCGTCGATTGCAATCCCACTTGTATCTTCTTAGTGAAGGATGAATTAAGTCCATATGCTGATGATAGCAACAAATGTCGGTTTCTTACCGTTACCGATTTTATTGTCTCCATTTCCCGGCTCCTTAATATCGCAAACGTGCGCGGATTTCACAAAACCGGCTATTTCCGTCGTTCAAGCCATTACTATTAACTTTCGAATGCACTATGTAAAAAGTAGTCACAACAACGATAGCGTATTTACGTAGAATTTTCTTCTTCGCTCGAGGCTTAACTTCTGTTAACGACGGAATTCGAATGAATACGCGGTTTGTCCTCGCGCTTATATTACTGCTTCTCCCCCCTCAAAAAAAAATCTAAAAAAGAGTGGGGGGAAAATAATATGCGCAAAAGTGAGCATAAATGCGTGTTCAAACAAAATATTTTACAATAATCAAAAAAAAATTACCGAGAAACTTCTGTAAACGTTTCTAGAAACTTCTAAAAATTTTCTCCAAGCTATATCTCGGTGATTCACCACGGGAAAAATATTTAAGGATGTTTTATTAGGGAAGATTTTTTCATGAAAATATTTTTCTTAACCTTTTAAATTAATTAGAAAGTGATTTGTAAATGTAAATGATAAATTTATAGTTATTACGTGCGGGGGTATATCCGAATGTTTAATTTAAAAAATGTGAAATCTTATCAGATTTCTTAGTCGATACGGTATATATGCTGTTTCAGCATGAGAAAAAAATAGGTCGTTTTAGGATAAGAGTTTCGCTAGAGTGGATTCAAGGTGAGAATATTTTCTATATCTTCCTAAATTATTTAGAAAGAGAATTTTTTCTTAATCGCTATTGCAAATATAGCGGGTCTATTTTAAAATGAAAACCATTGACGGTTATCTTAAGATGAGATTATTTTATTGGATGTCTCTAGTTTTTTTAACGTGTGTTTAGGCTTTTAAGAATCTCTAGATATTATTATTATTATATCACGGAGGATAGTGTTTGTCTGAGTCAGCTAGCGGTTGATTCACAAAATACGAGTATGTACAGGTATTTTGTAATTTAGACGATACATCGATTTAAAATATCTTTTCCGGAATTTAAGCATTTTATTTTTACTATAAGCGTATATGGAGAATCAATTATGAGCTCATTAGCGTTGGTGCTCGCGAAAGTCGCTGATGCGAGCCTACCCTCCCACGAATACACTTACTCGTGGTCGCGCACCGTGTATCGGCTAATCGGCGGTGCTTTCCGCTCGCACGCGTAACAGAGAACGCTAGCTCGAACACGCGGCCGGCGCGGATGGGGCCCCCAGTGAATAAGCTTATTTTCTTCTTACATTCCCGCAAATAATATTCGAGGAGCATGCGCATTTTTTACTTCGGTTATTATTGTTAAATATCATCGTTTACTTTTTTATTTATGAGATTGTTCCTAAACATGAAATCGATTATTTTGTGTAATGGACGTGCGCTGGAAACATCCTTGGACGTCGATCGTCTGCGGTCCTACGGGATGCGGGAAAACAATTTTCGTGAAAACATTTCTTCGACATTTATCCCGCATGTCCGATGTCCGATTCGAGAGAATTTTATTTTATTACGCCGAGTGGCAAGATGCGTATCAGTGCTTACATTGCGACACGGGCGAGAGAGAAGAAAAGTGAGAGCAAATATAGTGATAATGCTTTAGTAAAATCGAGGAAAAATATAATCAAATTTCACGAAGGGTTACCGCGCCCGGAAGATTATTCTAACCATCCGCTTTCTCCGAAATTGGTGATAATCGATGATCTTATGAGGGAATCATCTTCGTGCGACGCTATCGTGGATCTATTCACCAAAGGAAGTCATCATAAGAATCTCAGCGTTTTACTCATTTCGCAAAATCTTTTCCATCAGGGACGTGGGCAGCGCGACATATCTCTCAACGCGAATTATGTAGTAGTTTTCAAAAATCCGCGCGATCGCGCGCAAATTCGTCATTTAGCACGTCAGGTATATCCCGACGATCCAAAATTTATGGAAGAAGACCTCCTGTATACGAACTAAGTGATTTACAGGGCGAGGTTATAGACGGGATTTTTTACGAGCAAGAATTAACACATGTTATTAAAGACTTGCGAGAGGGAGAATTTATCGTAGACCGTGTGATAAAAACCAAGGGACGAGGTAACAATAAACAATTACTAGTTAGTTGGCGGGGATATCCTTCTAAATTCGATTCTTGGATACCAGCCTCGAGTTTAATATCAAAATGAGAGGGGAAGAATTTTACATAATCCTCCCGAGCAATAGTAGCATGCGATACTTTCCGGAAAATAAAACGTGTTTCATCACTGAATTACCTCAACGTAAAGTATAAACTTAAGTGGTCGTTGGGAAGTAGCGCTCACGGAGATCCAGTTTCCGTGTAGCTTTTTACATATACGCCCTGGAGAAGGTACATTACAATTCCTCAATGTTAGAAGGAAAAACGAAGAGATAATTCCTGTAGACGATGCCGAAGTACCGCCAAGCGTTTATTCAAGTATACACGATATTATAGAAACGATGAATTACGCGTCCAAATTGGTAAACTCGCATATCGTTTGGGAATTAAAAGTCGGAGGTAGAGTTGTTATGAAACTTTCTTGTGTAGAAGAGAAATGCGATATGGTCCATTACGTATATTTTTCCGACAAACTTTGTCGAATACTCGGTTTTGATATAGACGGTAAAAAACGTTCACACTTACTTTTCCCGTCATTTTTTTTGCACTCGAGGATGATATCGAGTATATAATAGCCGACAAACCAGCTAGCTTGATGCGAGGCATTCCCGACAAACTTTTCGTCTACTGTAACATTTGCGAGCCTTATATCACGGGTGATGTACAATCGCCTCTTTTTCGAATAGTCGCACTCGACGCTCGAAATGATTATTCGTTTGCATCTAGCTATATAAGCCATTTTTCGCCCGCACAATACATCGCTTTGCGTCAAACATGTTTCCGAACAATCGAAATAGATATCAACTGGGGAGAGGTATACCATTCGAATTCGGAACGTTGACTGTGACTTTGCACTTTAAACGTATCAATTAGATATTATAAAATACACGGAATCTGCGAAAGAGAAAAAATGCACTTGACCGTTTATTATTATTATTATTAATGGACTATTACTCGGTATATCGCGACGAATTACAGAACAGAGGCGGCCGCGGCGGCGGAATTCCGCGAGTTTTCGTCGAATCGCTCTATCAACGCGGTCACGGAATCGGTAGTTTTCTCGGGGGATTATTCAGACGCGTACTACCATATTTAGGTAAAGCCGTACGAGCTGTGGGGAAAAAAGCTTTACGAGCCGGTGTTAATGTAACCGAAGACGTCGAAAACAATACGCCATTTAAGATAGTCAAACACCGTTTTTGAGAATCGCGAGACAAACTCGAGAGAAAAGCCAAAGAAAAAATAAGTAGTCTAATGAAGGGCTCGGGATATAAGTTTGATGCGAAAATGCATGTAGCTCAGTTCCCTTTTGTCGGGCTTGATAATCACATCGCACAATCCGCAATAACATCGGCTCGTAAGCGACGACGGACGAGTAAGAAAATCAAAGCGGCTGGGAAAAAAAGACTTCTCTCGAGTACAACAGCACAGAGAAATAAAAAGGAAAAGAAAAGTCATACGGTTGTGAAAAAAAGACTTAAGATGTCTGCGAAACGACGTAAAATCGATAAAAAACGTACCGTATTCGATATATTTTCTTAAGCGGTTATATTCGAAGCATTCTAATTTAACGACGGTGGTGACCGACGGATGACAGCGAGCAATTTGCGATAAAGAAATATGTCTTTTCTTCACACGCATTCGAGCGAGTGTTTAAAGAGCGAACTCGATCTCTTCTCTCTACCACCTACGCAAACTAGCATTGAAAGTTCGCAATGGATTCATTACAAACCCGTGACCTTTCTCTCTCGGGCGACTCGCCGATAAAATTCGTCATCTCCGGATATGGAGAAGAATATTTGGATATCACGCACACCATGCTGAGTCTTCGTCTACGTGTAGAAACAAACGCCGATTCCGCGAGACAGGCTTCAGGAACAAGCGCCGAAAGAATAGCCGTAGGCCCCGTAAATCAATTGCTTCATTCTATCTTCAATCAAATCGACGTGTATTTCAATCAAAAGCTCGTGTTGCCTCCAAACAACGCTTACGCGTACCGAGCGTACATAGAGGCGTTGTTAAATTATTCTTCACCCGCAAAAACTTCCCATCTAACTTCCTGTTTATGGGACATGGATGCACCTGGACACATGGACGATCTGTTGGAATCAAATCCCGGCAATCCCGCTCTCGCGAGACGCGCTCGTTACATTTCCGGAGGGAAGGCGTTAGATCTCGTAGGACATCTCCATTGCGACGTTTTCAATCAAGACAAATTTTTAATTAACGGTGTAGAAGTACGGTTGAGATTCGTTCGTTCGAAAGATTCGTTCTGTCTCATGGAAAATAGCGGAACATCGAAAATTCATATTCTCGATGCTACCTTGCTCGTTAGAAGGGCGAAAATAAGCTCAGATTTGTTACTTGCGCATGCTAGAATGAGTAAAATTACAGCCAAGTATCTGCTCACGAGAGTCGAGGTTAAAACATTCACGATTCCTAGCAGTGTTATGGGTGAATCGTTAGATAATGTAATATTTGGTCAATTACCGAAGCGAGTAATAGTCGGTTTCGTTAGTAATAAAGCGTTTAACGGTGACAGAAAAAAATCGGATTAAATCCGTTTAATTTCAAAAATCTACGGAATAAATTTCTTTTCGCTGTACGTCGATGGCACGCAAATTCCCAGTAGACCTTTGCAACCAGCTTTCTCCGTGGAGGAACCGCTTTACATCGAAGCTTATCAAACGCTTTTCTCAGGAACAGGTATACATTTTTTGAACAAAGGAAATTCTATAAGCAGAGACGATTATTTCAAAGGATATACTTTATTCGCTTTTGATCTTACTCCCGATCTATCCGCTAATTGCGCTGGACATTGGAATCTCGTCAAACATGGTAGTTTACGATTAGAAGTGCGATTCGTAAAGGCACTTTCTGAGACGGTTAATTGTATTAATTATGCCGAATTCGATAATGTCATAGAAATCGACTCGTCTCGTCAGATCATCGTCGATTTTTCGGGGTAGGTTTTTTATAGACGCTTAAAATTGTTCCCCCTCTACTTTGCTCAAAACGCCAACATCATTGCGCAACGTTTCGAAAAATATTCAGTTTCGTTGGAGACACGCTCGGCGTCGTCGTTTCGTATAAAGTCTCGCGTCGAATCACATAAGTTTTTCGTAAGATGGATATAATCGTCGATATTCAGGGTTTCCGCGATGCGAAGAAAAAGTTTATCCCTAAGGAGGTTGCTGTTGTAGCGATTGACGCTCCAATCGTCGATCATTGGATTATGATACCGCCGCATTTGTTTGCCGAATTACCCGAAAAAATAAGACAAGAGAACAACTGGCTCACGCGAAATCATCACGGCATTGAATGGTTCGGTGGCGAAACTAATCCGAAATATTTTACTTCGCAACTGCGGCAAATTACAAGATGCGTGCGTCACATTTATGTTAGAGGAAACGAAAAAGCGAATTATTTGCAGAATCTACTTTCTAGAAATATATATAATTTGGAAGGCATCTCACCGGCATTCAAAAATCTGACGGTAGAAGAATAGTGCGGACATCACGGATTTCGAAAATTCGGAATCTTTCATTGCGCATTACGCAACGCTTACAAATTAAAAAGCTGGATAGTTGCGCAAAATAATTTCAACAGCGACGGAGACACCATTACTCAAACGACTTGCAGTTCTCCCGAAATTTTGATAGTAAGCGACGACGACGACGACGACGATGAAAATGAAAATATTAAAGCATAATCAAATAATAAAATAGAGAAGAAAAATCTGCAAAAAATCGAACATACGGCTATTAACCGCTCCACGCAAACAGACATTGAAAATCCGTTTGCTGTACAAGCCGAAAACAAGCCACCAAAAGAAATTATTCAAATAATACCGCTTGTTCGCTCGTCTTCGCTGCAAACAAATGGACTCTCGCGAATTTCCGCAATCATTGCGTCAGCTAGATGTCATACATGTGGGAGTCTATCCTTCCGACAGATTGCCGATGATGTGGACGAGGTCGACGGCTATCGTCGCTAATACGGACAATCATAATTGCCCTGGAGAACACTGGATCGCTCTCTTCCTCGACGAACACGGTACAGGGACATACTTCGATAGCTACGGAATACCGCCCTTGTATCTCGGTTTTTTCCTTCGTCTCCGACGAAATTCCAACATTTATCGATGGAATACCGAACAACTACAAGGACTTTTTTCTCAAACCTGCGGACACTACAGTTGTGTATTTTTATATTATATGTGCAGCGCTTACGATCTTGATGGATTTCTTAGTCTTTTTTCCAAAAATTGCGAATATAACGATCATTTAATCGTAGAATTATTTCATAAAATTTTTCTTCGCGAAAAGAAACATGAAAAATATAATGTTAATTAATAGCGTGTTTAATTGTAAGAAGATATAAAAATATTTTTGCAAAGTGCTACGAATTGTATGCAGGTACATTAATAAATGTGAAAATTTTTTATCTTAATTCGTGTTTAATACTTTTAGCTTTTCCCTTCTTCCTTTATAACACCCCACCTCGCGTTCGATCATCAGCCTGTTTATCTTTAATTTTCCATTATCAGAATCCACTGAAGCGCGAGAGAGTGTAGTCTCATTATAATTATTGTCTCGTGCTGAGACTTTGTCTTTTCCGATAAAGCGCGTCATGAACCGTTCGAGCGGGGGCTTGTTTCGATGTTCCATAGCGGGCCCGAGATGAAGTGGGGAGGTAAGGATTGTTTCGTCGAGACATATAGCGACTACCCTGAAAGTCGGTAGGT
Source organism: Camponotus vicinus (assembly GCF_025532165.1). Lineage (NCBI taxonomy): Eukaryota > Metazoa > Arthropoda > Insecta > Hymenoptera > Formicidae > Camponotus > Camponotus vicinus. The sequence continues at coordinate 4,742,442 of NW_028141947.1, forward strand.
GGGGGTTCGTTCTGCCAAGACGTAGCGACTAAGAGTTAGGTAACAGGAATTTGACTTGGAGCCCTATACCAGAGCTGGAGTGGGAGGAGAATTGCTTCTTCGAGTCTAGAACCGTGGAGGTAGAGAAATAAAAATTTGCTAAATCGGCGACATAACCGGAATCGGCCAAACGCAGCTCTGGGCCACTATGGTGCAAGCCAATCAAAATCGATACTTCCGGGAGGTGGGGTATTGTTTCTTCAGGTATTTAGCACCTAAACTAACTTTTCAATATTCTAGTCCACCAATCAGAACGCCACCCTCCACTTTACCTGGCCACGTCCACGGCGCCAGGGGCCGAGTGGTGGGGGTTTGTTTTGACGCACCATAGGCCCATATCTACTTATATGTAAGAATAAGTATAGAGGAATAGACATGTGATAAGAAAATTGTGCCATGTGATTTATTAAAAATCAAAGATTATGAAAGATCATGAGTTTCAAACAATTAATAATATATATTTAAAATATTAATAATACATATTAAATTTATAATAACAATTTATCATATAAATATATATATATATACAAATATATATATATATATATATATATATATATATATATATATATAAGAAGTTGTTATTATATATATATAAATATTAAAGAATTGTAATATGTTTTATAAATTTTTAATTTTAGATGTTATTTAAATATTAATATGCATTATTATATCTATATTATACCTATAATAAAAATTTAATTCAAGATAATATAATTAATAAATATTAACATATAAAGTTACAAATATAGAACAAATCAAATACAATTTAAAAAATAAATCAGAATACAATTTAAATTAGATAATACATTTTTAGTACATTAGTAATATAATGTTAAATATATTGCAGATACTTTTTCATTTAATATAATTAAAATTATTCATATAATATAACATAATTTAATTATAATTATTTATATATTATAATTATGAACATAATTTACACTTAATTTAATTATATATTTAATTATAATATAACATACTTTAATTATAATTATTTATATATTATTATTATGAATATAATTTACACTTTGCTTTACTTCATGTTAATAAGGAAATAAAAACATCAGTAAATTACAGGCTAAAATGAATCCTTGTAAATGCACGTGCATTTAATTATATATTATTAACGCACATAAGCATAAATAATAAATCGAAAAATATAAACATTATAAAAAACTATTTGTAACAAAGATATATAGATGTATTCGCGTCACAATTGTTACTTTTATTAAACGGTTATTGTTGATATTTGACAAAATTTTGAAAGTAATTCTGTTGACTTTTGATTTCGAAAAAGCGCATTTGTATCTTGCTTTCAATATTTGAAATATATTGCTGCATACATCTGAAATTTTCTTCTAATTCTGTTAATTTGCTTGTCTAAAACAGATTATAATATATATTATATTTAATTATTATTAATATCTTTATTGTTCCCCTCAGGTTTATAATCTATTACAAAAAACTCTTAAAACTACTTTTATCCTAAAACTTAACCTATACTTATTAACTACTTGAGGGATCGCGAATCTCTTCGCTCCCTCTCCCTCCTTTACACACATACACACGCCCTCGACTTCCGCTTCCTCTTGCTTTTTCCTTCAACCTCCCAACTCCGTCGTCCCTCCCTCTACCCTCTTTCTCTCTCTCTTCCCCCCCCCTCTCTCTCACTCTCACTCTCACTCTCTCTCTTCCTCTTCCTCTCTTCTCCCTCCTCTATCTTTTCCTACTTCTCTTTCTTTCTCTATCTCTCTCATCCACCATTCTCCCCCCCTTCCCCCCCCAATATCCACCCTGCCATTTCCTGCCAGCTTTCCCCCCCAGTCCTCCACACTCTACACTCCTCCCATACGTGTTCCCAAGTCTCCGTCTCCCCTTCACATAACCTACACATCCTTTTATCTTCCTCTTCCCAATAATTACTCTCCCCTATCTCATTCCCCAATCTAAACCTCAATACCCTCCTCCACCTGCTCTCTCCCCATCCCTTCTTTAGATATTCTGGTATTCCTTCTTCCTTTATCATCTTATACCATCTGTTATATCTTGAGTCTCTTATCCTTCCTTCCCTCTCCAACCTTTGCTCCTCTTTGTCCTTCTTAATCAATTCTCCAAACCATTCATCCCCTTCCTCTCTCTTCCTCTCTACCTCTCCAATCCCCCATCCCCTGCTTTCAAAAAACCTCTTTCTCTCCTCCTCCCACTCTGATCCTACCTTTCCCTCCCTCGCCCCCTCCCTTAATTCCTCCCAACATAGTCTCGTCAACTCACTACCTTTCCCTTCCTTCAGCCTTTCCTCAAATCCCCAAGCTCTCCTTCCCGCTCTCTCTCTTAACTTTCCCCTCTTAATTTCTTCCCTTATCAAATATCCTGGTGTTCTTCTCTCTAGGCCCATTACCCACCTCATATATCTTTCCTCCAGTCTTTCTATTCCTTCCCTTTCTTTCCAACCCCATATCTCAACTCCATAGCTCAATACTGTCCATATTAGCCTGTCAAACAGCCATAGCCTTCTACTCCAATCCTTGTCAAACTTTCTCCTCCCTATTCCCCATACTTCTCCCATTACCGCCGCCGCCCTCTTAATCCTTTCCCTAATATGCGCTTCTTGTCCTCCATTCCTCTGCAACGTATACCCCAGGTACCTAAATTCCCTTACCTCCTCCATCCTTTTTCCTCTCCACCTCCACTCTCTCTTCTTCATTCTACCTCCTCCCTTCTTAAACCTCATTACCTTCGTCTTACCTACATTCAACTCTAAACCTTTCCTCTCTATATATTCCTCCAATCTACCAATCATGCTCCTCATTTCATCTTCCTCCTCCGCCAATATCACTATATCATCCGCATAAGCTAGGGTATATATCCTTTCTCCTCCACTCATCTTGATCCCTCCCTACTTCACCTTTCCCATCTCCTCCTCCAAGTCCGCAATCATTATACTAAATAACAACGGACTCAATGGACATCCCTGTCTTACTCCCCTTGCCGTCCAAAAACTCTCCCCCGTTTCCCCTCCTGTTCTTACCCTACTTTTCGTCTCTCTTAGTGCTTTATATTATATTTAATATTTAATATTATAATAAATATTACTAAATATTATATTAAATATTATCTCGTGTATGTGTATATATATATAATATTAATACATTTAATACATATATATAATACATACAATAATAATAATAATCTTAAATATAATAGGAATAAATAATAATTATGGATTATGAAAATTACAAATTTGCTAAAATGAGAATAAAATTATTCTTCTATTGTACTATGTGTTGTATTATATTATGTGCATTGTGTTGCACTATATTTTACTTAACAACTCTTTTGTTTGCAAGGAATGCTTATAAATAATACTTTGCAAGTAACTTTCAACAAATAAAAATCAAAATTTAGAATTAGAGATTTTTAAAATAAAATTAGAAATTTAGATGAGCTGCAGCTGTCACAGAGATAATATCATTATAATATTATAATATTATAACTGTTATATCTAGCAAGTGCATTAATTGTTCTTAACTTATCCATCTTTATTAAATTTGTATTTTAGTAATCAAATGGCTCGTGTAATATTAAAGAAATGCGAATCACATTACGTAATACTTTCTCAATCATATTGAAAAACATTTAAATTTATTTAACTAAGAGCTGAACATCTTGACTAACTAAGATTTAGATTTGAAGCTTGTAAATTCTCTTTTTAAAATTTATATAAATCGATTTTCACTAAAATTTCCAAATAAAGAAATTATATTTCTCTTTTGCTTTCGCTTGCTCGCTCACTCATTCCCATTTTTTTATTCATTAAAAATTACACATTTCCAAAATAATATATTTTCGGAAATTAGAAATAAAAATATGTTTATTTTATCAAAAAAATTAAATGACATTAATTTCTGCTTGTTACTTTGGGATACTGTTATATTAATATATTCTGTATGAAAACAAAAAGATCAATGATTAATAAATGAAATATTAGTATAATGATATTCATAAAATTTACCTTTACTTTCGTATTTTTTTCTTTTACAAAAAACCATAACTTCTTACATTCATTTAATTCAACTTGCGTTACTTTAAATAATTTATCTGTTAGCAAGTCGTTTATCTAAAACAGATCATTTTGATGATATTAAGCAGCAATATTTGATATCGCGTAGTTATTTATTTTACACACACACACACACACACACATATATATATGTACATAAGCACATGCAATTTTTACCTTTCCGAGTTGATTTGTGGAATACACATGATTAATAATAATAATAAATGTTGCATACTCGCTGACTTGTCTATAACAGTAAAACAATAAATGTATTGATACACAAATAAATTGTTGAATGATAGATATATATTTACGGAGAGAAAACTGTGTTACTTAGGTTTTATATGCTCAAGATTATGTAATATGAAATTGAGTATTACAGGATTCCTTGCATGCTTCGCAATAGTAAAAAGAAAATAATTAATATAATCTTTATCGAAAAAATCTTTTAAAAACATAATCGATGTTGTACTATCATTCTTTATTAGATTTAGATAGTTTTTGATAAATTGTGAATTTTCAGGGCAAGAGAGAAATTTTAAAAGTTCAGATTTAAATTTTTCTTTTCCCAGACGATATACTCCCCACCAAGGAGAATCTTCATTGCTAAGAGAATAGTACAATACTTTTAAACCTTGACAGTATGTCCATTCTTTCCACCATGGCAAAAGCCTACGAGATTTAACAAAAAACAAATTCTAATATAAAAGTTTTGCACATATTAATCTTATATTTTGATTAAATAATTTAACAAATTATAATTTCATAACATAACATAATAAATTTCAATTTTGATATATAATTTTGAATAATTTTTTGATAATTTTAAATAATGAAATAAACATTGCACATGTATCTACAAAACAATTAAATTAACATAACCGAGAATATATAAGAAAAATTACGTGTTCTTTTCGGGATCTGCGAGATGTCGATTTAAATTATGTCGGGCATTTTCTATACATATGCGAGCATCAAGATTACATGCCCATTTCGCAGCCTCCATTCTTAAACTCTTTGTAAAATCGTGTTCATTAGAAACTTCATCGTATTTAAGTTTATCAAGCAAATCGTTTAGTAAGTTTAGCATTTTCCCCTAAATATATAAATATATATATATATATTTATATGTATTTATATTATTACTTGATATAAATTTTATATTTTTCGATTCTTGCATTATATTTTGCCATACCGAAAGATATCTTGCGCAAATATATTTTACATGGTTTTATATATTAAGAACGTTTTGTCTTGGTAAACAGCTCTAAATTTCTTTTTATAAAAATATCTATTATATGTATAGCTATACTTATATTGTATACGTATTTACACAAATTTGAATTTTACTTGCGTGCATATTCACACATGCTTAACACATGCACACATGTCCATATCAAAATATACATACAAAAATACATATTTTGTAGACATATAGACATACATGTAGACATTATATGTATAATATAATTTAATAACTTTTTAACTGATTGTGTGTGTATTAAACACACAAATAACTGATGTACATATATGTTTCCTACTAATTTTCTATCTAAAAATTAATGATATTTAAATCGTCATTATGAATATCATGCTTTGATTAAAAATGGTAACAATTTTCTCTATTTTCCTCTCCAACTTTTTATAATTAGTATATACTCTATTCGAATAGAAATAGATACTTATCATTCATCCAAAATATATTTAAAAATCGTAATCAAATTTTTTTAGCTACATGTATTTTATTGTATGTATTTTTTCTGAAAGCACTTAATAATTATTGTTATAAATGCACACAATATTAATATGTGCAATAAGTAATATGTTTTTAGTATGTTTAAGGCATCATTATTGACATTGTTTATAATATATGTTATTACCTTGATATTAAAATATATTGGTTCCTGAAATAGAAAGATATTGGACAGATATTCCAAAGCTTTGAACATAGGATACCATGCCACGTAGTTTGTTTCTCGTGATAGATATTTCGTAATATTCCAGAATACAGTGGAATTAAGTTGGTTTGTTATCATTAAGTGGAAAGCGTCATCGATAATTTGGGCACGATTCAAAACATGTATTTTCATATAATTTTTAGAATTTAGATAACTTGCAATTCTTCGCCAGTTCTCGATATCGTAATTGACTCGATAATATCCTGCCGAAAATAAATAAATTGTATATATATATATATATATATATATATATATATATATATATAATTCTTTCAAAGGGTTTATCAGTAAAAGTGTCTGTTTGTACTTTTGTACTTATACTTTTATACATTAACACAGATCAAAAATGTATCATAAAGTGAACATAAATGGAAATGCAAATTGTATATTATATTAGGTATAACATCATTTTGCATGAAAGTTGAATATTTCTAATAATTGTACGTATGTATGTATGTATATTTAATGTATAATAAATGTAATGTATATAATACATAATATAATAAATAATATTTTTAATAATGTAAATCTTTTTCTCCAATGTGTATGTATGATAGACACTATAAAATGTAATAAATTTATTGCAAACTTACCAATTTGTTGTTTATTAAATACTATCCAGTCACCCAACGGCGTAATATACGACGTAGGTATTTCATTATTCACTATCTTATGTAAATTTCTATGTTGTATCGTTGCTTTTATCCGCCCGATAGGCTGATTATAATCTCGTACTATTTTCAATACAGGAAAATATTTTCGTTTTGTTGAAGACTCAATTAGCTGCCTTATAAGTAAATTGTCTGTAGACATTTGAGTGGACGAAAGGTTCTTCATAACTTCACCAAAATAGTTAAAAGTTGGCTTGCTAAAGTTATAAAATTTATGCAAAATTTATTGATGTGACAACGAAAGGTATTATAAGCAAATATATATATATATATATAATTATCACAAATAAAATTGTTAATTATATTTTATGTTTAATTTAATTAAATATATAATTAATTACAAAATTAATCATATGATTTATAATTTTTATATAAATATTTGATGCTACAGTTTAAATTATAATTTAAAAGAAATGGCCAAACTTGATTACTTTTTAAGATAAGTGTATATATAAAATGAAAATATATCTTGAATATTTAATGACATTGAAGGTAAAAAGTATTGGAAATGGTAATAATAAAGATAATAAAGTATGAAAGAAACGGTGTGTTTAAATAAAAATAAAATTAATTTAATTTAAATAAAAATAGTAATTATAGCAATATAGTGTATTACTTACTTGTCCTTTACATATATACGGATACTCTGCCAAAATATCTCTTCAGAAATCATGTGTTGTAATATACGCAATACACTGGATACTATAATTATATAATTTACATCAGAATATGAATAAGATAATAGTTATAGTAAATAATAATTAATAATTATGGTAAAAGTGCATAATATGATATTAAAAGCATTATGTATGAGGTTAGTTTACATTGTACTAATTTAAGATACTCTTTGTACTATATAATGTAATCGAAACAAAATTTTATATTTAAAGGAATACGTTTGCATTATGTTGTCTGTTCTGGAAGTAGAACTCTCCCGTAAGGAATAAGGGGGAGGGAGACGGAACTCATTGCGTCCACGAAGTGTACTTTGTAAGACAAAGCGAAGTTCATTCTACATCTAATCTTGATCCTCGCAGAGAGTTTCGTCTACGCAGGGTGTCTCTTTTTACAATGCTATATCTCGTAAACCAATGATTTTAGAGAAAAATGTTTCAGACAAAAGTTGATTGACTCGAAGGAGAACATAAGATGGTGCCATTGATTCGACCTTGGATAATTGTTTGAAGGTCACATGTAGGTCATCTTTAATTTTTTAAACGGAAATGCCAATTTTTTATTGCTCAGTCTTATAGCTTATCTCGAGAGCTTTTCAAAACGCTATAATAAAGTATTTTTGCGTTGAGTGATTTTCAAGTTGAGGCTTGAAATAATTTCTTAATTTTATAATCTATAAAATATCTAGTAAAATATTCATTTTATCTTACCTTAATACTGTTATGTACTAAATAATGAAACGAATCAATTCGTGTAAAGAAAAACCATAGTTGTTTTTAAGAAAAAATATGTAATTGTTAATTGCAAATTACATATTTTTCTTAGAAACAACTATGTTTTTTCTTTACACCAATTGATTCGTCTCATTATTTAGTACATTAAAGTTTTAAGGTAAGATAATCGAAAAATGATTATTTTACTAGATTTACTATTTTATAGCTTATGTAAAATTAAGACATAACTTGAAAAGTACTCAATAAAAAAATACTTTATTATAGCGTTTTGAAAAGCTCTCGAGGTAATCTACAAGAATATGTAATAAAGAAATAGAGATTCATTTAAAAAAGCATTAATGATCTTGACCTGACTTTTTTTTATTGAGTACTTTTCAAGTTATGTCTTAATTTTACATAAGCTATAAAATAGTAAATCTAGTAAAATAATCATTTTTCGATTATCTTACCTTAAAACTTTAATGTACTAAATAATGAGACGAATCAAGTCCATATTTTCATCATGTATACCCCTTCAAGCTATGCAACTTTCGTTCGAAAAATTTTTCAATAAAATCATCGGTTCGCGAGATAATCGACTGTATCACTTAAAAGGAAACATCCTGTATACAGGGTGTCCGATTCCTGAGTGACCAAACGAAAAGTAGTGGTAGATTGGATCAAATTGAGAAGAAAAGTTCTCTACTATTTTGCAAAATTCGCAATAATTATTAAGAAATAAGCAAAAATGTTTCGGCGCATGAGAAGCGGTAGATCGCTCGCAGTGTCCGATTAATGAGTGATCAAACGAAAAGTGGTGGTAGATTGGGTCAAACTGGAAAGACAAGTCCTCTACCATTTTGCAAAATTCGCAATAATTATTAAGTTATAGGCAAAAATGTCTCAGCGCATGAGAAGCGATCTGTCTACCGCTTCTTATACTCTGAGACATTTTTGCCTATAACTTAATAATTATTGCGAAATTTGCAATATGGTAGAGAACTTTTCTTTTCGGATTGACCCAGTCTATCACCACTTTTTGTTTGATCACTTAATAATCACACACTACAAGCGGTTTACCGCTTCTTATGTACCAAGACATTTTTGCTTATTTTTTAATAATTATTGCGAATTTTGCAAAATGAGGACTTTTCTTCTCAGTTTGACCCAATCTACTACTACTTTTCGTTTGGTCACTCAGGAATCGGACACCCTGTATGTAATATATTTTATATATGTATAATTTTATATACTACAGCTCCATTATGTATGTATATATGTGTGCATGTGTATAATGAAAAGATTATATATAAAATTAAAGTTTTTATCAGTTATTCTGTTTGTTTTTTAAGCATTTATATTCAAAAATTTACGCATAATGAATTTCTAATTATATTATCATACCTCTAATGTAACGAAAATTTTCAACAGAACTGTTGATTGTGCTGAATTGTGTGTAAAGTGATGTTTTATATTCAGTATCGAAATGAAGGGATTCGTGTTGAATTTGTACCACAAACAAGTCCATCATCCGAGTACTTGGGAGAGCCTATAGAAAATGGTTTAAATGTATTTATTTAATTAATATTATATTTAACACACACAATAACAATAGCAATATGCATTAAGGCTGCTACTTTCTACGTGTATGTAAAAAAATTTGTTATACTCTTATACTCTTAAAATATAGAATAAATAATTTAAAAATATAATATATTAATAACAAAAACGATTACTCGACATATAACTTTAAAACTAAATATTTCGAGAATTATTAAAATATATTATATAGCAAAATTATCTTATTACACAATTTCTATATGTATACATATATTATGTGGAATCTGAATGATAATATATTTTTCTTTTTTTTTATACAGGGTTTGTCAAAAGTGTGGAAACCCCTAAATATCTCACAAACGGTGCATTTTAGAAAAAAATGTTTCAGGCAAAAGTTGTTTGGTTTCAAAGGGGCCATAAGACGGTACCATTGGTTTGACCTTGAAGAGTCATTTGAAGGTCACGTGAAGGTCACTTCAATTTTTTTAAATGGAACACCCTATATATTTTTGCACACTCTTGTAGCTTATCTCGAGAGCTTTCCAAAACACTATAATTATGTACCTTTTCGTTAAGTACTTTTTGAGTTATGAGGCTTGAAATAATTTCTTAATTTTACATAAACCGTAAAATATCTTGTAAAATATTCATTTTTCGATTATCTTACCTTAATACTTTTATGTACAAAATAATGAGAGGAATCAATTGGTGTAAAGAAAACACATAGTTGTTTTTAAGAAAAAATATGGAATTGTTAATTGCAAATTACATATTTTTTCTTCAAAACAACTATGTGGTTTCTTTACACCAATTGATTCCTCTCATTATTTTGTACGTAAAAGTATTAAGGTAAGATAATCGAAAAATGAATATTTTACAAGATATTTTACGGTTTATGTAAAATTAAGAAATTATTTCAAGCCTCATAACTCAAAAAGTACTTAACGAAAAGGTACATAATTATAGTGTTTTGGAAAGCTCTCGAGATAAGCTACAAGAGTGTGCAAAAATATATAGGATGTTCCATTTAAAAAAATTGAAGTGACCTTCACGTGACCTTCAAATGACTCTTCAATGTCAAACCAATGGTACCGTCTTATTGCCCCTTTGAAACCAAACAACTTTTGCCTGAAACATTTTTTTCTAAAATGCACCGTTTGTGAGATATTTAGGGGTTTCCACACTTTTGACAAACCCTGTATAATAATTTAAAGTCGGACAAATGTAACATAGTGACTTTGACACACACACAAAATAAAAGAAACATAAAAATGTAAAAATATTTTAAATTGTATTATTTATGTATGTTGCAGATTTACTTGAAAATTAGCATTTTTTAAAAATTCATTTTTCTTTGTAAATGTAGAATCTTCGCCTAATATTCTGATTTATAAAAAAAATTACACGCTATAATGGTAAATATTTACCTTTACACAGCCAGCGCCAAATGACTTGACCTTGACATATATTGTCAAGGTCATTGCACTGAGTAACATCCAAAAGGTTTTAAGCGTCGCTCGTTGTTTATTAAAAAGATACAAACAAAAGAAGCTTTATAAGATTCACAGAATTTTTGGACACCATGTACAATAATAGACCTTTCGTATTAAAAGTTATAAAGGAATAAACATATTGAAGAACATCTCAATTTCTTTGACCTTTGCATATATATCGATTATAATTGAGGATGACATTGTAAAGAAACAATTTAAATTTATATAGAATTTAATACAATTTAATACAATTAAAAAATATTACAAATGTATGTGTACACACACACACACACAAGCGGGGGGTGCAAGGGGGGCCTTCGGCCCACCCTCCCGCGGCCACTCCGCCGGTAGGGGACGCATTGCGAAGAGTTCAATCACAATGGATATATGCTGTAAGTTGTAAAGCAAGGTTCACCTTGCCTACCGAAGGCCCCCCTTGCACCCCCAGCGTGTGTGTGTGTGTGTGTGCACATACATTTGTGATATTTTTCAATTGTATTCTATTGTATTAAATTCATACACTTCTCTCTGCATAGATAGTTACAAATCTATGTGAAATTATGTAACAATTGACTTTTCTTTCGATAAATGTATTAATGAATTTATGAAACTTCTTTTGTTCATAACATTTTAATAAACAACGAGTGACGCCTAAAACCTTTTGGATGTTACTCAGGACAGTGACCTTGACAATATATGTCAAGGTCAAGTCATTTGGGTGTGGCTGTGTAAAGGTAAATATTTACCATATATATATATATATATATATATATATATATATATATATATATATACATATATATATACAGGGTGTCCCATTTTAACTTTCACACTCGAATATCTCGAAACCATGACGGTTTCGGTGAAAATGTTTTAAACAAAAGTTGTATGGTTTTAAGGGGGCCATAAGATGGTGTCATTGGTTTTACCTTGAAAAGTCGTTTGAAAGTCACGTGAAGGTCACCTTCAATTTTTTAAATGGAACCCCCTATTTATTACATATTCTTGTAGCTTATCTCGAGAGCTTTCCAAAACACTATAATAAAGTATTTTTTCATTGAGTACTTTTCGAGTTATGAGGCTTGAAATAATTTTTAATTTTACATAAACCATAAAATATCTAGTAAAATATTCATTTTTCGATTATCTTACCTTAATACTTTTATGTACAAAATAATGAGATGAATCAATTAGTGTAAAGAAAAAACATAGTTGTTTTTAAGAAAAAATATGTAATTTGCAATTAACAATTCCATATTTTTTCTTAAAAACAACTATGTGTTTTCTTTACACCAATTGATTTCTCTCATTATTTTGTACATAAAAGTATTAAGGCAAAATAATCGAAAAATGAATATTTTACAAGATATTTTACGGTTTATGTAAAATTAAGAAATTATTTCAAACCTCATAACTCAAAAAGTACTTAACGAAAAGGTACTTAATTATAGTGTTTTGGAAAGCTCTCGAGATAAGCTACAAGAATGTGCAAAAATATATAGGATATTCCATTTAAAAAAATTGAAGTGACCTTCACGTGACCTTCAAATGACTCTTCAAGGTCAAACCAATGATACCATCTTATGGCCCCCTCGAAACCAAACAACTTTTGTCTGAAACATTTTTCTCTCCCGGGCTTGGTTTTCGAGATATTCGACTGGATGGATTAAAATGGGCCACCCTGTATATATCCATCATGTTGTTTGCTAGTGAGCATGTTTTGCGCTAAAAAATGCTTAAAATAACCTGATTGGTGACATATGATCCAAGAAATGCGACAATAGCTTCATTTAACAAAGAGGATAACGGCCAAAGTAGATTTTCATAATAAGAACATTCCTGTATTATTTTATGGGCCATGAAGCGGGCAACTTTGATTTTAGTCGCAACAGAATCTACATTGTCATTGTAGATAATATCTGCTTCTCTGAAAATTATAAATAATGTCTATTTCTGTTGTATAATAACACATATAAAATATTGTATTTCCAAATTTATAATTAAATGATTCTATTAAATTAACATATTAATTATATATTATTATTAATGCCTATACTTATACCTTAATATAATTATTTAATTTACAATTTTATATTTTAATTTGTAATTTTCAATTTTATGATTATAAAATATATATATTTTAATAATATTTTTCGTATAAGTTGATGTACATTGAAGATATAGGTTGTCCAGAAAGTTATTGTAGTTTTTAACCTTCAAGTTCTAATACGCATATTTTAAAAGTGAAACTTATTAATATGTCAAGTGAACTTTATTAATTGAAAAGAGAACCATTGAAATTTAAATATTTTTGCCAACGAGAAACAATATTTATTTATTCCTGTAGCATAAAATTTAGATTTCTAGAAGCGACAAACTCTTCAAAGGTGTTTTTTACAGTAGCTTTATTGTTAAAGGTTTTCCCCAGCAAGAAATTGTCGAAATGTTTAAAAAAGTGATAGTCGGTTAATGAGAAAACCGGCGAATATAATGGGTGAGACAGAGTTTCATAGAGCTTCATAGCTCAATTGATTAATGCAGCGTCGGTTGTGCGGCGTGTAGTCGAACATTGTCGTGTAGAACAATTGGAACTTTTCTGTTGACCAACCGAACGCAAACGTATCAGTTCCTGATGCATTTTGCCAATTTCTTGACAGTACCTCTCTGCCGCGATAATTTCGCCCGAATTTAAAAAGCTGTAATGGATTATCTCGACTGACGACTACCAAATAGTCACCATAATCTTTTTTTAATGCAAATTTGGTTTCCGAGAGTGTTTTGGCGCTTCATCATGGTCAAACAATTGTGCAAAACGTCGACGATTATCGTACAAGATCCATTTTTCATCAAACGTTACAATGCGATCAAGAAACGGATTATTTTGTTTGCGCAAAATCAATGCAGAACACACTTCAAAGTGACGGTTCTTTTGATTTTCGCTCAATTGATGCGGCATCCATTTGTCGAGCTTTTTTGTTTTTCCAATTCGTTCCAGGTAATCAGAAACAGCTGACTTGCTTACGCCAAGTTTTTCCGCTAGTTCTCGAATCAATGTGCGTGACTTTGTTTCAATTAATACCTTCAAGTGGTCGTCGTCAATAATCGCAATCGTCCAGAACTTTTCAACTTCAAGGCTCTCATCTCCACTGAAATTTGCGGAAACCACCATTGCATTGTACGTTCATTAGCGGTTCCTGGAGCAAGTGCATCGTTAATATTGCAAGCCTTCAGCTGCTTTACGACTCATTTTGAATTCATATAAAAAAATCGCTGGAATTTGCTATTTTTCCATTCTTAATTTCATAGTTTAAATAAATCGCAAACCAATATCAAAACACAGTTATTTTTATTAAAATGTAGAGCAAAGTTTGCGCTTTTAAATTGATATAACATAGATACAAAAGAAAGACAACGTAAAAAAAGCGCCAAATTTTAAACAACAAAAATCGCAATAACTTTCTGGACAAATAATAAACTGGACTAATAATAAACGATTAGATATGTTTCTCCTCTCATTGCTTCATATAATTTTACTTATTTTTTAAAATATATTCAAATAATATTTTAAAAATAGAGGAAAGATATGTAAATAATTTTAGTTACCATGAATTGTTATCCTTTTTTTCATCTTCGAAATATATTAATTTTTTCTAATTATATAGTTACCTGTAAAGAATAAGGCCCAGATTTATGATGCTTTCGTTTTGAAAATCCGGAAGTGCAACATGATTTATTTGCCAAAATTTATTCAAACGTTTCCATTTATCCAACAAGTACGAGGTTATATTTTCAGCAAATTTGTGTGCAAATTCGCAGTACATTCTACACCACATATTAACTCTGATACTTTCATTTGTACCAGGCATAAGAGATAAATTAATTCGGTTAGTCAGAAATAAAAGATAAATAGGCTTTACAAACGTATTAAAATGTGTCTTCGTCGTGTTTTTATCATTCGTTTCTATTTTTTGTATCGGTACATTTGATAAAACTGTATAGTTTTGATAATGTTCTACAATTATATTATAGATGGGCCTATAGAGCATGATGGTTCTTAAAGATTCAAATCCGGGCAAAGACGGAATCATGTGTTGGATCCCAATATCAACATACGTTGCCAACCTATCACATTTAGAAATATGAATTAACAATAATAAAAAACACCGCAAAAACCTTATGCAAAAGTGGTTTCAATGAAATTGTATAAAAGTTGCATATATTTTAGTTGTGCGGGATTCATAAAATGTTTATTTTAGAATATACAGGTACAAAATAAATATTTAATAATTAATATTTAGTATGAAAATTTAATAAAATTAAAATAAATTTTAATATAAAACAGTATTAGAATAATAACTTTTTTAAATTGATTTTAATTGATATATTATCAACGATTCCTTACATAATTTTATACAAGTTCAAGAAACTGTCTATTTTAGTGATAGTTTATTAAATAAAACACATATGTATATATGTCTTAGTTATTGGCGAAATTAGTATTGTTTCTAAATAGTATGGGTGTGTGTAGATGCACGTTTAAATACATGAAACAGCATAAGTATAGCTTATATTTAATATAGCTTATAGCTATATTTAATTTTATATATTATATGCAGAGTGTTTTTATGAAAGTTGTGAGTGTTCATGATCTAATTAAATTTTGATAATGATTTTTATGGATTATAAGGATAAAAAGAATTCATATAAACATATATCTGGAAACGTTTTCCTTCTGAATTATAAGTTTTTCTTATATTAGAAACGAATTTCCTAATGTTTGGTATTGTCAAAGTAAAGTGTAAAGCTTAAATGTTTGTTCAAATTTCAAATTTCAAATAAGCAAGTTCTATAAAAATATAAATCCTTCAAAATCATACTTATATTTTGAAAACAATTCGAAACTCTACCGGAATATTTGATTTCGTTCGAGTGTTGACAATAAAATGCTGTATAAGACGTGTATTATTGCTGACTACTTTAATTAAATTAATTTTTATTTGCAGCTTACATTCATTTTAATAATAATGGTAATATTAAATTGCAAAATGTTTTACTAAAAGATGTTAAGAAACATATAATTAAGAATGGAAACATTTCAGATACGTACATGTCTATGTATAAATGTGTTTTTCTTAGAAAATACTTTTTAAATAGAAATAGAATGCTGTACCAGGGTTTGTTCATAAACATCGTGAAATTACTATATATTTAACATTTTAACAGTTACTTACCACTGTCGCTCATCTCTTTTATAAAAGTTTTTTAGGCCTGTATCTTCAGTTATATTATAAACTAATTTTATGACGTAATATCCCGGCAATAGATCATTAGCGAATATATATTTGACAATGTTTTTCTCAATATCATACATAGATTTTTCCGATGGATAAATGATCGTTTTTTCAATATCATATTTGGAATAATAATATGGATAATAAGACGCAGTTAGACCAATATCTTTTACGTGTAAGTACAATAATATGCTTGATATTGGATGTGTAATCCTTATACGTATACTACAGTTGCTGACAAGAATATTTTTTTCGATATGTGTAACGATGATATCATATTGTGGCGGTAATATATAATTCGTTTGCCCGTTTAACTCTTCTTGAGATATTTTAATTATCTGATCGTCGGTTAAAAAAGCCGCCGCGACGATGATTGTTAAACTGCTACTTAACAATAGTTTTAGAAACATGATACTACTTTTATCTTAGATATCTGTAAAAATATATTTTTGTTAGAAAGTACAAACGGACAAATTAAACACAGTACTGTTTCTACCATGATTTAGTGGAAAAGAAGGAATTAAGACAAATATATAAAAATAAACTTAATTTTGAATGACTTACTCTGTATAATGAGATATATCACAAATTCTATGCAAGTGTATGTTTCGTTACAATAATTAGCTGCAATAAATTAATGTTTTATCCACTATCATGTAACATGAAAAATATATATGCGCACTTATGATTTCTTATTACTTCGAGAAATTTCCAAAGACTAACAACACTTGGCGATATTACAATAAATGTGTATGTCATATGTAAACACACAACTTCTGAGGTCGTTAACAGACGTTTCGATCGAGAAACGGTATGTAATAGCAAAGTACGGTGCCGTTTGTCCCTTTCCAAATTCGTGCTAGCGATCGAGCGCCGCGGCGCCGTAAGAAGGCAGAGCCGTCTATTTCGCATTGGTCTAATGGCCATTTCTACCAACGCCACTTAACTTTAATCTTAGCTTAACTCATTCTTTGTCTCTTTCTAAAGGAACAGTTAGAAGGAGACAAAGAGTGAGTTAAGCTAAGATTAAAGTTAAACGACGTTGGTTGAAACAGACATAAAACAAAAGAGGCTACCGTTACGTAGAATATAAAAATATCTAGAAATATATATATTTGAATTCTTTTATACTATTTAAAAGTAGTATTCCTTTACCAAAAATTTGAGAATTTTTATAATTTACAATATACATTCAAATGAAATTTTATTAACTATATTATTACGAGTTTGTATCGGTAAATTGTCTTGGACCAAGTTAATGAAAAAACGTAACTTAACACTAGAGTATAATATTACAGTATCGTATATAAGAGAATATAATGAATAACTATTATTTTTTAGGCTCTTGCTCACTCTTTCAAATTTATATGGTGGATATATGAATGAAACAACAGGATCCCTCAAATCCCTTAAATCGATCAAATCAATAATCGTGTCTTTCTTATGACGAAGCAGATTTTTAAATTAAAATTGAGAAAGATTTTTTTATACTGTGGAATAGTAGTAGCGTGCTCCAAGAATTATGCCATATAATTTATTATTAAATTAAAAACATTAGCAGTACATTAATGAAACACATTCGTAAAGAATAATTTTTATGGATCATTAAAAAATATATATAATCGACCAAAACTAGCCAAAATTCTTGTTTATTTGTTAAAAATTACGACGTTTCGACCATATGATTGTGGTCCTTTTCAAGTATACACTGGAATATTGAAATCGATAATTCGATTTTTTGATTTTTTGGCGGTTTGAATAAAAACAGCAATAGACATGACTGTGAACAATTTGAATAACTTACGGTTCAGATAAAAGAGTATAACAATGTAAATCTTAATTTTGTAAACTCTACATATCACAATTACAAGATCATTAACGTCTTGCCAAATTTGAAAAAGAGAGATAAAACGTATGTCAGTGTGAGACTTCGTCAAAAACTGAATATGTTAAATCCAAAATAATAAACTACACGATCTTTATTATTTTGTCATAGATGTTGTTTAAATTATCCGTGTCCTTCTGTAGATTGATTGAGTTATTGGATTTTTTAATATAAAACATTTCAGCAATTTCTCTCTTTCGCATATATTTCTCATTGTGTAATATATTAGGTTTCGTCCAGTCAAATTCGTGTCCTGATTCTAATCTATGTTTACTTATAACAGAATGATTCGTTTCATGCAATTTTATATTGCTAAAATGCTCTTTCACTCGAGTACGTAAATGCCTTTTTGTTTGCCCAATATATGACACATTACAATTTTTGCAATTTAATTTATATACAACATTTGTTTTATCGTTATTATGTAACGTTATCGTTATTATGTAACTGGTATAGGAAACCTACGTGGTCTGGGAGGTACATAAATTACCATTCCAACCACTCGTTGAAATATAAAATTAATACTATTTATAATTTGGTTGACCATGCAATTTTTATTATCTAATGACAGTTTCCAACAAAAAAACATTGAGTTAGTACATAATATTTTACTCAATAACTGTTTCCCTGAACATATCATAAAACGACACATACAAAAAAGAATTAATTTTTTAAACAATCGTGACCACAACAAGAACGTTGACGCAAATTTTAAACATTTCGACAGGACATCTTTTATTTCATTACCATACGATAAAGATGTGAGTCATGACTTGTGCCGTTTATTGCGAGGCAGTGGCTTTAACGTTGTCTATAAAATAACAAAAAAACTAAATACCTTAATAAAACGTAGGATAAAAATATCCTTACCACGTTTTATTAAGGTATTTAGTTTTTTTGTTATTTTATAGACAACGTTAAAGCCACTGCCTCGCAATAAACGGCACAAGTCATGACTCACATCTTTATCGTATGGTAATGAAATAAAAGATGTCCTGTCGAAATGTTTAAGATTTGCGTCAACGTTCTTGTTGTGGTCACGATTGTTTAAAAAATTAATTCTTTTTTGTATGTGTCGTTTTATGATATGTTCAGGGAAACAGTTATTGAGTAAAATATTATGTACTAACTCAATGTTTTTTTGTTGGAAACTGTCATTAGATAATAAAAATTGCATGGTCAACCAAATTAATAAATTAATAAATAGTATTAATTTTATATTTCAACGGGTGGTTGGAATGGTAGTTTATATACCTCCCAGACCACGTAGGTTTCCTATACCAGTTAGTAATAAGTCTGTTATCGAACCGAATGACAGTTGCATTTAAAAAACTGATAGACGAATTAACTTCAATTTCATAAGTGAATTTCAAGCGTTGGTGATAATTATTAAAAGTCGTTAAAATCTCGTCTATTTTTGTACGTGGCACTATGGCAAAAACATCGTCTACAAATCTATAATAAATGGGAACAGTAAAATTCAAAGAACTTAAACATTGTGTCTCCAGATCGTCCATCACCATATCTGCTAAAATAGGTGATAACGGAGAACCCATCGGGCTGCCGAAGATTTGTTCATAAAAACGTCCATCAAAGGCAAAGCAAGTTGAATCTAAAATCAATTCTATTGCATATAAAAACTGAGCTAAATTAAATTTTGTATTCTTAACAATATCATCCCAACGTTTTTTAATGGCATTTATGACCAGATCTTTGGGAATATTTGTAAATAATAAACTGACATCCAAAGATATCATAATATTATCATCATCAATAAACTTATTCTTAATATTTGTAACAAAGGACCAGCCATCCTTAACATGTGAATAATTTTTATAAGATTTAAAATATTAATAACAAAGATCAAATTGAATTAATTATAAAAATAATGATTAAAACTACGTGTGATTGGTCCGAACAATAAATCAAACGCTATAAGGAAGGCTTCTTTAGAACCAACCTTTTTTTCAAAAAAGTCTCTTAGAGGCTAAAGGTAAAATTCTTAACCTGTATCATTGCCTATTTTCAAATTTCATGTCGTGCTTCAAAAAAATTATCAGCCTCCTCCTTACAGCTCCTCCTTACAGCTATTGAGCTATCGGTTTGCCATGGGACTGTCGCTTGGGCATTGACTACTGAAAAATCCCTTCCTTTAACATGCGTTCTTTGGCAAAACGTCATGCGGGATGGATTTCGTTGGGATGTTTGAGCATAAATTTGGGAGCCAACGGTTTTGCTAGGAACAAACGTTATTGCGAATTTAAGAAAACAGACCGTCGTCTATTGCGAAGGATGGTGAGGAATGTAATTGGTTCAACATCGTACGAATTTTATCACGAATAGACAACGTCTCACAAGAATTTTCCGTTAATTTTGGCGTGTTATCTACTTTTA
This sequence comes from Camponotus vicinus, assembly GCF_025532165.1. Lineage (NCBI taxonomy): Eukaryota > Metazoa > Arthropoda > Insecta > Hymenoptera > Formicidae > Camponotus > Camponotus vicinus. Next base: position 4,763,184 of record NW_028141947.1, read on the forward strand.
ATTTAAATTTTATCGATTACGTTCACCAACTCGATCGCGATATTGATGTTTATTTTTACAATTTTGTCATTCGACCTGTACAGTGCTACTTTTCATATGGTTCAATTTTCTATATTTGTCGATTTATTCTAGTAATCCTTTTATATGTTCTATTAAAATAATTATTGTCACACTGAGGACCGAAACTTTGTATGTTTTAGAAATTATTTTTTTTTAATTATAGATTTATTAAAACACGTATTATCACCTGCGATTTTTTGGTCCTAAACAAGTCTTCCTTATAACGTTTAATATTAATAACATATGTTAATATAACGCACTAATTTGTTAATATTTATATACAAGTACATTTAAATATTAATTTATATGTACATATTTTATAATATTACTTACACATATAATATTTTATTATATACAACATTCATAATAATTTTATATTATATTAAAATTATAAATCTATACTATATTATTATCCACTATTAAATCACATATATATTACACATTAATATACACAGGGATGGGAAAGTTACTTTTTAAAAGTAACTCGTTACCGTTACTCGTTACCGAGTAAAAAAAGTAACTCGTTACCGTTATTAGTTACTTATTTTTAAAAGTAACTAGTTACCGTTACCGTTACTTCAAAAGTAACGATTCGTTATTTTTCCCGTTACTTTTAATGTTAAAACAAGATAGAATTAAATAAAAAATTTACTTTGGTAATATTTTTTATTAAAATATTAATATAAAAGCAACAAATTCTTTATTTTAAATTTACAAAACCGTAAAAAATTTAAAGAGATATAGATTTTAAAGCATTTAATATGTAACTTCACATGTAAATAAAAAAATTTTAATTTCCATTAAATTTATAAATACAGCTAAATTTGTCGATTAATCGATATTCCGAAAATAAATAATTTTTTATGAATTTTTAATGTTCTTGACCAGCATGACATTTAGTGAAAATGTGTCGTGCTAATAATTTTTCGTATTTTTAACGGCAATTCTGGATAGTTCTATAAAAATTCTATCCTTTAGAAACATTTTTACGCAGAGTTCCGACCGTTTACTATTTTATAAATAATTATTTAAAAAATCTCTCTGCTTGAAAAAGTTTTTAAAGAATAGAACTTTTATAGAACTGTCCAGAACTGCCGTTAAAACTACGAAAAATCATCAGCACGACACATTTTTACTAAGTGTCGTGCTGGACGAGGACATTAAAAATTATTAATTATTGAAATATCAGTCTAAAATTGCATATATAGGCTAAACTATAGCAGAATTATTGGGAACTCTTGCTAAAAATAATAATATTCAATGCGTTTTGGTTCTTTAGAAGGAAAAGTGTCGTGCTAGATTCGCGAAGTTAGCACATTTATTCGATTTCGATTTTTTAATATAAGGAATGCGAAACTCTTTAATTTTTATCAGGAACTGTAGAACTATGAAAAGTGCTATCAGAACTTTTAGTATTTTTTTGAAATTCGTAGATTGTCGTGTCAGCTTCACAGACACCTCTCAGAGCAATAAATTTCATCCGAAATATTATCGAATTTTATATGAATGTCGATCAATGATTAAAAAGTTGAATATGACAGAAATACGATGTCATAAGTATTTTCAAAATATGAAAAGTAACGGTAAAAGTAACTGTTAAATTCGTTATCGTTACTAAAAAAATGTAACTACGTTATCGTTACAGTTACAGAAAAAAAAAGTGTAACGCCGTTATCAGTCCGTTACCAAAAAAAAGTAACTATAACGGTAACGGCGTTACAAGTAACGCGTTACTTCCCAACCCTGAATATACATATATTAATTTATGTAATAATTAATGCAACACTAATGTACATATATTGATATACATTATTAATATAATAAAAAACTTAAGAGATGTTAAAATAAATAAATAAATATTAAAATGTAATTTTATAGTTATTGAGTTACTATACTAATGATTCAGAATTCAGCTCGTTTTTATAATATTAACAAAATATATTAATCTACGTATTAAAATATAACTTTCTCTCATTTGCATAATTAATAGTACAATTTAAATATTTCAGATTTGCAGAGCGATAAGAAAATCTGTAATCATGCATGAAGTATTCTTATAATACATACAAACGCATCGAGTATCATTGCAGGACAAAATCCTACCCAGTATAATTAAAACCCTAGGAAATTAAAACGCATTTTATTTTGCATATTACTCAGGGACATGACCTTGACAACATATGTCAAGATCAAAATCATTAGTGGTGGGAAGCATGTATAAAGGGGAATATATTTACCAGAATTATTAATAAAATTATACCAATAAAAAATTCTAATTAAAAGCAATAAATATTATTAATTCATCAATAAATTTAGCGGAAATATTATATAACTTTTTAGCGCGATTGTGACCGTGATAAAATAAGACTTCCGTGTGTTTACTATATTATCTCGTCTCCGGAATGAACTTGACCTAGTTACCTTTTTTTTTTTTACAAGGGGAAATGCATTTAGGCATTCCCTCGCCAATTGGGTAATTGACGGGGGGTACGCCGGATTCCGGGTAAAACCCGATTACCCGCTAAAACTCCTTGGTTGTCTCCTTAGCGCACAAGGGGGAGCCACGGGATCGCTTACGCATTTAGCCGCGACCCCCCCCAGGCACGCGAGACCCCCCTCGTAAGAAGAGAGAGGTCCCCTCCGTGTTGGGGCTGATGTTAGCCCCAACGGGTGACAGGGCGAGTCACTTAACCCTGCCACCTCCAAACCACGAGCCGTGCGAATGGGCCCCGCTACCCACACGGGACCCCGCGACCCCAGCGCCGGGAAGTGCACGAAGGGGAGGACAAGCCCCCCCCCCAAGTACATCCCACGCTCCCTTTTTTTTGTACGCAGGAGAAATCCTCATGGATACCTCCTCTCCCCGGGGAGGGAGAGGGGATTATGCCGGACTCTTACCGGCTAAAACCCCCGCGGGTGTCCTCCACGGCGGTGACACGGAGGGGCCACGGGTACGCCACCGGCATTCTTCCGCGACCCCCCCACCGCGCTCCCTCGTTGTAGCCGGGAGGGAGGACACCCGTCCACCTCCCGGTTCCGCCTCCTGGGGTCTGTCCCGGTAGGAGATCCCCCGCTCCCCCGGGTACCCCTCGCCGTAGCCCCCAGACACGGGGCCTCTTCCACTGCTGGGCGGGGCGGGGAGGGAGGAGGGGGGGCCGCACGAATAGGTCACAGGACCTCCCGCAGCCCCAGAAACCTCCCCCCATGTACGCCCCGCTTACCTCCTCGTTCTTTGCAGTGAGGGGGGGAGAATAGCCTCAAAAGAGGCTCCTCCCCCCACTCAGGTCACATCCCGCAGGGGGGTCAGAGGCCCAGGAAGCCTCCTCCTCCCTCGCCGGGTGCTCCTGGCTGCAGCCGCCTCTCCTCGCGTCCCCGCCGGGGGGGGGCATCATCCGCCGGTCCCTCTCCGCCTCCTCCTTACTCCGCATGACCTCTTCACAGAAAGAGGCCACTGCCCGCCACTGCTCCTCCCCCCGCACCATAGCCCGCACCACGGCGCAGAGGGAGAGATCCTCCCCCACCACCGCAACCAGGGCACGGCGCTGCACCTCCCATGCCGGACAGGCCTCGAGAGTGTGCTGCGCCGTGTCCCGGTCCCCACCGCAGTGGTGGCACCCGGGGGTCGCTTCCCTCCCTATGCGGCACAGGTAACAACCGAAACAATCGTGTCTGGTCATCACCTTCGCCACCCGGAAGGTGATGCGCCCCCAGGTCCTCCCCATCCACTCCCTGAATACAGGCAGAACGGCCTCCACCACTCTTTGACCCTCGTGGGCCGGCCCGGCTAATTGCCGTTGCCAGTCCACGAGGGCCCACTCCGCCGCTCTACGACCGATGGCCCTCTTGGCCCCCGGACCCACAATGGTTCCCCCCCCCCCCACGGAGCTCCCTGACCCCCCAGTATGCAGTCGCTTGGCCACGTGCCAGGAGCTCCAGGGGGGGGGGAACCCGCCACAACCGCCGCCGCCGCATACGCGACCGTGCGGTATGCGCGCGCAGCCCTCAAAATTATGGGACGATGCATCCCCCGCAGCACGCCCCTGATCCTGTTGGACCCCGAGGCAGCATCCGCCCAGATCGGAGCCCCGTAAAGGGCCACCGATCCGACCGTGCCCACATATAACCTGCGGACACGGCCGTCCGGCCCCCCCCAAGTTGGGTAACAGCCTCGCCAGTGAGGCCGCCACACCCCCCCCATCCTGGGGGCCAGCTGGGCAAAGTGCTCCTCGAAGGTCCACCTTCCGTCCAAGTGGAGACCCAGATATTTCATCCGGGTCCCCACCTGGACGTCGTGCCCGTCTACCACGAAGGTGAGCCTGGGGGGGGCCCCCCGGGAGCCGTCGTGAAAAAAGACGGCCTCCGTCTTCCGGGGAGCCACCTCCAGGCCCAACGCCTTTATACCGCGGACCACCCCGGCCACCGCGATATTGCCCAACGCGATCGCGTCCCTCCAGTCCCTCCTCCCGGCCACCAGCAACGTGTCGTCTGCATAACAGACGACATGACAGCCGGGGAGGAGGATCCTCCCCAACACCTCATCGTACGCGATGTTCCACAGCAACGGGCCCAATACAGACCCCTGCGGAACACCGCGCACGATGGGCCGCCGCCTGCACACCCCCTCGGCATCGCGGTAGGAGATGCTCCTCCCCTTGAAATAGTCCCGGATTACCCTGGACAGGTAACCCGGGACCCCGTGCGCCAGTAACCCCACCCCTATTTTGTCCCACAGGAGGGTGTTAAACGCGTTGGCTATGTCCAAGGACACAGCTAACGCCACCCCCCCGCGCTGGACTATTTGGTCCGAGCAAGCCTGCAGACAATCGATCGCGTCGATGGTCGACCGGCCCGCCCGGAACCCGAACTGGCGGTCATTGAGCCCCGCAACCTATTGCAGGTGCTCGTTAAGACGCCCCACCAATACACGCTCCATCAGCTTACCGACCTCATCCAACAAACAGAGAGGTCTGTAAGCCGATGGGTCGTCGGGGTCCCTCCCTCCCTTCGGGAGGAGGACTAGTCTCGCCTCCTTCCAAAGGGAGGGGAAGACCCTCTCCCTGAGGCACCTCGTGAAGAGGTACCTCAGAGAGCCGCCAACCTCCACCATGACCAGGGCCCAGATCTTGCCCAGGATGCCGTCCGGACCGGGGGCCTTATTCGGCTCCATCCTCCGGACGGCATCCCCCATCTCCTCCGTTGTCACCTCCCAGCCCTCCCTCCATTCGGGCATACGGTCCGAAAGGGGGAAGGGCACTGCGCCCCCGGCTCCCCCGGGGAAGAGAGTCTCAACCATCCCCCCGAGGAAGCCAGGGACTCCGTGGTCGGAGACGCCCGCGGCCTCAATTTTTTGAGGACCATTCTATACGGGCGCCCCCACGGATTCTCATTCAGGGAGGCGAGCAGCTCCTCCCAGGCCCTGGTCTTGGACCTCCCGATGGCAGCGTCGAGGGAATGTCGGGCCTCCCGCGCCTGCTCAATACAGGCCTCGCTACGGTTCCTCCTTCGCATACATCTTTGAAGTCGGCGTCTGGCTCGGACCGAGGCGTCGCACAGCGGTAAATTTGACCTAAAAAACTGGCCAAAATTATTTCTGTACTTTTTTGCTTTCAAATGGTTGTGATTCATTAATTTATGAAGTAATATAGGAATTAAAGTAGTTTCTGGAGACAAAAGGCATATTTCTAGAGATAATACCTGAATAATAATAAAATATTTATATAAATTTTGAAATAAAGATGCGTAATTCTCCTAATGACATTTTTCGAGTGTAAAAACTGGTAATTTTATTTTTAATTAAAGGATAGGCTATTTTCTTAAATAATAGAATTTTTGTGAGTATATAATCTTTTATTTACATATAAATTTTCATGTAAATTTAATTAGAATTGGAAGTTTTTAGGATTCTTCATCATAATTTTCTTCCGCTTCACTTACAAATGACTCTTCTTCAGTTTCACTTTCTCCTTCTATATTTGAAGTTTCAAAAGGCAGCAAAAGTCCTAAAGTTTCTTTTAAAAAAGGCTTTGTGATTTTTCTTGGGATAGGTCTTATGCCAGTCAAAAGAGGATCTGATGTTAAAAGAAGCCTGTTCAAGACATCAATATTGCATGACTCTCTGGAAAATTTTCTAGAGTTGGATAAACGATAAGATCGGAAGTGCTTGTTCCGTGCTTCAGCCGCTTCTTCGGAAAGTTGGCCAATAGGTAACAAGCAGTTTTCTATTACAGTTGCCCCATGAATTAGAATCTTGTGTTGGAGTCATTGGATGCCATGGATATTGTTCTACATATAGTTTTGCTGTGTCCATGGCATAAGTAGCAAACTTCTCGGTGTCAATTTTGTGTCCAGATGCCATTGTTTCTAATATAACTTTCAAACGGTAAATGAGCTGAACGTTTAGACCGGTAATTTTAGCGGCAAACTCAGGGTCTGCAAAAAATCTTCTACTAGTGTTCCCATCATTTGTATTACCAAAGCCAGCCTTTGGAATGTCTACAATTAGGCCTAATATATTCTTGAAATCTTCTTGAATAGTGGCTTTTCTTCTTTTCACAGCATTTTTATCCTCTTCATTTCTGAGTTGCCATTTCTTAACTTCCAATTTGTAAGACAAGTGTAACAGGCTTTCGAAAAACTTTATACGAGCATGTAATATTGAGAGATCAAACTGGAATGTGCTTGGATCAGCTTCTTTTTCTCTGGTCAAATTGTTAAAGTCTTTTGATGTGGCTCCACAAATGTAGCATTTCATTGTGGATGTTGTATTTGTTGCGGCATTGCACACTTTGGTGTCTATCATTGTCAACGCCATACTATGCTTTATGATTTTAATTTTATCTCCCTCAATCCTGGTTTCCTTTAGATTGCTTCTTTTGGATTTTATGTAACTTATCTCTTCTCTTGTTATGTCAGTACTTTCTTTAACAAATCTTATGCCAATGGGTCTACAATAGCGAGGAGAAGAGGGTGTCGGATTCTGCTATATAATTTTCTTGTTGCCACAAACTAATTGCAAGGGTACCAAAGAGCTTTGAAAAATATTGCTATCAGAGTCGTCCTGATTTTCAAATCTTTGTTTGAACTGTGCCTGATGTGATCCATCACACCCCCATTTACAAATAATTTCCATTGTATTACATTCATTCTGGCTTAAGGTTTCAATTACTTCTTCCAAATATTGCAGCAACCGAGCAACAGTGTGATCTAACAGATCTTGCAGATTAATTTCAGCGCAAGTCGTTGTCACTCGATAGGATTTTTGTAAAGGGTAGGCTTCCTTTTTAGCTTTTAGTAGTATCGGATAGCAAGGAAAAAGTTTTTTATCACTGTTGCTTCTGATTGTTTCGTATTGTTTTCTGGATAAATCTGCTTCGACAAACATAGAAAGGACTTGAAGAGGAGACAATTACTTTCTTGTTTCTTTTAAACTTTCTACAAACGCTCTTCTATATCTTGTTGCTCTTTTCGGAGATGCAACGAAATCTTTTACAATTTTTGAAGCATCCGCTTTGCCAGAGGCTCTGAGCTTCATCTGTGTGGCAAATATAAGTTCTTCGGTTTCAGCTGATTTCCGCAGTTGTTCCGTCTTCCTTCTTTTGCTTCACTCACTGGAGTCTTCAAAAGACTTAGTTGGCCGACCAGCTCCAGGTTTAAGATTAGCTGTGCCTTTGGGTATCTGAATAGTTTCTTCTAGCCATTTACCATATGTTTTTCTAAATCTCTCATCCTTTCTTTGAGCAGCTGACCATTTCACTTTAAATTGCGCTTTAAATTGCGAAAATCTTTGTTTGAAATTTCTCGCTTCATCTTCAGTATAGCTCTCTTGTCTCAACAACATATTTTCCACATATTCAAGTTTTTGGTTTATATCTAGGCCTTGTTGTTGCATCATGTCGTACAGTTGTCTCCGTACCATTACTTTGACTCCCGACGACCCTAGTCAATTGAAAGTTAAAAGAATAAAAAAATTCTTAAGTTGCAAAAAATTTACGTTAACAGTACCAAATAGCAAAATGATGCAAACTTGGCGCAAAATTTTCAATTTGCCGTAAATTTGCTCAAAATATTTAGGCAAAACGAAGCAAGACAAATGTTTGCTAGAAAATTGTTATTAAAATTGAAGGAAACTTTGCCGCAAAGGTTTACCGGAACGTGATTTTAGCACTCTTGATTATCTAAGTAGTCGTAGAAAAAACGGTAAATAAAAATCGAAGGCGCAAAAAGGCGTAAATGATTCTTTTTTTGCTATGAAATAGAAACTCTACTCTTCAAGATGACGTAAAAAAAATAGCTTGGAAGCTTTTGGAAGGATAACTTAACCTTTTTGGAATATTTGACATTTTGCAAAAAAGTACACAAATTATTACATATTTTCAAAGACGAGTAACTACTTATAGATTAGTCTTATTAATGTCAGAAATGCATAAAAATGAAGTACATACCTTGTTTTGAAGATTCCATAATTGAACACTTCACAAAAAATTTTCTACAATTGCAAACAGCGCTAACGAACAACACTAATAAATAGTTTGCACTAACAAAAGCTGAAAGTGATGCGACGATCGTCAACTTTCGGATGTTGATATCGTCGAACAGTTGCAGTTATAAAAATTATAACTGTATGTCATTTTAACTTTATGATTCAACTATTCTTAGAGACCAAAATTTTTCGAATTAATCCATTTTGGAAAAATCGATTTTTGGCCAGTTTTTTAGATCAAATTTACCACTGTGCGTCGCGAAGATTCGCGGTCCTCGGTCCACCAGTACGCCGACCTCCTCCCGCATCCTTTCCTTACCCTTGGCATCGAAGCGTCACGAGCTCCCCAGAGAGCACCGCGAAGCCTCGATGCCAACTCCTCCACCCCTTTTCCCTTCCATGCCAAGGAATCCTTCCCCCAGACCCATAGCGTGGGCCTGAATCGAGGCCATCAGGAGGTCCGGGTTCAGCTTGGTGAGGGACAACTTGCGTTCCTCTCGAGTGTCCGGTCCAATGGGAAGATGTCGGGCGACCAAACTCGATGTACCTGCGATCCGACAGGGTCTCGAGCTCGGCGGCCATCATCCCCTCACCATGCGCAAGGCCGCTGGGGAGGCCCACGTCAAATCGACAATGGACCTCCCCTGCGGTCTCACGCACGTGGCAACGGACCCGACATTGAACAGGGTCAACCCAAGTAACCCTGCCCATTCCCGCAGCGCCTCCCCGCGCCGATCCTCGGACGGGCAGCCGCAACTCCGAGACTCGCCAAGGGATGACGCAGTTATGGGCGAGTTAGCTGCGGGTCCAATCGCCCCCGCGACAGAGCCCAAGGCTACTACTGAGAAAATCGCCGGCTCTTAACGGCCACTCTCCCCCCCCCCCCGAGCAAACCAAGGCCGGGGACACCCCCTCCCAGCAATAGGAGGCGGCGAAAGGGCACCCTCTCCCTCTGCGCGGTGCCACACCGCGATCCACAGGAGGCAACCCCCCGCACCTCCCGCAGGGAATAGGAATGACTATCATCCCCATACCCACGGGAAGGAGCGGTGGGCGCCACTCCCATAGTGAGCATGACGATCCCTCCGAGCACGTGCCCCTCTTGACTGAGCTTACGCCCATCGCACGTGCTGTTGCGTGCTCCTCGACCAGGCTCGACACCCGTCGCACGCATTGGGCACTCTTAGTTCACCGCCCCCCCCCCCCAGGCCGAGACAGCAGCCAATGGCTAACTGAATCGCCCCAAGGGACCGGGAACAGCTTAAGCCTCCCCACCACGACAAGGTGGTGCCCACGGGGGCGTTGACCTAGTTACCTAGCTACAGGAATATGTCACGTTATCTGTGCTGAATGCAGGTTATTCATATGATAGCGTGATCCGCCGCATAGGTGGGCTTCAATGAAGAAAGAGGTGAGATGATGCAAAGGTAAGGCGACGTTATACAGGGTGATTCAAAATAACCTCTGTGTCCCTGAAATGACATATTCTTGAATCAATTCTAAGACGATTTTTCCTTCGGCAAAATTTCGTCCGAAGCTTAGTTTTTGAATTATTAAAGGAAGTAGTTAACGTATGACGGGTCGAATACAAGAGGCAGGCAAGGGTGGCGCGATTCACCGTCAGACGCGGGAGCTTACGCGGGGCGCCTGCTGCGATCAGCTGATCGCTATACACATACAGACACACATGCGAACACATACATTCTCTCTCTGTCTGTCTGTCTGTCTCTCTCTCTCTCTCATTCGCTCACTCACCTGTTTTTTTTTTTTTACGAGAGAGGGGAAAATGCATTTTATGCATACCCACCGGTCGATCCAGTGAGTTATGTGGGACTCGAGTACCAAGTCGAATTACCAACTCGGTACTCCCTACCCACTAAAAACCCCTCTCTTTTCACGAATTTCCTTTAACACACTGTCCCTCTGACTTCCCGAGATCTGTTTTCACATAACGTCAAAAAATAGTTATTATTACCTTGTTCGATGACTTTTGATGTATTGCTGTAATTGCTTGAAGGAGAAATGAATTTTCCGATAGATTGTACGTTCTCAAATTAACGTAGATATCACGTTGCAAAAGACAAGAAATCCACACTAAATTATTAACTGAAAGTTTTTCTTCTTTCATGAACTGTATTCTTTTATAAACTTTAACGTAATCACATTTATTTACTCACTCGATGAGACGAGAAATTTACTAATGACTCTATCACTAATCACTATTAATCACTGTCGAATAATAACTGTTGACGATTAAAAATCACTCGATGAAAGAAACACGCGCGGACACGTTACTACACGACACGACGACGCGACAATGCGACGATAATTACTCGGCGACTGCAAGCAGTTTTGTCATGGTAGGTTGCGGTAGGTTAAGGTACTACTGGCGCTATCGAACGCGATCATGTGTTCGATTGAAGAATGCGGTAAACATAATAAACATTTAACATATTAATATTATTATTATCATGAATATGTGTGATATCCATACATCGTATGATATCTATTTAAAAATTAATTAGATTAAATAAGTGTTTTTAAAATATTTATTACTTTTACTATTATCATATAAAATATTAATATTAAATATTTATTTAAGATAATAGTAAAAGTAATAAATATTTTAAAAACACTTATTTAATCTAATTAATTTTTAAATAGATATCATACGATGTATGGATATCACACACATTCATGATAATAATAATATTAATATGTTAAATGTTTATTATGTTTACCGCATTCTTCAATCGAACACATGATCGCGTTCGATAGCGCCAGTAATACCTTAACCTACCGCAACCTACCATGACAAAAAACTGCTTGCAGTCGCCGAATAATTATCGTCGCATTGTCGCGTCGTCGCGTCGTGTAGTAACGTGTCCGCGCGTGTTTCTTTCATCGAGTGATTTTTAATCGCCAACAGTTATTATTCGACAGTGATTAATAGTGATCAGTGATAGAGTCATTAGTAAATTTCTCATCTCATCGATTGAGTAAATAAATGTGATTACGTTAAAGTTTATAAAAGAATACAGTTCATGAAAGAAGAAAAACTTTCAGTTAATAATTTAGTGTGGATTTCTTGTCTTTTGCAACGTGATATCTACGTTAAATTTGAGAACGTACGATCTATCGGAAAATTCATTTCTCCTTCAAGCAATTACAGCAATACATCAAAAGTCATCGAACAAGGTAATAACTATTTTTTGACGTTATGTGAAAACAGATCTCGGGAAGTCAGAGGGACAGTGTGTCAAAGGAAATTCGTGAAAAGAGAGGGGTTTTTAGTGGGTAGGGAGTACCGAGTTGGTAATTCGACTTGGTACTCGAGTCCCACATAACTCACTGGATCGACCGGTGGGTATGCATAAAATGCATTTTCCCCTCTCTCGTAAAAAAAAAAAAAAAAAAATTACAGGCGAGTGAGCGAATGAGAGAGAGAGAGACAGACAGACAGACAGACAGACAGACTGATAGACAGACAGACAGACAGACAGAGAGAGAATATATGTGTTCGCATGTGTGTCTGTATGTGTAGCGACCAGCTGATCGCAGCAGGCGCCCCGCGTAAGCACCCGCGTCTGACGGTGAATCGCGCCACTCTTGCCTGCCTCTTGTATTCGACCCGTCATACGTTAACTACTTCCTTTAATAATTCAAAAAGTAAGCTTCGGACGAAATTTTGCCGAAGGAAAAATCGTCTTAGAATTGATTCAAGAATATGTCATTTCAGGGACACAGTGGTTATTTTGAATCACCCTGTAGATGCCATATCGTATAATGAAACAAAAATTGGATCAATTTTTGTAGAACATGGATAGAGTAATACTGGACTCTCACTTTCATGTTTCCGCAGCCTATGAATCGCACATATATTTCCGTGAGCAAACATTTGCGACGCGTGTATACCCACAAGGTATGGCTCTTTATATGAAGAAATGCTTTTTTGCTGATTTATACAGGGTGGGCCATTTTAATCCGTTCACGAGAATATCTCCTCAGATAGGGGCGACAACGGAAAATGCCTCAGACAAAAGTTGTATGGCTTGAAGGGGGCCATAAGATGGTGTCATTGGTTTGACTTTGAAAAGTCGTTTGAAGGTCATGTGAAGGTCACTTTCAATTTTTTAAATCGAACTCCTTTTATTACTTATTCTTGCAGCTTATCTCGACAGCTTTCCAATACACTACAATAAAGTATTTCTTCATTAAGTACTTTTCGAGTTATGAGGCTTGAAATAATTTCTTAATTTTATGTAAACCATAAAATATCTAGTAAATATTCATTTTTCGATTATCTTACCTCAATATTTTTATGTACAAAATAATGAGAGGACTCAATTGGTGTAAAGAAAAAACATAGTTGTTTTTAAAAAAAATATGTAATTGTTAATTGCAAATTACATTTTTTCTTTCGAAACAATTATGTGTTTTCTTTACACCAATTGATTCCTCTCATTATTTTGTACGTAAAAGTATTAAGGTAAGATAATCGAAAAATGAACATTTTACAAGATATTTTACGGTTTATGTAAAATTAAGAAATTATTTCAAGCCTCATAACTCAAAAAGTACTTAACGAAAAGGTACTTAATTATAGTGTTTTGGAAAGCTCTCGAGATGAGCTACAAGAGTGTGCAAAAATATATAGGGTGTTCCATTTAAAAAAATTGAAGTGACCTTCACGTGACCTTCAAATGACTCTTCAGTGTCAAACCAATAATACCATCTTATGGCCCCCTCGAAACCATAAAACTTTTGTCTGAAACATTTTTCTCTAACATGCTTTGTTTCCGAAATAATTGCGTGCGTTAATTAAAATGGCTCACCCTGTATATGTATATATGTATGTATGTATGTATGTATGTATGTATGTATGTATGTATGTATGTATGTATGTATGTATGTATGTATGTATGTATGTATGTATGTATGTATATGTATATACATATATATGTGTGTGTGTGTGTGTGTGTGTGTGTGCGCGCGCGCGTGTATATATATGTATATATATACAGGGTGTCCCATTTTAAGTGTCCACCCCAAATATCTCTCATTTTTTATTTTAGAGAAAAATGGTTCAGACATGTTTTGTATGGTTTCGAGGGGGCCATAAGATGGTACCATTGATTTGACCTTGAAGAGTCATTTGAAGGTCACGTGAAGGTTACCTCAATTTTTTTAAATGGCACCCCCTATTTTTTATTACATATTCTTGTAGCTGACCTCGAGAGCTTTCCAAAACACTATAATCAAATGTTTTTTCGTGAAGTACTTTTCGAGTTATAAAGCTCCAAATTTACAAAATTTTGATAAAAATACAAAATATTTATATTTCGTAAAATATTTATATTTCGTAAAATATTCACTTTCCGATAGTCTTATCTTACATGATCCAGCCAGTCAAGGCAAGATCCGAGCATGATCCAGCCAGTCAAGGCAAGATCCGAGCATGATCCAGCCAGTCAAGGCAAGATCATCTTTTGTGTACAATTACTTTAAGTGTTCAAAAACTTGGCCATTTACTTGTATGCATAGCTTTAGTCTATGGTGAAAGTCGTCCCTAACTTTTTCAAGAACACCTACATTAATATTTCTGCAAGCCTGTCTGATCCGGTTTTTCGTATTTTCAACGGTTGTAGGCTTTTGCGAATAAACTATATCTCTAATGTAGCCCCAGAAATAAAAATCTAGGGGCGTCAAGTCGGGTGATCTTGGGGGCCATTCTTGAACTCGGCTGCCCATACCAATCCACCTATTCGGGAATCTATTGTTTAAATATTGTGTAACGGCTCGAGATCTATGAGCCGGTGCTCCATCTTGTTGGAACCACATTCATCTGAGTAAATCATTGTCGACATGTCTCAAGAGGTTGGGCAGGTCATCTTGAAGAAATCTTAGATAGATTGCCGCATTGAGATTTTCTTCAAAAAAATATGGACCAACAATAACATCTCCCAGGATGCCTGCCCAAACGTTAATGGACCACTGCCGTTGGAACTCTTGGCTTCTCTGCCAATGTGGATTAGCATCTGAATAATAATGGCAGTTATGTCTATTAACGCCTCCTCTATTACAAAACGTGGCTTCATCAGGAAAAAGCGTATCAGCAATGAAGCGGGGATTTTGTTGGATTTGATCTCGAGCCCAGTTACAAAAACATACACGGCGTTGGTAGTCCCTTTCTTCCAATTGCTGAGTTAGATGAATGTGATATGGGTGAAACTTGTTGAGCTTGAGCACACGATTGGCTGTTGATGTAGATATATCGTGTTGCCTCTCAATTTGTCTCGTAGAGATTTGAGGATTCAAAGCAACGGCACCTATAACAGTCAATGATGTGACTTCATCAGGGCCCGATTTTCGCCGGTTTCTTCTAAGAAAACCCTGTTCAGCTCTGTCGCAGAGTCTTTTTATTATTTTCCTATCAGGATGGCGTCTGTCTGGAAATCTTTCAGCATAAAGCCTTTCTGCTGCCGAGTAATTATTCCTGGCCTCACCCAAAATGCGAATCATGTCCACAATTTCATTTGGTGGATAAGCAGCCATAATTATAAAGAAAAAAAGCGCCAAAATACCAAAAATTCCTGTCTTATCAAAAAAAAAGTCAATGGATAATAATATGCGTCTGTCTGAGACTTCGCCAAAATACCGAAAGTTGCCCAAGTAAGAAATTTGAAACAAGCCTCTTGATATTTGTTTCATTAAAAGAATTGACAATTGCACTTTCACAATTGTTACAGTTCATTGATTATCAGGCAATACAGGATCTCGCCTTGATTGGCTGGATCATGCTCGGATCTTGCCTTGACTGGCTGGATCATGCTCGGATCTTGCCTTGACTGGCTGGATCATGTAAGATAAGACTATCGGAAAGTGAATGTTTTACGAAATATTTTGTATTTTTATCAAAATTTTGTAAATTTGGAGCTTTATAACTCGAAAAGTACTTCACGAAAAAACATTTGATTATAGTGTTTTGGAAAGCTCTCGAGGTCAGCTACAAGAATATGTAATAAAAAATAGGGGGTGCCATTTAAAAAAATTGAGGTAACCTTCACGTGACCTTCAAATGACTCTTCAAGGTCAAATCAATGGTACCATCTTATGGCCCCCTCGAAACCATACAAAACATGTCTGAACCATTTTTCTCTAAAATCAAAAATGAGAGATATTTGGGGTGGACACGTAAAATGGGACACCCTGTATATATATATATATACACTCACCCGCAAAAAAAGCGGTACACCTAAAATTTGAGAAAATTTCATCAAATTTTAAATGATCATAACTTGGTAAATAATGATGATAAAAATATGTTTAAAAAAACAAAATGAAGGCTGTAATGTCCACTTTAAGAATATTTAAGTGGCAATTATGCTCAGCCATTGTTTTCAAAATGGCGGATAAGGAAGTGAAAGGATGTAAAATTGATTATTAAAGGATCGAGTTTGGGACGGTGCACGGCGTAAATCAGGTAACGCAGCCCAATGAGACCAAATGCTCGTGAAAGTGTGGAGTGTTATCTTTAAAATGTTTTTTTACCGAGCTCGATATGATGATTTTTCGCTGAGTTATTCCGAATTTAATTAAAAACGCTCTTTTTTCTTCTTCAATTTGCAGCTCAGCGAATAATTATCGTATCGAGCTCGGTAAAAAAGCATTGTAAAGGTGATACTCCACACTTTCACATGCATTTCGTCCCATTGGGCTGCGATACCTGATTCACGCCACGCACTGGAGCAAAGCGGGAACCTTTATTTATCGGTATCATTTTGCATGCTTTCATTTATCCGCTATTTTGAAAAAAAATGGTTGCACATAATTTCAATTTAATTTAGGTGTGTGTGTGTGTGTGTGCTCGTTTGTATACCACAAGGATAAGGACCCCGTGGTTCGTCAGCTCCACAGTATTTAAAGACTCCAAACCCTCCTTGTGGCGTGTGTGTGTGTGTGTGTGTGTGTGTGTGTGTGTGTGTGTGCTCGTTTGTATACCACAAGGATAAGGACCCCGTGGTTCGTCAGCTCCACAGTATTTAAAGACTCCAAACCCTCCTTGTGGCGTGTGTGTGTGTGTGTGTGTGTGTGTGTGCTCGTTTGTATACCACAAGGATAAGGACCCCGTGGTTCGTCAGCTCCACAGTATTTAAAGACTCCAAACCCTCCTTGTGGCGTGTGTGTGTGTGTGTGTGTGTGTGCTCGTTTGTATACCACAAGGATAAGGATCCCGTGGTTCGTCAGCTCCACAGTATTTAAAGACTCCAAACCCTCCTTGTGGCGTGTGTGTGTGTGTGTGTGTGTGTGTGTGTGTGCTCGTTTGTATACCACAAGGATAAGGACCCCGTGGTTCGTCAGCTCCACAGTATTTAAAGACTCCAAACCCTCCTTGTGGCGTGTGTGTGTGTGTGTGTGTGTGTGTGTGCTCGTTTGTATACCACAAGGATAAGGACCCCGTGGTTCGTCAGCTCCACAGTATTTAAAGACTCCAAACCCTCCTTGTGGCGTGTGTGTGTGTGTGTGTGTGTGTGTGCTCGTTTGTATACCACAAGGATAAGGATCCCGTGGTTCGTCAGCTCCACAGTATTTAAAGACTCCAAACCCTCCTTGTGGCGTGTGTGTGTGTGTGTGTGTGTGTGTGTGTGCTCGTTTGTATACCACAAGGATAAGGACCCCGTGGTTCGTCAGCTCCACAGTATTTAAAGACTCCAAACCCTCCTTGTGGCGTGTGTGTGTGTGTGTGTGTGTGTGTGTGCTCGTTTGTATACCACAAGGATAAGGACCCCGTGGTTCGTCAGCTCCACAGTATTTAAAGACTCCAAACCCTCCTTGTGGCGTGTGTGTGTGTGTGTGTGTGTGTGTGTGTGTGTGCTCGTTTGTATACCACAAGGATAAGGACCCCGTGGTTCGTCAGCTCCACAGTATTTAAAGACTCCAAACCCTCCTTGTGGCGTGTGTGTGTGTGTGTGTGTGTGTGTGTGTGTGTGTGCTCGTTTGTATACCACAAGGATAAGGACCCCGTGGTTCGTCAGTTCCACAGTATTTAAAGACTCCAAACCCTCCTTGTGGCGTGTGTGTGTGTGTGTGTGTGTGTGTGTGTGTGTGTGTGTGTGTGTGTGCTCGTTTGTATACCACAAGGATAAGGACCCCGTGGTTCGTCAGCTCCACAGTATTTAAAGACTCCAAACCCTCCTTGTGGCGTGTGTGTGTGTGTGTGTGTGTGTGTGTGCTCGTTTGTATACCACAAGGATAAGGATCCCGTGGTTCGTCAGCTCCACAGTATTTAAAGACTCCAAACCCTCCTTGTGGCGTGTGTGTGTGTGTGTGTGTGTGTACGGGCGCACGCATGTGTGTATTAATAGTGGGTATGACCTCCTCGTGCGCGTATTACCTCATTCATACGATCAGGCATACTCTGTATTAGTCTTTTTATTTCATCCTGCGTAATTGCATCCCATGCATTTTGAAGAACTCTTTGAAGTTCTTGCAGTGACTGAGGTGCAGGTACGTGATTTCGTACTTTCTTGCCGAGATTGTCCCACAAATGCTCAATGGGATTTAAATCCGGACTACTTGCTGGCCAAACAAGTCGATTTATGCCAACTTCATCGAGGAAATCAAACACTCTTCTCGCAGTGTGTGGTCGAGCATTGTCTTGCATAAACAAGAAGTTTTCTCCGATAAAGGGTGCATACGGAACAACATACGGAAGGAGTATGTCTTCCACGTATACATCTGCGTTCATGTTCCTGTCAAAAAAGTGCAAATCTGTATGAGCGTCCGCTGAAATACCTGCCCAAACCATCACAGAGCCTCCATTGTAGCTGTACCTTTCACTTACAGTACAATCTGCAAATCGTTCTCCACGACGACGATAAACTCGTTCTCGTCCATCTGGAGAATAGAGACAAAAACGAGATTCATCGCTAAAGAGTACTTTGCCCCAGTCTGCGTAATTCCAGTCTCTATGCGCAACTGCAAAATTGAGTCGAGCTACGCGATGACGACCTGTAAGAAAAGGTACAGCCGCTGGCCTGCGCGAAAACAGATTTTGTTCCGCTAATCTTCTCCGAACGGTGTCAACGGATACATTGCAATTGTGGACATCCCTTCAATTGTTTCGAATTTGAACAGCTGTTCGATGTCTGTCTCTTAATGAATTTAAAACAATAAATCGGTCATCGTTTTCATTGGTACGTCGAGGGCGCCCAGAACCAGGCCTCCTCTTGAAAGAATTGGTGTCTAAGTACCTGGCATAAGCACGTTGCACAGTTGACACTGACAGATCAAGTGCCTCAGCAACGTATCTTCGACTTCTGCCATCTTCAATTAAAGCAACAACTTGAGCAGCTTTTTCTGGAGTTATCGTTGCCATAATCGAGAAGTAATTTCGAGAAGAAGTAATTAATTATGGTTTCAATAGATGAAGTCGCAAGGAGCAACGCGTCTAGAGAGCTAGCAAATCAATCGCATAACTTGTACTATAGTCTTTCAATGTTTTTTCCGTTTGAGACGTGCTTATGCCAGGTACATCGACTCAATTTTGCAGTTGCGCATAGAGACTGGAATTACGCAGACTGGGGCAAAGTACTCTTTAGCGATGAATCTCGTTTTTGTCTCTATTCTCCAGATGGACGAGAACGAGTTTATCGTCGTCGTGGAGAACGATTTGCAGATTGTACTGTAAGTGAAAGGTACAGCTACAATGGAGGCTCTGTGATGGTTTGGGCAGGTATTTCAGCGGACGCTCATACAGATTTGCACTTTTTTGACAGGAACATGAACGCAGATGTATACGTGGAAGACATACTCCTTCCGTATGTTGTTCCGTATGCACCCTTTATCGCAGAGAACTTCTTGTTTATGCAAGACAATGCTCGACCACACACTGCGAGAAGAGTGTTTGATTTCCTCGATGAAGTTGGCATAAATCGACTTGTTTGGCCAGCAAGTAGTCCGGATTTAAATCCCATTGAGCATTTGTGGGACAATCTCGGCAAGAAAGTACGAAATCACGTACCTGCACCTCAGTCACTGCAAGAACTTCAAAGAGTTCTTCAAAATGCATGGGATGCAATTACGCAGGATGAAATAAAAAGACTAATACAGAGTATGCCTGATCGTATGAATGAGGTAATACGCGCAC
This sequence comes from Camponotus vicinus, assembly GCF_025532165.1. NCBI lineage: Eukaryota > Metazoa > Arthropoda > Insecta > Hymenoptera > Formicidae > Camponotus > Camponotus vicinus. The sequence continues at coordinate 4,782,872 of NW_028141947.1, forward strand.
GAGGAGGTCATACCCACTATTAATACACACATGCGTGCGCCCGTACACACACACACACACACACACACGCCACAAGGAGGGTTTGGAGTCTTTAAATACTGTGGAGCTGACGAACCACGGGGTCCTTATCCTTGTGGTATACAAACGAGCACACACACACACACACACACACACACACACACGCCACAAGGAGGGTTTGGAGTCTTTAAATACTGTGGAGCTGACGAACCACGGGGTCCTTATCCTTGTGGTATACAAACGAGCACACACACACACACACCTAAATTAAATTGAAATTATGTGCAACCATTTTTTTTCAAAATAGCGGATAAATGAAAGCATACAAAACCGATAAATAAAGGTTCCCGCTTTGCTCCAGTGCGTGGCGTGAATCAGGTATCGCAGCCCAATGGGACGAAATGCATGTGAAAGTGTGGAGTATCACCTTTACAATGCTTTTTTACCGAGCTCGATACGATAATTATTCGCTGAGCTGCAAATTGAAGAAGAAAAAAGAGCGTTTTTAATTAAATTCGGAATAACTCAGCGAAAAATCATCGTATCGAGCTCGGTAAAAAAACATTTTAAAGATAACACTCCACACTTTCACGAGCATTTGGTCTCATTGGGCTGCGTTACCTGATTTACGCCGTGCACCGTCCCAAACTCGATCCTTTAATAATCAATTTTACATCCTTTCACTTCCTTATCCGCCATTTTGAAAACAATGGCTGAGCATAATTGCCACTTAAATATTCTTAAAGTGGACATTACAGCCTTCATTTTGTTTTTTTAAACATATTTTTATCATCATTATTTACCAAGTTATGATCATTTAAAATTTGATGAAATTTTCTCAAATTTTAGGTGTACCGCTTTTTTTGCGGGTGAGTGTATATATATATATATATATATATATATCTTTAACTATCATATTGTTTACAAATGAGCAAGTTTTGCGCTAAAGGATGCTTAAAATAACCTTATTGATGATGTTATGTCCAGACCCTTGAATGGATGGGCCGTATGGAAGGACGCAACTTACTTACCCCGTGACACACTTTATTCGGGCGTGTGTATGGATCGAGTCGAACGAATGTGAAGGGCCTGACACAGGTCAGCGACCGAAGGTCTCTTTAACGCTGCGTTTTTAAGCCTATTCTTTCGGTGGTCCCTTTTCAGTAAAGGAATTTAATCCTTGTTACGCGGGATGGGACCTAATGCGATCTCAGGATTTTGGGAAGAGAACGGGTTAAATAATTAAATTATACATTTAATTAAAAATACATATATTATAAAAAAAAATAAAGAAAGAAAAATACATCTTAGCAGTTGTAGCTATGCGTAAGTGGATATCTGTGCGTGTATGTATATATTCTCGCGGGTGTTACAATCGTTCGGAGGTCATCAGTCAGAATATGCAGGGAATTTACGTTAAGAATTAAATTCTGACTGGTTAATACAATATACACATAATTAATATAATATAAGAAATAAACAAAATAAAAAGTGAATGTGTAATAAAAATATGAATAACGCTTACTCATTAAGGGAAGTATAGAATTCGTCGCTTGAGCATATGTGTTATAGTTAGAATTAAAATTTTCTAAATTCGCTGAAACAGGTCTAAATTAAAATACAATAATAAAATTAAGATAAGAGATTCGCCAAGTCTAAGTTCCAAAATTATTTATCTATTTCAACGGTTTCTCCCAAAAGTAATGATAATTCAAAGGAAAATAATATAAAAAGAAAAAAAAAGATAATATTAATAATAATCTAAGGATGGGAAATTCAAAAGAAACGAAAGGGAGTAAAGAAAAAGACAGAAATGGAAAGATATATATAAAGAAGGGCTGAAACGAGATATAAAGATAGAAAATAATATAAATTCTCGCTAAATAAAACAGAAAGAGCTAATAAAGAGAAATAAGGAATTGTTCGCGAATCACCTTACGGAGATTCCCGGCGAACAGGGAATTGTTCGCGAATCGCCTTGCGGAGATTCCCGGCGAACAGGGAATTGTTCGCGAATCGTCTTGCGGAGATTCCAGGCGAATTGGGAAGAACAAGGAATGAGACTAGAGCAGAGGTGAGACAAGGATTGATAGTAATTAGTAAAAATTTAATGGTTATTAAACCATTTAAAATTATTTGTCAGACATAGATTTTAAATTGTGAGATAGTAAGATATGAGAAAGGGAGAAAATAAAAATTACTCTATTTTACTCACAACTCGTTGACATCACAAAAATGAGTGCGTTGATAAAATTGCAATGGCTGAGGTCGGAGGTTTATAACATGAAGAGTTGGGTAATGGAGTTGTTCATCAGAAAATTCACACGATGCACAATTCAATGTTAACAAAATCATTTTCACTGTGATATAAAACAGATTAATAACTCAATTGCATAATGCGAGAAAAAAGGATCCCCGAGGCTATATAATTTTAAAATTGAATGACTGAATCTTGACTGGAACTGTGAACTGAACTGTCAACTGCACTGCTGCTCGTCGGAAGAATTAGCGTACTAAACTGTCAACTGGAGTGTTAATAGCGCAGCGTCGCGCCTTGCGCTTGCATTTTAAAGTTATTACTCCTCCTCCTTACTGGATGGTGGGAATCTTTTGTAATAATTTTAATACTCCCTTCTTAAGGACCAGGGGAATTTTGGGAGGAGAGGCGTTTCTTAAGATTTTTATTGGTTAAGCCCTTTGGCTCGAGACTTAGCTCCATCCAGTAGAGAATGGGAGTAAGTTGATTAGCTTCGTTGATCGTTCTTGATGATTTAACGATTCGGAGAACGCTTGAGGGTGGCCTGTCGAACGAGCGCACGTGCACTATCAATTTCAAGAATATTGCTGTATGTTTAGATTTTGACAATCTTCCCGAGAACCAGATCTTTGTTTTAAAAATTCTTTAGATAGAGAGGCTTCGAACATAAAGCCGTACCAATAGATACGGGACAGTTGGAATTTCTTATAACAACTTTTCGTCTTATAATTCACGAATTTATTTAGAGTTTCATTAACGCTATCTCGACTGGCCATTCTCAGTATTAGATTTGTTAGGTTTAAATGGTTATATACGCGGGTTAGGTTGCGTTTTTCTATGTGCTATCATTATTCTGAAGAAGGATCGTTTTGTGTTTCAAATGCAAGCCGATCCTGGATTTTTTTCTTCCACGATATCGTTTCGAAGAAAGAAAAGAATCGTGGAGTCCACCGGACGTAACAATGACATATAATCCAAGAAATGTTACAAAAGCCTCAGCTAAGCAAGCGTCAGTTGACAACCAAAGTGGATTTTCAAAATAAAAATATTCCTAATATCAATTTGCTATCAGGAGCCGCTCTGCCCCAATAATTAATAAGATAGCTGGCCACTCTTTTGGTGTGTCGGAGGAGGATGAGACACTTATTCGCGCGGCAAACTTTACAAAAAAATTCCTACGGGAAAATCTCAACGTTATTTTTACAAGAGCGGATAAGGGAAATGTCACGGTTGCGCTTGACAGGGAGATTTATTTAAAAAAGATGACAGATATGTTTAGTGACGAAAGCATCTATTTGATTTTAAGTAAAAATCCGATTAGAAAAATGATTAATGGTCTCCATGAGTTGCTAGTAAGATGGAAAAATCATAACTACATTTCCGATATGACTTACAAGCGTTTGAACTGCACTGATGGTGTGTTACCAAGAGCCTATGGATTACCAAAAATTCATAAGCCGAACTGCCCATTTAGGGTGATTGTCTCCTCAATCAACACTCCCCTATACCAATTAGCTGCATTTTTACATAACATCATCTATGACGCTCTCCCCAGGGCACATAGTCATGTTATATAGCTTTGAATTAGTCAAAAAACTATCAGGTGTACAGTTAAATGACCACTTTAAATTACTATCATTGGATGTTGTTTCTCTCTTTACTAACATCCCATTAGATTTAGCATTGGATAGCGTCTCAGAGAGATGGTGTTTAATAAAAGAAAAGTGCAGCATTCCCCGCGACGAATTCTTGACTGCAATGCGGTTTATATTAAATTCTACTTTCTTCACTTTTAATGAAAAAATATACCAACAAACATTCGGAACTCCCATGGGCTCTCCCCTATCCTCCATCATTGCCGATATCACTCTGCAAAATTTGGAAAATAAATTTGGACGAGTTCCCTTCAATCTACCATTCAATTATAGGTATGTGGATGATATAGCTTTGGCGGCTCCCTCTTCTATGTTCAATGAGGTCTTGGGTATCTTCAACTCTTTTCACCCAAGACTTCAGTTCACATTGGAGGAGGGAGTTGATAATAAACTTAATTTTCTTGATGTTACGATAATCGTGAACAATAATTTAATCGAATTCGATTGGTATCACAAACCTACTTTTTCCGGGAGATATCTAAATTATAAGTCGAATCATCCACTATGCCATAAGAGAGGAACAATCGTAGGATTGGGGAATCGTGCCTTTTTATTATCGCATCCTGACCGATTTTATTTCTTCATCCTTGCCCGTCGTAGCGGTAACTTGAGGCTGAGTTACTGCTGGGCTTTGTCGTTTTCCGAACGCATTGGACAATTTTTGTTCTTGTAGCCTACGGTTCTGCAGATAAAGCATATGACCTGCGTTTCCGCCGTGCACGATCGAGCAAAATGTCCGATTACACCGCAATTATAACAAAATACTTTTCGGCTCTGGAACAAATTTGGTTTGAGATGTTTTCGTTTTCCCGTCGGGAGCAGATGTCGATGTCTTCGTGTCTTTCTCGAAACGAGCTAAGTTGCGTTCGAGTCTTTGTTTCGTCAGCGATTTGGAATTATTTAATTTTTTATTAGCCGTGTTTGATTGTTTAATAGCATTTAAATTGGCTGGTTGTTCGTCACTATCTTCGTCCTCCGTCGGCTGTACTGTGTCGTCTTCGTCAGTAACCCCTTGTAGATTTTTTAACTCGGTTCTACCAGCTCTGCCGCGTGGTTCTTTCTTTTTATCGAACGACTGTCGATAGAAATAACTCCGATCATTTACGTAATGGAGGAATTCGTCGTAATTATTGAACCGCAGATTTAATATCTCGCAAGCTAACCGTGGATTAAATTTTTTTAAGATGTGTCTTAATTGATCGTAGAATGATGGGGAATTCTGCATTTTGTTGAAAAGGATACGTACTCGACAAGCGTGTTCGGCTAATGTTTCGCTTTTCTCTAATTTCAAATTGCATACTTCTCGAAAAAGAGCATAATCGTCTTTCCTTACCCTCCATTGAAAATGAAAAGCTTGCGCAAAATCTTCCCAAGTTGACCAACGTCTTTTGTTCATCAGATACCAATCTCTATATAGACCTTCAAAAATATTTGCCAAATAAGGAACAAATAAGTCCTTATGCATTCCGCTCAATCTTAATTGGTATTCTAGCATTGCCAAAAATCGTTCGGAGTCTTTCTCTGTTTTTGGGAACGTGATTTTCCAATCGCTAACAACTCGTCCAAATTTTATTACCGAATTGAAATTTCGATCATATGACGAGGAGTGAAAATCGTTTCGTCTGTGATTATTCCGATTTGTCAAAGGAGAGTGTCTGTCGTATTGATTCCGCGAGCGCGCGTAACGTCGTGTATCGTCGTCACTGTCGCTTGATTGATTATCTCGCCAGATAAATTCTCCTCTATTGAGTGATATTGTTCGATTTTGACCTCTCGATCGATAATACAGGCCGTTGTTACTGCCTCGGACTGGTTCCCTTTCTCTTTGTTCACGCGTTTCCCTGTTTCTATTCAAACTAAACCTACTTATTCGATCCATATCAGAACGCGAATTAAAATTTTCAAAATCATTTACTTCCTGAAAACGGATTCTGCGAGACCCTCCCGCAGCTAATCCTACCGGATTTTTTCGATTTACTCTCGATTCGCTTCGTTGCCTTGTCTCTGTCGACCTTGGCAATTCGAAATTAATCCATTTGTTTTGTTGCCTGGTTCCAGACGACCTAGGCGACTCACTATTACTTAATTCTACTGATTCGACAATTGTATCATTATCCCGATGATACGGAACAAAAGCCCCCGAGGGATTCAAAAATCTTTCTCGCGATAGCCTATTTGACAATGGTACAAAATTATTCTCACAATTATTCCCAAAATTTGACACCTCAATATTTTCTAATGCGTTACCTCTCGTAGCTCCTCCTTCAGACGTAGAGTAGGGCCGCGAAGGATTTTCTAAATTTACTCTATTTGTCGATTGACCGTCTCTTCTGCCTCGAGCAGTTGACACTTCAATCTCTACATTCTCAAAGTTTCTTGATCGATTGTCGTTTCTGCTTCGAGCGTTTGACAAATCGATCTCACTATCTCTAACATTGCTACTAGCGTATCTTGAATCAACGTCTCTTATACCTCGAGTATTTAACGTTTCTTTATTCGCTTTATTTTGACTCATAAATAAAACAAAATTCTTTAATAATTCATCCATTTTGTCCTCGAGTGCCTCGACGCGTCTTAATCTCGTATCGACTGATTCTAATTTTCTTTTAATAGAATTCGAATTTTCTAACGGGATTTCAGTCGTTCCATTCAACGATTGCCTATGTAATAGTTCTCCGGGGATAGGTGTAGCAGAACGCGAACCCCTTTCCCTCCCGATACCCGCCCGAACAGATACGGAGAGAGTATTCGGGATTTCATGTGGCAAATTTAAGTCTTGAGCGGGGGGAAGTGCCCCCCGTCAGCGTCCAGCGACTGAGCAGCGTCGGCAGGCCTGTCCCTACTTACCGTGTTCCCTCCTTCAGACGGGGTGGAGAGTGCCTCACCGTGAGGCAGGTCAGGGACTCTCACATTTGACGATGCTCTTGCATTTTCTGTATTTGACTTTGATTTGGTCATTCTTCCTGGCGGGGAAAGGAACATAGTCTCCGAACTGCGTGTTTCATTCCATGAAAACTAATTTACTCAATTTTTACTAATTTTCCTTTAATTATCTTGCCAAGACACAATTTCCATTTTCAAAATTTAAGCTGAGGGATATTATTTGATTATTTTATCCGAATTTCATGGAATTCTACTGATTCCTATTCAAACTTTAGCAAAATATGACAAATTTTATTATTTAAATTTTCAAAGTATCGTGAATCTTATTTATTTTAATTTCGCAAAATTGCGACAGCTTCAATGCATTTAATTTCGCAAAATTTTCGACAATTTTAACTTATTTTATTTCTTTGCAATAATTGCGAAAATATGTAATAAATACGATCAATAATAAATAATGACGTACACATAACATAATATCATAAATAATTTTATATAACAGAGCCAATAATCATTTTGGAATATTCACAATAATATCAAATAATTAAATTCGAAGCGATAATAAGCATAGAAAAACAGTTGAAGAAAACAGCGTTACAAGCGATAGAATATTAAGCGCGTTACAAAGTTTTCCGAAATATTATTTCAAATATTCTTTCAAATATTATTTCGAATATTATTTCATGCGTGTAGAAAACGTAGAGAGATTCTAAGCGAAGAATAGAGGGTACAAGTTTAGGTATACAGTTTATTGCTTTATAGCTTTCGAGTGTTTACATTAGCTCGCTCACGGTCAAGCGTATGCCGGCCTGTATCGACTATACAGGGAGTCATGGAAATTTTAGCCCACGCGAAGTAAGGAGGTAGATTGGCTCAAATTAAGAAGGAAGGACTTGTACTGTTTTGTGATATGCGCAATAATTAACGAAAAATTAAATAAAGAATATCGGCCAATCTGCGTGAGTAGAAGCGCGCGGCGACGAGAGTCGTCCCACTGTAATCCTATACTAGGCGCGCGGCGAAGCGATGGGCGGATCGCTCTCCGAGACATGATGGTGGCGTGCGATATATCGCAATACCGCGCCGAAAAATGACCCGTCCTTTTAGTGGCGAGAAAATGATGCGCTATCATTTCCACACCACCTTGCGGTAGATAGCATGGTGCGCTTTTTTTATAGTGGTTTCCCCCATAGGCCTATTCCACTCTCAATTTAAATATTTGTGAAAATTGTTCAAAATGCCGTTACTATACGCTGAATGTATCGTAAATGTAAAAAATTGATTATGACAGTACCTTCACAAAAATTTATCCGTGGTTGAAAATCCCTCGGTAAAATGTATTGCACACGTTGGTAATGATACGGGCGTAATCCGTTACACGTAAAGCGTGATGTACCGCGTATCGCGAAAAACCAAATTCATGTGCCACAGGACGCACGCTAGTTCCAGGATTTTCATAAAATGCTTCGAGAATCCTTTCTTCATCTCGTACACGAAGACACACTGCTGGACCGGTTATCCCGATATTATGCACGATACTCAGTTTCACATAATTATTAAACAACACGTAAAACTGTACGTCCACTTGGTTTTCGTGCACGCCTGGAAAATTCCACGTAAATTACGGCCGCGCGATAAGTATTTTCTCCCGCTAGCCCGTAAGCCACAATCATATCCATATATTCCTGCAGAGTACACTTCATTTTCACTGTTAATTTACTACGCGAACACAAGTTTTTTACTAAAACTGCCCTGGCGAAAATAAGAAACTTTATAAAGCGTTAACAACCGTTGAGTGAGGGTTTTCTGAGAGTTTATATGCTTTTCAAACTTTGTAAGAGCACTTACATAACGCTGTTGGGTTTTGAATGCTTATCAAACGCTGCAGTGTTGCAATTTTTGTTCTACAAACTCTTTATATAATGTTACATGAAAGTTTTGCAATGCTGAGGTAACATTTTTTAGAGTACGTTCAGTAAACGTTGATACATCTTCGTGTACAGAGTTTACTCAGACTTTTCAAACGTTTACGTTTACGCTATAACGTACAAACGTCTTTTAAACGCTGCAATGTTGCAATTTTTGTTCTACAAACTCTTTACTAATCGTTTTTAAACTCTCGATGAACTTCCACAAACGTTCATGTAAACGCCAAACAAACGTCTCATTTTTGCCAGGGTGTCTGAGCTCTCGCAGGCTGTTGCCAGAGTGCATTCGCTAGCAGCACGCAACTACAGCTGAGCGGACATGTGAGTGTAATCATAATGCGCAGGCGCCGAGCTCACACGTACGCTTACACTCGCATGTCCGCTCAGCTGTAGTTGCGTGCGTATGCACTCTGGCAACAGCCTGCGAGAGCTCAGACAGTTCTTCTAGTAAAAAACTTGTGTTCGCGTAGTAAATTAACAGTGAAAATGAAGTGTACTCTGCAAGAATATACGGATATGATTGTGGCATACGGGCTAGCGGGAGAAAATACTTATCGCGCGGCCGTAATTTACGTGGAATGATTTTCCAGGCGTGCACGAAAACCAAGTGGACGTACATTTTTACGTGTTGTTTAATAAATATGTGAAACTGGGTATCGTGCATAATATCGGGATAACCGGTCCAGCAGTGTGTCTTCGTGTACGAGATGAAGAAAGGATTCTCGAAGCATTTTATGAAAATCCTGGAACTAGCGTGCGTCCTGTGGCACATGAATTTGGTTTTTCGCGATACGCGGTACATCACGCTTTACGTGTAACGGATTACGCCCGTATCATTACCAACGTGTGCAATACATTTTATTGAGGGATTTTCAACCACGGATAAATTTTTGTGAAGGTACTGTCATAATCAATTTTTTACATTTACGATACATTCAGCGTACAGTAACGGCATTTTGAACAATTTTCACAAATATTTAAATTGAGAGTGGAATAGGCCTATGGGGGAAACCACTATAAAAAAAGCGCACCATGCTATTTACCGCAAGGTGGTGTGGAAATGATAGCGCATCATTTTCTCGCCACTAAAAGGACGGGTCATTTTTCGGCGCGGTATTGCGATATATCGCACACCACCATCATGTCTCGGAGAGCGATCCGCCCATCGCTTCGCCGCGCGCCTAGTATAGGTTTACAGTGGGACGACTCTCGTCGCCGCGCGCTTCTACTCACGCAGATTGGCGATATTCTTTATTTAATTTTTCGTTAATTATTGCGCATATCACAAAACAGTACAAGTCCTTCCTTCTTAATTTGAGCCAATCTACCTCCTTACTTCGCGTGGGCTAAAATTTCCATGACTCCCTCTGTATATATATGCTCGAAATACAAAAGATCTTCTCGACACTCTATTCTCTATACTGGTTGACAAATTTTACAAATTTTTCCAACTTCGCCCCACGTTGGACGAAATAAGACAGTCACTTTTTTCAAGTGGCTTCACCTATCGCGGCCTGGGTCCGTAGGCTGGTAGGGCTCTGAGTTACGACTATCATTCAAGTTTATTCTTATTAAATAATTTAATTGGGCGCCAGCTAGCTTTAAAGAGACTAGCGACTCTCTGGATTTTATCGCACATAATAAGAACAATTGCATGGGACAAATCGTAAGGTGGGTACAGTTGAGGACCCGAGGAAAGGCGTGCAAAATAAATGAAGCAGTGCTCGAGTAAGAAAATACGAATTCATATAATTCGACTCACGTTTGATACGACGAACACAATTCACTCTTTGTCGTTGTACGCTCAGGCTGACCCCGACTTTCGATCTTTATATCACAATTCACTTGTATAATATGGAATTTGACAAAATGCTTTAAGTTCTTTATACAACAATTTGACGAACAACACGAATCTTTTATACCGGATCATTGACAATCCCAGGTAGAACATGAAACTCATAATGACATCATTATGACGTCATCATGATTTTATTTATCACTTAAAAGTTACCTAAACAAAAATGATTAAAAAAATGAGTTAAAGATGACAAAAAGAATCATAAATTTTTAAGTTCAATAATCGCATTATATAATTTTAAAAAGATTATGTTGCTTAAATATAATTAAAATATACATGAATAATTAAATAAACAAGTAATTGCGTAATATACTTATATATATATATATATATATATATATATATATATATAAATAAGTCACCAAAACATTGCCAAAAGTATATCAAATGAGATCATTATGATTTTTCTATGACTTAAAAATGATTTTTAGATGACGTCATAATGATGTCATTATGAGTTTCATGTTCTACCTGGGAAGTACCGTGATAATCTTTTACGCTGTAATTTACAATTTCTTTTTTACGAGGCGACAGGACTCCGAAAGGGCTGACTTCTTTTACAATTCAATCTAATTGCTAGGGCCTCGAGCCAAAAAGTGATTCCTTGATCGTCGCGCTAGGCGATCGATCTCTTCCCCCGCTAAGAGGATTTTAGCTGACGAAATCAATATTCTGATGCGTCCGCGTCAGCCGTCGCGTGTCTCTCTCCGGGGCTCTGGCCCTTTTCTCTCTCTCGGCGGATCGATATACTGGGTGTTAAAAAAGTCTGGACACGGTCGAATATCTCGATGAAGAAGAGTTTTACTAGAAAGTGTTTCAGACAAAATGGAACAAATGGACAAATATGGAATTGTTAATTGCAAATTACATATGTTTTCTTAAAAACAACTATGTTTTTCCTTTACACCAATTGATTCCTCTCATTATTTTGTACATAAATGTATTAAGGTAAGATAATCGAAAAATGAATATTTTACAAGATATTTTACAGTTTATGTAAAATTAAGAAATTATTTCAAGCCTTATAACTCGAAAAGTACTTAATGAAAAAATATTTAATTATAGTGTTTTGGAAAGCTCTCGAGGAAGGCTACAAGAATATGCAAAAGTATATAGGGTGTCCCATTAAAAAGTTGGAGGTGACCTTCACGTGATCTTCAAACAACTTGTCAAGGTCAAACCAATGAAACCATCTTATGGCCCCTCTTCAAGCCATACAACTTTTGTTTGAAACACTTTCTAGTAAAACTCTTTCTTATCGAGATATTCGACCATGTCCAAACTTTTTTAACACCCAGTATATCCCGGCCGTAGTCGCTTCTCTATACTTTTAATTAAATTAATAATGTACCAAATAATTGACGGATAAGACAAATACACAATTTTCGCAATTAGCGCTCGAGGAGTCCCATCGAGCGTTGACGTCGAGGAAGGTTTTCATTTTCCTGTCACAGCTGATTTATATATACAAAATATCAAAAATATTTTAAGCACAATTGCTCGTGCTTAAATAATGACACTTATTAGAACCAATTACGCTACTAATTTGCTTCGCATTATTTCTCTTCACTCCGATATTCGAACAGAGAGAATTTGAAAACAGGAAAAAATTAATAAGATAATTTTGCTTAGAAAATATTCATCTTTCATTCAATATAAGATCTCTTGGAAGGAACTATTAAATATGTTTTATATAGGGGAGACCGGGGACAAAAGTAACAACGTCATGAAAGTAACAAGCCTCGTAATAAATAACACAATATGTTGAATAATTTGTACTATATAGTTAAACGCGTACGCCCCGATTCTCTTCCTTTTCAGTTAATTGTTGTAGAACGATCGAGTTGCACATGCAGGAATAAAATTAGTGTATTTGCATTATTCACCTAAGTATTTCTTGTTTTAGTTTTTTTGTATCTATGCCTAATTAAAGTGTATATATTAACGTAATTATTTGTCGGTGGATTCTTCTAAAATGTATTCATAAGTTTTTATAGTTGATTTGGTTGAGTCTTGCATCATATTTAGGTTATAATGCTTTTATTCTAAAAAATGTGTTTGGGGACAAAAGTAACACGACACTCTGTGGACGAAAGTAACATGTTTCAATGCTTAAAGTATAAGGGGGCTGATCCCATAATAATTATACCAAAGGCGATTCTTATTACGTATGCCATAATTGTGATTCAGAATAGATACCAATCTCTTTTGTATAAGTAGTTATCATGCAATTTTTACACTATTATTTAGAATTAAACTATTATTTAGACTTAAAAAAGTACAAGACTGGTGTGATGTTAAGTATAATTATTTTATGATATTACTTATAATTATTTTACTTAACGAAGATTATTTCTTTAAGTTTTTCAAAGATGACAAAAATAAATATTTATTTTATTTTTTATTTTAATATAATATAATAGAAATTTATAATAAAAGTTATCTTGCTTAATAAAAGATCATAATAAAAGTTGCCTTAAATTGAAAAAAGTCATATTTATTTTATTTTCCCGAAAATAAGAACTGATACTTTTATCCCCAGACTATGTTACTTTTGTCCCAGGCCCCCAGGATAAAAGCAACAGTCAACGTACTTGCGAAAAACTATAGTAGCTCTTTAAATATCCATCATTTGAGATTGAAACATAGGTATAATAATAGAGCAATAAATGGAGTTTTTTAACATATAACCTTTTTTTTATATCTCTAACGATAATTAATTAGTGACCTATAATACAAAAAATGTTATTTTTGTCCCCGGTCTCCCCTACGATCATCAAATTCTTCAGAGTTTATTTCTCGAATTTAATCATATGGAAAGTGTTCTTATAGAAGAGTGCTTTCCTTCGTTTTCTATTTTTATATTTTTTACGCGCGTTTGGATTTTTATTCCATCGTTGTCTTTAACAGACAGATGAATTCTTTTTCTTTTCGCCGCGAAAGGAGGAAGCTAAGGTTTACAAATATCATGGTAAGACAAAAAAGATATGTATCAATTCCGCCATTAATTATTCAAGTACGTAACGTTCTACATTCTCCTAATCTCTACCGTACGGACAATCTTTTTTTTCATTGACATTGAGTGTTGCCGTACATTGGGTACCGTGGGAGATAAGGGTCAGAAATAATTTCTCCTAGTCGTACTAGCCTTCGCAAGATAGTTCGGATTCATGGATTCATCTTTGGAAAAGTAAGTGGACCAAAACAAAAAACCGAAGGTTTCTGCGGAGATAGACACGAGATAAATTTTAACATATCGATGAGTTTTGTTTCCTTTGCATACGTATCAATTTTGCCTGATTCCATCGGACACACTATTCTATTATATTCGCGTTTCTTGGATTCTAAATTTGTACACAGGATAGGGGAGTCCGGAGACAAAAGTAAAATTTTTTGTATTATAGGTCACTAATTAATTAGAGAAATAAAAAAAGATTATATCTTAAAAAACTCCATTTATTGTTCTATTATTATATCTATGTTTCAATCTCAAATGATAGATATTTAAAGAGCTATAGTTTTTCGCAAGTATGTTGATTGTTACTTTTATCCTGGGGACCGGGGACGAAAGTAACATAGTCTGGGGATAAAAGTACCAGTTCTTATTTTCGGAAAAATAAAATAAATATGACTTTTTTCAATTTAAGGCAACTTTTATTATAATCTTTTATTAAGCAAGATATCTTTTTTTATAAATTTGTATTATATTATATTAAAATAAAAAATAAAATAAATATTTATTTTTATCATCTTTGAAAAACTTAAAAGAAATAATCTTCGTTAAGCAAAGTAATTATAAGTAATATCATAAAATAATTATACTTAATATTACACTAGTTTTGTACTTTTTTAAGACTAAATAACAGTTTAATTCTAAATAATAGTGTAAAAATTGTATAATAACTTATACAAAAGAGATTGGTATTTATTCCGAATCACAATTATAGCATACGTGAATAACAAGAATCGCCTTTGGTACAGTTATTATGGGACCAGCCTCCTTACACCCTAAGCATTGAAACATGTTACTTTCGTCCACAGAGTATTGTGTTACTAAAACATATTGTTTAGAATAAAAGCATTATAACCTAAATATAATGCAAGACTCAGCCAAATCAACTATAAAAACTTATGAATACACTTTAGAAGAATGCACCGGCAAATAATTACATCAATATATACACTTTAATATACACTTTAATTAGGCATAGATACAAAAAAACTAAAACAAGAAATATTTAGGTGAATAATGCAAATACACTAATTTCACTCCTGCATGTGCAACCGGCATGATCGTTTTACAACAATTAACTGAAAAGGAAGAAAATCGAGGCGTATGCGTTTGACTATCGTTATGAACGTAATCGCGAATATCGGGATCGTAAATGAGCTGAGCCACTTATCTAAGCTTAAAAGGATATAATACTTTATTAACACTGCGTGTATACAAGGGGTCGATCTTCCTACTCGCGCGATCCTTTCGCAACTCCTCGTGCTCTCGCAACGACGCCGAGATTCTCACTGTCTCTTTACATCCCGGACCGAAAATGCCCGGGCGACCTATCTGTTCTATCTCTAACTCAAGTGTTCGGCTGTTTATTTCTAGAAAAATATTTCAAGTGCTCGGGCACATTTTCTACTATCCTTGCCAGGACATCCTCCCCCTTTTCGTGGGAACGAATATCTATAACTTATCGTAAAAGCTTAGTCTAAGATTGTACATATATCGAAATAGCTCAATACAGAAAAAATGAACTCAGGAAATTATACAAAGCAAAACGCTAAATATGTTCTTCTAACGCTTGATTTCAAAACGATCAGATTTCTTACTAGCGCGTCCACTTTGTGTGGTTACAATCTTTAGATCGTCGACTTTCTCTTTATAAACAGATTGCTCCTTTCTAATACAATCAATTTTATCGCTAAGTTCTTTGGAGCTCGCTCGCCTGTCTAAATCTTTGATGAGGGTCTCAGACCTTCCTCGCTTTATTTCTAACGGATAGATTCTTTACACCGGCCTCTTAAACAAACCATTCTTGATTTTTAAAACAAACACTCTATCTTGACTGTCGCGGCCCGGAATTATTTTCACTACGCGTGCTAAGGGCCAATCTATGCGCTTGTGTGTGTTGTCGCCGACTAGAACGACGTTGCCGATTTCTATTTTCCGCGTTTCTTTCTTTTTTCCTTCCTTCAATAATAATTGACCTAAGTATTCCGTACGAAATCTTTTTCGAAGGTCTTCGATAATTTTCTGTCTGTGTTTGAGTTTCTTTTCTAATTTTGCCCGATATAGCATATCGCAGTCGGATACACCGTATTCTCGATTTTCTTGAAGAAATACCGACGGTGACAATGGCTTAAGATCCTCGGGATCTTCTGAGATATACGTTAGAGGTCGAGTATTAATTATTGCTTTTGCATCACACAGAAATGTGTTTAAACTTGCGTATGAAAGACTCGCTTTTCCTAGTATCTTTCGCAATAGTGTTTTCAGAATTCCTATGAGTCTCTCCCACCAACCACCCCACCACGGTGCTGCTGGCGAATTAAAATACCATTCGATCTGTAATGCCTGTGTGCCGAACTGTGTTTAGCGATTTTTTCCCAGTCTAATTTGCTTAATGCGTTAGCGGCGCCAGTAAAATTAATCCCATTATCGCTATATAGGTATGGTACGTGGTCGTCCGCGTCTTGCTATAAATCTACGTAAGCATTCTATGAAACCCTAAATCGATAGTGTTGATGCTAACTCGAAATGTACCGCTCGGTACACGGCACAGGTAAAAATACAAATCCATCCCTTCCCCCCATCCCGCAAAAATAGTGGACCTGCAAAATCGATCCCAACTATCTCGAAAATTGTTGCGTCGCGAACGCGATGGGGAGATAAAGGAGGAACTTCGATTTTCATACGTTTCGTTTTCTGCCTCTTGCAGACTATACAATTGGCTATTGTTACGTCCGATGGACGTCGTGATTCTTTACTTTCTTTGAAACTATACAAAAACTATACGATAACCATGTGCGCGGATAACTCTCGGCGATATCCAAATCAAGGAAACGAAAAGTAATAAATGAGTCTAGACTACGCGGACAGCATGTTATTATAAATAGAAAATTTCCACTAAATTAAAGAACTGTAATAAAATCGAACTCGCACATGTTTACAGTTGGGACGTCCGTTAGAACCATCGGAACTCTAGTAACAAAGCGATCCTTCTTAAGAATCGCACCAACTATAAACATATGTATATCTAACCCTTGCAGCGGATATCTGAGATCGAGAGACTCGAAGCAAAAATATACAAGAAAAACTAGAGCTAAGGATGGTCAGTCGTTGGAACTTAGAAATTTTAAATCGGAACCAGAACCGCAATAAAATTTTTATAGCGCTCCACACGTGGAGTTATGAAAATAGAAACCCTCCAGGGCTGCAGAATCTTAAGCTAGTAATCAAAAGGGGAAACTAAACAATTCGCCTGGCCACCCTTAAGCGCTAACCGAAACGCGAAAAGACTCTCGCAAGTCATAAAATCTGTCCGCTAAGCTCCCACTCTCTGCTGGATAGAGCCAGAATTTGGAACCAAAGGGGCAGCCTATTACAATCTTAGAACCGCCTTTCCCTCCAAAATCAGCCTCCTTGTTCTTAAGAAGGGGAGCAACTGAAATTATCTCATTCGCCCAAAAGGGATTCCCACTATCCAGAAAAGAGGAGGAGCAATGACTTTAAAAACTCGAGCGCAAGACGCGAGACACAGCCTTTCCGTACTCAAAACTTCTCCTGCAGTTGCCAGTACTTCTTCCGCAGTTTGAGCGTCTGAGTCTTAGCTTTCGCGAGTTAGATTAACCGAAAAAAGAAACCCGAAGTGCACGAAGTGAACAGAGTCCAACATCAACCAGGTCACCTGTTCTCCAGCATTGGGGCCTCTCCGACCGCGACTAGAGACTCGCCTTGACTAAATCGTTATATATGTATATATATATATATATATCAACGCTCTCAATAAGTAGTAAGTCTAAATCCTCTCTCAGTCCTTATTTCTCCTTCCCATTCGATTGAGAAACGATCTTTAAGTAATTAAAGAGTTGAGTTACAGATCTTTAAGGTAATAAGAATTTAATCAATAATACTCCCGATCAGTTAAAATTCCATAGTAACCATCAATAGCAATCTATCGTTAACAGTTCAATTCCCCTCTCTCGTGTTAACCAACTGTCATTGGGAATGATCCTTGATTTTTCCTCTAATCTATAGAAGATAAATTTCGACAATTTAATAATCGTTTAATTACTTCTTGTCTCTTTCCTCTTCCTAATCATCCTCCTCATCTCTCCCTGTTCGTCTAGAATCTCCGCAAGGCGATTCGCGAACAATCCCTCGTTCGCCGGGAATCTCCGCAAGGCGATTCGCGAACAAATCCTAAACCGAATTTCTCCTAAATTTCAAACCTTTATTTGAAACCATTTTAGAGTCACGTTAATTCATTTCATTCCCCTTCTATTTATTACTTAACTATCTCTTTATTTGTATGACCAATTTAAACTTAAGAATAAAATCTTTCAGAACGAATTATTATTTTGCCTAAGGCTTATCCATCTTTTCCCAATGACAACAGTGATATATTTTATAATAGCTAGTCTAACATCAAATCAGTAAGATATTCAGCGTCAAAATTATTATTAGTGCCTCCCACCGGTAAACGGCGGGCAGCGTTGCGGTGGCGGAATCGGCTGAACAGACGGATACAGGCTCAATCTTTACCTAAACCTATTAATGGCGATACCTTAGATAATATTGACGCGCCCGTTAGCAGTAAAAAACTCGACACTAACACACACACACCTAACCCCTCTTCCTCACCCTGTATTCCGAATTATTCTCCAATCTCGTCCCCAGGGCATTCCTCGACCTTCCCCGGTACACCTGTTCCAGGCCCCGCGCCGTCGTCTGGTTCATCCCCCAGATCTCCTACCCTGACCCCACCAGAATTTTCTCCTTCCCCAACTACTTCATCAACCCTTGTATTCCAACCCTCTCCTTTGCCTTCTCCCGAACCCCCTCGTTCCCCCTCACCTCCTGTCCGGGAGCGTACTCCTCCCATACCTGTCATCACCCTCGACTCAGACCCTCCTTCCCCTTCCACCTCCTCAGAGTTTTCTGAATTCAGCGAGGCTCTAGGAGATTTCGCGAGAGATCTTCCCGACCTTGAACAAGATTCCCCCGATTTCGACTTCCCTCCCGATTCCCCGTCGGAACATCCTCACCATAACGAAACACCTGAATCTCCCCATCCCGATTCTCTAAATTATTTCTTATCTCAGTTCCCCTTCTTCGATCTCCCCATACCTGAAGGAACATTCTGCGTGGGCCCAGGCCGAGTTAACCACCAAGACCTACTGAATCACATAACCACCGCCCCTTCCAATTCCGTCATCCCCTGGTACCTCCCGGGTTATCACCTCCCTTTAGCTGTCCCTATCCAAGCCCTCTGGAGGAGGTTTCCTCCTTCCACAGCTAGGATTGAAGAACTCTGACCCTTCGCTTTTTCCCTCACCCAATAAATTTGTACATAACCCCCCACTTCCTGTAACTTACACACACTTATCCGCAACCGACGAATTCTATACCTCCCTTAATTAGTAAGAGTTATTCATCCTTTTTTTTTTATTTACACATTCACTTTTTCATTTTGCTTTATTTCTTATATTATATTAATTATATGTATATTGTATTAACCAGTCAGAATTTAATTCTTAACGTAAATTCTTCCCTGTATATTCTGATTGATGACCTCCGAACGATTGTAACACCCGCGAGAATATATACACACACCCGCAGATACCTACTCACCCATAGCTACAACTGCTAAAATGTATTTTTCTTTCTTTATTTTTGCATAATATATGTACCTTTAATTTAATGTATAATTTAATTATTTAACCCGTTCTCTTCCCTAAATCCTGAGATCGCACTAGGTCCCATCCCGCGTAATAAGGATTAAATTCCTTTATCGAAAAGGGACCATCGAACGAATAGGCTTAAAACGCAGCGTTATAGAGACCTTCGGTCGCTGACCTGTGTCAGGCCCTTCACATTCGTTCGACCCGATCTATACACACGCCCGAATAAAGTGTGTCACGGGGTAAGTAAGTTGCGACCTTCCATACGGCCCATCCATTCCAGAGTCTGGACGTAACACTATCATCGCTCTTATTATTTTTCGAAGAGAAATAATCCAAAATCTTTCCCGTAAATAATTGATAATAATCTGTGTTCCGGCATGGCCCATGGATTCATGAGTTTCTTTCACTAGCATATAAATTATGTCATGATTATTATCTAAAAGAATAGGACATAAAAAATTGAGATCATCGATTCGATTACAAATCTTAGTCTTTAAGACGTATAAATCGTATTTATTCTTCATTATCTTAAAGGTAGATAATTTTTCTTTACCTTTTACAGTCGTAAACATTTGTCTTGTAGATATTTAAATAATCTAGTTTCTGCTGCTTTTATTTCCGCGAAAGTTAAGTATAATCTCTTTCGTTCTTTTTCAGATAAATATGCTTTTTTAGGCAATTCGTGCATATCAAGATCGTCGTTTAATTTCTTTCTTTTATCGATCTCTTTTTTCCTATTTAAAAGAAACCTATGCATCCATGCCAAAAAACGTATTAGCTTATTATAAGACGAAAAGTAATCATCGACTTTAAACGTAGTAGTTTCCGTGCTAATTGTATATACTAAAGCCGACTTTTTAATTTCTCTATTTATTTCTTCTTCGACAAAGTCGCCCTTTCCTTTGGGCCAATCTATATCTGGCTTATAAAGCCATGAGGAGCCTAACCACTACTCAGATCGTACTAGCTGAGCGGGACTTCAACCACGCGACGGAATTTCCGCAGGATTTAAATCCTCGGGTACATATTTCCATTCCTCTTGTCTACTGAACTCGCGTATTTCTTTTATTCTGTTCCGAACGAACGTTCCCCATTGCATGTCGCGTTTGATCCACGCCAACACTGTAGTCGAGTCGGTCTAACTAAAACGTCGTTCTAGAACTCTTTCGCGTTAAAGACTTAATAACAGAGGTTGTAAGTCTGACCGCTATTGTGGCCGCCATCAATTCGAGACGCGGAATTGTAGCTTTTTCGGGAGCTATGCGAGATCTCGCACTCAAAAGTGTAACGTTTACTGCGCTCTCATATTCCATTCTCGCGAAAACAGCTGCTGCATAAGCCGAATCGCTGGCGTCGCAAAACGACGTATGTAATGTTAAATCATCCCTGCCGAGTTTTCGCGGGATGTCGATTCGATTCGATAAAGGTAACTCGTTTACCCAGTTCACGAATTTACTTGCTTGATTATCCGCGACCTTTGTGTCCCAATCTTTCTTTTCCGTCCATAATTCTTTAAGCAATAATTTAGGCAACAACGATATGGAACACGTAAAGCCGATAGGATCGAAAATTTTGTGCGTTGCGGACAAAATTACTCTTTTCGTTATAACGCTTGAAATATTCAAATTCAACACTGACGGATTGACCGAAATAGTGTCTTTGTTTTTGTTCCATAAAATTCCCAAAACGAGTGTTGTTTCGCTAGCTCTCGAATCATGTGAACTTTCCCAGCCACGAAGTTCGAAACCGCCTGTTTTCATTATCGTCGTGAATTCTGATATAAACGTTCTTCATTCTTCTTCCGAATCTACACTCGTGACATAATTGTCGACATAGAACGATTCTCTTAATTTTTCCGCTGATTTTTTATTCGCGTCAATGTTTGTTAAGAACGTCGATAAATGGAGTTGAATGATCGCTGCTAATATAAATGGGCTGCAGGCTAGACCGAATACTACTCGACAATGACGGGAAACTATCCTTTTACCGCCTACGATCCAAAAGAAACGGAGATAATCCCGGTCTGCCTTGTTTACAATTATCTGTAAAAACGCTTTCTTTATATCAGACACACACTACTCCGATCTCTCTTTCTCAAAATCTATTCAAAGACGAAGGTACTAACTCAATTAAGTTAGGGCCCTTTTTGAGGCATTGATTTAAAGACGGATATCCTCTCTTAGAAGCAGAAGCGTCAAACACCGGTCTTATTTTAGTCGTACTATTCAATTTTATCATTGGGCGATGCGGTAAATAATGGCCTAAATTGTCAATTTCATCGTCAGGTACTTTTTCAATAATCCCTTCTGACAGCCATTCCTTGAAAACATTATCATACGCTTCTAATAAATTTTTTGAAGCAAGTTTATCCAGACATCTTTCAAATTTATTGCGCGCTATATCGTAATTGCTGGAAACAAGCTCATGACTTTCCGTCCACGGTAATCAAACTTCATATCGACCGTCCGCGTTCAATTTAGCCGTTTCTATCAAAAACTTCCGCGTTTGTTCGTCTCTCGCTGCTTAATCCGCTTTCTCGATCGAATCTGTGATACCGATAGCATCTAGACGCCACAAATCGCATAGATTGGCCTCCTGCACGAACATTGTCGTTATCATTACCATCGCGTCAGATCTCGTGGATTCTTTCTCGTGGATAATTTGCCTAACACCGTCCATCCTAGACGTGTCTCGATAGCCGTTAATCCATTCTTTAAATCGCATTTCCTACCAGTTAATAATTTATCGGCTACATCCGCACCGATTAGCACTTCTATAGAATCACTTTTACCTCCGATATCTGTTAGATTAATATTCTTTGCTTGTAATTCATCGACCCATGCATCTCGCTTAATACTCGCGATCGGAGCGCAAATAATATCCCGGTTTATGGCCGAGAAATTGCACGCGTACGATTCATCTAAATTCTGAATGTGTATCTTAAACATATTGTGAATTTCGCTTCCCGATTTGATTCCGCCGAACAGCGAATGTGAAACTTTTAATTCACCAAGCGAAACGTAACCTAATTCTCTCGCAATATCTGTGCGGATATACGAACGTTGTGACGCCGTATCAAAAATCGCACTTACACTTTTCTCTCGCGTTTGAGAACACAATTTTATTCGAAGAGTTTGTAAACAAACATCCGGCGTCTCGCAAAATAAAGCTAGGTTCTGATCATCGACAATCTTTTCGTTATCATTCGACTTATTTACAGAAACGCTCGGTTTAATTACGGAATTGTTCTCCTTGCGAACTATACTCGGACACATTAATAGAACGTACTGTCTCGATCACCAATCGCATTTTACTTTAGCTTTACATTTTTATGAAATATGTCCGCGTTTTAGACAATTAAAGCAACAGCCTTCTTTCTTAACAATGTCTTTTTGTTCATTTAATATTAATTTACGCGCGGATTCGCAGTTTAGACTATCGTGATTTAACTTACAGAAAATGCACTCTAGCCTCCATTGGTCCTTTGCCACGAGAAGCACACTAGCACTAGCTGCCTCCTTCCGCCGTCGATTCTGTTTTACCTTTCAGCTTCTTCATTTTCTCTTGTTCCGTCGATAAACCGAAGCCTGTCAATGCCATGTCGATGCGCTCCTGGCTTTCCATTTCCAACTGCAGGAATCTAAGAAGTTTTGTGAGTCGATCTATTGTTTCACGTTGTCCGTTTGTTTCCATCGTTTTCCGTTGTCCACTGTGTTGCCATGCTCGAAGAACCTCTTCTGAGAGAGACGACTTGACGAGCGGGTACAGCATAGCGGCACAATTGTTCGTCGTCACGCCAATGAACGAATGTAGCACTTGAGCTTATCGTATAGGCTCGTAAGGGACAACTTCTTATTTCCCTTTACTGCGTTTTGCAACACGAGACCTAGTAGTTCGCGCACGTAAAATTCCACAATGATATTGTCTCGTCCAAAACGATTTTTTAGGCTCGAAATTGCTTTTTTATAATTTTCCCCCGTAGGCGGGAAACTTCGCACGAGCTCGTTCGTGCGCGAATTCGGTATCATTTCTTGTTGTAGATATTGCATTTTATCTTCTTCACTAATTGAAGGATCTTCGCTTATCTTCTTAAACTGGCTTCAAAGAGAAAGCCAATCTTTAATATTACCGCCAAATTTTGATAATTTTAACTTAGGAAGCTTCGACGTTTTCAGGGTGTTCGTCGAGACCATTCTCGATATGTTGTCCGACGTCGATGGCGTTATCTTAGATATTTTCATTTTCGCTGATAGGTACTGAATTTTGTATACATCGCCCGATTCTAACTCTCTGTTGATATCAGTCTCGTCCGCCTCTGATTCGAACAGTGTTTCGTTATATGCAGAATGTACTGCATCCAGCTCAGTCATTTTCGTTTCAAGGAATTGCAACGCCACTATCTTTTCTTCTCTTGAGCAGTCGCTCTCTAATCTTGTTGAGAACGCAGTGAGAGCCTTTGTAAAGGCTATACGAAGCGCCTTTCTTCGTTTCTTTAGGGCATCCATCTTCACGGCGTCGACACAACAAAGATTCAAATTCTAATTCCCGATTTCGCGAACAAATTGTCCTGTCACGGTCGCCAGTTGTTATGAACGTAATCGCGAATATCGGGATTGTAAATGAGCTGAGCCACTTCTCTGAGCTTAAAAGGATATAATTCTTTATTAACTGCATGTATACAAGGGGTCGATCTTTCTACTCGCGCGATCCTTCTGCAACTAATCGTGCTCTCGCAACGACGCCGAGATTCTCACTGCCTCTTGACATCGCGGACCGAAAACGCCCGAGCACTTATCTGTTTATATCTATCTCAAGTGCTCGGGTGGTCTATCTATTTACTTAATCAAAAATATTCAAGTGCTCGGGCACACTTTCTACTATTCTTGCCAGGACAATTTTAGTACAACAGTACAACGTGCTAACAATCTATCACTTAAATCATCACTTTTTATCTTTAATTTTGATCTAACAAGGAAAGGCACGAAAGTGTCCCCCTCCGATTTTGATGAGCTTTTAATATGTTGTTTTCTAGACAAAAATAAGGGACACGTATTCTTTTATACGTGCCCATACGCGTGTCTAGGGGGTAAAACATCTCTTTGAAAAAAATCTGTTTTTTCCTTTCGAGATGAATATTTCAGAAACTATAAGAGATAGAAAAAATTTTCAAATTAAAAGATAAATGGCTTCAAGAGTACTTTACAATAATAACAAAAAAAATTTTTAGTTTTTTAATTTTTCAAAATACCCCCACCACTAAATATATTTTTTTTTAATTGTGAAATTTCACTATCACCAAGTGAAAGGTTATGTTTTTACGAATCCAACCATATATAATTAAGTTATGTTTCGAAAAGTTATTTTCCAGAATTAATTATAAACCTCTCTGTAATACGCTATTCGTGTCCGTCTATGCGCTCGATTTTTCGCGCAACACATCCTGTTTTTCCATCATAAAAGATAACTAACACGGATACATTTATCTATATAATTATGTTTTTTTCGCGTGCATAGTTAGAATAACATTGATAAACATTAGAATAACATTAAAACGTTAAATATAAATAAGCTCAAAATGTATGCATGAAATGACGCACGAGACTCTAAACTTGTTTAATTTAAGATGGCACAAGATGAAATAATAATAATAATAATAATAATAATAATAATAATAATAATAATAATAATAATAACACTTATGTAAATAATATTATAAAAGAAGTAATATATATGAAAATTTTGTAATTGTAACATACAATTTTATAAAGATCATCAATAAGAGAGGAGGAGAAAGGATAAGATAAAAGAAGGTGTAAATATATATCCATTTATTAAATCATATATAAATATATAATGCTGTTTATTAAATAGACAAATAAGAAATTTTATAACATAATTGTATAATTCAATTGCACAATATAAATGTGTAAATGCATTTGATATAATTATGTACATAAATAAAATTATGGTTTAAAATTGTTACAAAGATGGTGGATGAAAAAATGTTTTAAACATAACGTTTTCTTACACCATATATATGATATACAGGATGTTCCATCTTAACTTTCACACTCGAATATCCCGAAACCATGGCGGTTTCGGTGAAAATGTTTTAAACAAAAGTTGTATGGTTTTAAGGGGGCCATAAGATGGTGTCATTGGTTTTACCTTGAAAAGTCGTTTGAAGGTCACGTGAACTTCACCTCCAACTTTTTAAATGGGACATCCTATATACTTTTGCATATTCTTGTAGCTTGCCTCGAGAGCTTTCCAAAACACTATAATAAAGTATTTCTTCATTGAGTACTTTTCGAGTTATGAGGCTTGAAATAATTTCTTAATTTTACATAAACCATAAGATATCTAGTAAAATATTCATTTTTCGATTATCTTACCTTAATACTTTTATGTACAAAATAATGAGAGTAATCAATCGGTGTAAAGAAAACATACAGTTTTTAAGAAAAAATATGGAATTTGCAATTAACAATTCCATATTTTTTCTTAAAAGCAACTGTATGTTTTCTTTACACCAATTGATTACTCTCATTATTTTGTACATAAAAGTATTAAGGTGAGATAATCGAAAAAATGAATATGTTACTAGATATTTTATAGTTTATGTAAAATTAAGAAATTATTTCAAGCCTCATAACTCGACAAGTACTTAATGAAAAAATATTTAATTATAGTGTTTTGGAAAGTTCTCGAGGCAAGCTACAAGAATATGCAAAAGTATATAGGGTATCCCATTTAGAAAGTTGGAGGTGACCTTCACGTGACCTTCAAACGACTTTTCAAGGTAATACTAATGACACCATCTTATGGCCCCCTTAAAACCATACAACTTTTGTTTAAAACATTTTCACCGAAATCGCCATGGTTTCGAGATATTCGAGTGTGAAAGTTAAAATGGGATACCCTGTATATGATTTAATAAATGGATATTATATGTTTACATCTTCTTTTATCTTATCCTTTCTCCTCCTCTCTTATTGATGATCTTTATAAAATTGTATGTTACAATTACAAAATTTTCATATATATATTACTTCTTTTATAATATTATTTACATAAGTGTTATTATTATTATTATTATTATTATTATTATTATTTCATCTTGTGCCATCTTAAATTAAACAAGTTTAGAGTCTCGTGCGTCATTTCATGCATATATTTTGAGCTTATTTATATTTAACGTTTTAATATCTTATAACATATTAAATATAAATTTGATTTGTTATATCAATGTTATTCTAGCTATGCACGCGAAAAAAACATAATTACATAGATAAATGTATCCGTGTTAGTTATCTTTTATTACAGAATAACAAGATGTGTTGCGCGAAAAATCGAGCGCATGGACGGACACGAATAGCGTATTACAGAGAGGTTTATAATTAATTCTGAAAAATGACTTTTCGAAACATAACAATCATATATAGTTGGATTTGTAAAAAAATAACCTTTCACTTGGTAATAAAGAAATTTCAAAATTAGAAAAATATATATTTAGTGGTGGGGGTATTTTGAAAAATTAAAAAAATTAAAATTTTTTTTGTTGCTATTGTAAAGTACTCTTGAAGCCATTTAACTTTTAATTTGAAAATTTTTTTCTATCTCTTATAGTTTCTGAAATATTCATCTCGAAAGGAAAAAATCGATTTTTTTCAAAGGGGTGTTTTACCCCCTAGACACGCGTATGGGCACGAATAAAAAAATACGTGTTCCTTATTTTTGTCTAGAAAATAACATATTAAAAGTTCATCAAAATCGGAGGGGGACACTTCCGTGCCTTTCCTTGTAAGTTCAATACTACGATATAAATGACACTACTATATGATATATGACATAGAACTAAACTTAAACCGAGGAGAACTAAACAAACACATAATATTCTTTGACAAATAATTTAAATATCGTAAATTATTCATATTTTATGCTGCTTCAGAAAACAGAACTTATTAAATAAATTTATAATTAACGCCGTTGTTTAAACAAACATCCGTAATTTAAACTCAGATTGAAATCGGATACTATATAACCACATACATTACTAGCGGTTCACGAATATATGTACATATCGTATATCACTCTAATAGAAAGCTGTGACTTTTATATGACATCAAGTGAATTAAATTTGATAATTTTTATCGCTATAATTAATATTGTCATAAATTATGGAAGAAAGTGGTTCATGATTATATAATTTATTTTTTAATTAAAAATGTCCCTATTTGCTTATATAGTAGGTGCAAATTAATTTGTGTGGATTAGTGCGTGCGTGTGTAAATATTTGCACGAATGCGCGCGAGTGTATGTTTTCTTTAAATATGTAAGAAGCATAGAGAAATAGACATGTAGATGTATAAGAAAATTGTGCCATGTGGTTTATTATAAAAATCAAAAATTATATAAAATTTACAAAGATCATGTGTTTCAAACAATTAATAATATATATTTAAAATATTAATAATACATATTAAATTTATAACAACAATTTATTATATATATATATATATATATATATATATGTAAAATTGTTATTATATATATAAATATTAAAGAATTGTAATACGTTTTATAAATTTTTAATTTTAGATGTTATTTAAATATTAATATGCATTATTATATCTATATTATACCTATAATAAAAATTTGATTCAAGATAATATAATTAATAAATATTAACAAATAAATTTACAAATATAGAACAAATCAAATACAATTTAAAAAATAAATCAGAATACAATTTAAATTAGATAATACGTTTTTAGTACATTAATAATATAATGTTAAATATATTGCAGATACTTTCTCATTTAATATAATTAAAATTATTTATATAATATAACATAATTTAATTATAATTATTTATATATTATAATTATGAACATAATTTACACTTAATTTAATTATATACTTAATTATAATATAACATAATTTAATTATAATTATTTATATATTATTATTATGAATATAATTTACACTTTGCTTTACTTCATGTTAATAAGGAAATAAAAACATCAGTGAATTGCAGGCTAAAATGAATCCTTGTTAATGCACGTGCATTTAATTATATATTATTAAGCATAAATAATAAATCGAAAACTATAAACATTATAAAAAGCTATTTGTAAAAAAGATATATAGATGTATTCGCGTCACAATTGTTACTTTTATTAAACGGTTATTGTTGATATTTGACAAAATTTTGAAAGTAATTCTGTTGACTTTTGATTTCGAAAAAGCGCATTTGTATCTTGCTTTCAATATTTGAAATATATTGCTGCATACATCTGAACTTTTCTGCTAATTCTGTTAATTTGCTTGTCTAAAACAGATTATATCGGTATTAAGTATTAGTGTGAATAGCCAATAATTATTAATAAATATTATATTAAATATTATCTCGTGTATGTGTATATACAGGGTGTGTCATTTTAAGTGATGCAGCTGAATATCTCTTAAAGTAAAAGAGATTGGGAAAAATGTTTCAGACAATAGTTGTATGGTTTCGAGGGGGACATAAGACGGTGCCATTAGTTTGACTTTGAAGAGTCAGCTGAAGGTCACGTGAAGGTCACCTCCAACTTTGTAAATGGGACACACTATATGCTTTTGCATATTCTTGTAGATTATCTCGAGAGCTTTCCAAAACATTATAACTAAGTTAGTTTTCATTAGGTACTTTCCGAGTTATGAGGCTTGAAATCATTTTTTAATTTTACATAAACTGTAAAATATCTTGTAAAATATTCATTTTTCGATTATCTTACCTTAATACTTTTAAGTACAAAATAATGAGAGGAATCAATTGGTGTAAAGAAAACACATAGTTGTTTCGAAGAAAAAATATGTAATTTGCAATTATAAATTACATATTTTTTCTTCGAAACAACTATGTGTTTTTTTTACACCAATTGATTCCTCTCATTATTTTGTACTTAAAAGTATTAAGGTAAGATAATCGAAAAATGAATATTTTACAAGATATTTTAGAGTTTATGTAAAATTAAGAAATTATTTCAAGCCTCATAACTCGAAAAGTACTTAATGAAAACTAACTTAATTATAGTGTTTTGGAAAGCTCTCGAGATGAGCTACAAGAAGAAATAGGGTGTCCCATTTACAAAGTTGGAGGTGACCTCTACGTGACCTTCAGCTGACTCTTCAAGGTCACACTAATGGCATCTTCTTGTGTCCCCCTCGAAACCATATAACTATTGTCTGAAACATTTTTCCCAATCTCTTTTACTTTAAGAGATATTCAGCTGCATCACTTAAAATGACACACCCTGTATATATAATTTTAATACATTTAATACATATATATAATACATACAATAATATTAATAATCTTAAACATAATAGGAATAAATAATAATTATGGATTATGAAAATTACAAATTTGCTGAAATGAGAATAAAATCATTCTTCTATTGTACTATGTGTTCTATTATATTATGTGCATTGTGTTGCACTATATTTTAATTAACAACTCTTTTGTTTGCAAGGAATGCTTATAAACAGTGTTGCGCTTAGGTAACTTAAAATAATCTAGATACAGATTAGATAAATCATATACTCATGTATCTCAGATAAAATAAAGATAATTCGGTTTGAGTGTATCTAGATAAAAGATGTATTAGTTAAATATTTTATCTAGATACTTTTAAGATAATATTTAAGACAATTTAGGATATATAAAAATAATACACTCCAGACAAAAAGTTACAGAAAATAAGCATGTATTCATTTGACAATAATAACGAGTATAGGCCGTGTCCACAATGTCAATGTCAATCGACCAATGTGATTATGGCTACGTTCCACTTAACAATCGCAACGCTCGCAAAATCATCTTCTCCTTGTTGTTCGCTAAAAGTTAAACAAAGACACATTATGTTTACGAGTTCCGCGATCATTAAGTGGAACGCTTTTAAATCCGTATTACACTATAGGTTGCGGGCTCGATTACGATTGAAATGTTGAAATTGACCGATTAGAGTAGCCGGCCGGTAAATTGCTAGTTTGAAGAAATTGTACTCAGTGCACACTGATTACATTATCTTATGTGTTTTAATAAAAGATATCACTTTTCTTATATCTGAGATACAGATAAAGATACCACAAACTTGAATTATATAGATAAAAGATAAAATAAACAATAATTGCATCTAGGTGAAAATCTAGATAATTTTATCCAGATAACGGAAAACACTGTTTATAAATAATACTTTGCAAGTAACTTTCAACAAATAAAAATCAAAATTTAGAATTAGAAATTTTAAAAATAAAATTAGAAATTTATATGAGCTGCAGCTGTCACAGAGATAATATCATTATAATATTATAATATTATAACTGTTATATCTAGCAAGTGCATTAATTCTTCTTAACTTATCCACCTTAATTAAATTTTTATTTTAGTAAACAAATGGCTTGTGCAATATTAAAGTATGCGAATCACATTACGTAATACTTTCTCAATCATATTGAAAAACATTTAAATTTATTTAACTAAGAGCTAAACATCTAGACTAACTAAGATTTAAATCTGAAGCTTGTAAATTCTCTTTTTAAAATTTATATAAATCGATTTTCACTAAAATTTCCAAGTAAAGAAATTATCTTTCTCTTTTGCTTTTGCTTGCTCGCTCACTCTTTCCCACTTTTTCATTCATTAAAAATTACATATTTTCAAAATAATATATTTTCGGAAATTAGAAATAAAAATACGCTTATTTTATAAAAAAAATTAAATGACATTAATTTCTGCTTATTACTTTGAGATACTGTGACATTAATATATTCTGTATGAAAACAAAAAGATCAATGATTAATAAATGAAATATTAGTATAATGATATTCATAAAATTTACCTTTACTTTCGTATTTTTTTCTTTCACAAAAAACCATAACTTCTTACATTCATTTAATTCAACTTGCGTCACTTTATAAAATTTATCTGTTAGCAAGTCGTTTATCTAAAACAGATCATTTTGATGATATTAAACAGCAATATTTGATGTCGCATCATGGTTATTTATTTTACATATATATATGTACATAAGCACAGGCAATTTTTACCTTTTCGAGTTGATTTGTGGAATACACATGATTAATAATAATAATAAACGTTGCATACTCGCTGACTTGTCTATAACAGTAAAACAATAAATGTATTGATACACAAATAAATTGTTGAATGATAGATATATATTTACGGAGAAAAAACTGTGTTACTTAGGTTTTATATGCTCAAGATTATGTAATATGAAATTGAGTATTACAGGATCCCTTGCATGCTTCGCAATTGTAAAAAAAAAATAATTAATATAATCTTTATCGGAAAAATCTTTTAAAAACATAATCGATGTTGTACTATCATTTTTTATTAGATTTAGATAGTCTTTCATAAATTGTGAATCCTCAGGGCAAGAGAGAAATTTTAAAAGTTTAGGTTTAAATTTTTCTTTTCCCAGACGATATACTCCCCACCAAGGAGAATCTTCATTGCTAAGAGAATAGTACAATACTTTTAAACCTTGACAGTATGTCCATTCTTTCCACCATGGCAAAAGCCTACGAGATTTAACAAAAAACAAATTCTAATATAAAAGTTTTGCACATATTAATCTTATATTTTGATTAAATAATTTAACAAATTATAATTTCATAACATAACATAATAAATTTAAATTTTGATATATAATTTTGATATATAAATAATGTAATAAACATTGCACATGTATCTACAAAACAATTAAATTAACATAACCGAGAATATATAAGAAAAATTACGTGTTCTTTTCGGGATCTGCGAGATGTCGATTTAAATTATGTCGGGCATTTTCTATGCATATGCGACCATCAAGATTACATGCCCATTTCGCAGCCTCCATTCTTAAACTCTTTGTAAGATCGTGTTCATTAGAAACTTCATCGTATTTTAGTTTATCAAGCAAATCGTATAGTAAGTTTAGCATTTTCCCCTAAATATATAAATATATATATATATATATTTATATGTATTTATATTGTTACTTGATATAAATTTTATATTTTTCGATTCTTGCATTATATTTTGCCATACCGAAAGATATCTTGCGCAAATGTATTTTACATGGTTTTATATATTAAGAACGTTTTGTCTTGGTAAACAATTCTAAATTTCTTTTTATAAAGATATCTATTAGCTATACTTATATTGTATACGTATTTACGCAAATTTGAATTTTTCTTACGTGCACATTCACATATGCTTAACACATGCACACATGTCCATATCAAAATATACATACAAAAATGCATATTTTGTAGACATATAGACATACATGTAGACATTTAGACATTATATGTATAATATAATTTAATAACTTTTTAACTGTTTGTGTGTGTATTAAACACACAAATAACTAATGTACATATATGTTTCCTACCAATTTTCTATCTAAAAATTAATGATATTTAAATCGTCATTATGAATATCATGTTGTGATTAAAAATGGTAACAATTTTCATATTTTTCTCTATTTTCCTCTGCACTTTTTATAATTATTACATACTCTATTCGAATATTAATTTACTAATAGATACTTATCATTCATCCAAAATATATTTAAAAATCGTAATCAAATTTTTTTATCTACATGTATTTTATTGTATGTATCTTTTCGGAAAGCACTTAATAATTATTGTCATAAATGCACACAATATTAATATGTGTAATACATAAGTAATGTGTTTAAAGCGTTTTAATATATTTAATACATCACTGTTGATATTGTTTATAATATTTGTTATTACCTTGATGTTAAAATATATTGGTTCCCGAAATAGAAAGATATTGGACAGATATTCCAAAACTTTGAACATGGGATACCATGCCACGTAGTCTGTTTCTCGTGATAGATATTTCGTAATATTCCAGAATACAATGGAATTAAGTCGGTTTGTTATCATTAAATGGAAAGCGTCATCGATAATTTGGGCACGATTCAAAACATGTATTTTCATATAATTTTCAGAATTTAGATAATTTGTAATTCTTCGCCAGTTTTCGATATCGTAATTGACTCGATAATATCCTATCGATAACAAATGAATATATAACGATATAATTCTTTCAAATAGATTTATCAATATAAGGCCCAGTTCAACATACTAAAAAAAAATTCTGGGTAAATCTATGAGATGCATTTAGTAATGCATTTTTTGAAATATTTAGGTTTTATCATCAAGTATGATAATAATAACAAAATATTTAGTAATAGTTATAAACATTTTCCAAAAATAGTTATAAATATTTTACGTTTAATTGAGTTCACTAAATATTAAAAATAATTAAATAATTTCGTCTTAATCACCTATACGTTTAGTTGAAACTATTTCACCACAGCGGTGGGTAACATTTATCAAGTTTGGATTATTATAACCAAGCCTTTTTTTCAGTGCGGTGGCCAGTTAGCTTAACTAGTAGTTAAGTAGTGATGCCAACCACTGAAACAAAATTCGGTAAGCTATTTACAAGCTATTTTAATTAATATTCAGCTTCGTTCTCATTACGATATTCATCGAAAATGGATATCACAAATCGTATACGAACACCAAATTTTTGTCATGAGGAAAAACTGGTACTTGTATCATTAATAAAAAAATATAAATTGATAATAGAAAATAAGCGGACTGATGCTGTGAGTGTCAGAGACAAAGAAGAGGCTTGGCTGAAGATATTGGACGAGTAAACTTGTCAAAATCTAACCTTGTAAATAGCTTACCGAATTTTGTTTCAGTGGGTGGCATCACTACTTAACTACTAGTTAAGCTAACTGGCCACTGTTGAACTGGGCCTAAGTATCTGTTTTTATACATTAACACACATAAAAAGATGTATCAAAAATTGTAAATAAATAGGAAAACCAGATTGTAAAATATTATATATATGAAATTACTTTGCACTAAAATTGAGTATATATAATAGTTGTACAAGAAATTTTATATAAATTTAAACCAATTTTTTAATTATATAAATAATGATCAATTTGCATTATATTACATAACATTATTTGTTATTATCTATATATTCATATAAAAACATAATCTAAAATTAAAATAAATAAGTTTTTCTATAATCATTACATTTTGTGTTAAACGGTAGGTTATAAATGGTTTAAAATTATGTAGCTTAAAATTTACACACACATACACACACAAAATGCTATTTAATAATGCTATGTAATACAAAATGTATGTATGGCCAAAATGATAAAATTGATAATAAAATTGATCTGCAATAGTTTATAACATGATAAATAAGTTGATTAAATTATCAAATAATAAATTTATTAATTAGATAAAAAAATTCTTATTTTTATATATACATTCATCTATATAAATTATATCTTACTTTAAAGAATTATATTATGCATTTAAAAAAGCTATTTAAGCAAAATGAAAAGAAAGTTTTTGATGTAATTAAATTTTAATTAAAATATCCATGCCTAACAATATACAACATCAAAACAAACACAATTTTATTGAAGATTTAAATGCATTGCAGAAATTTAATGAAATTCTGAAATTACATATTTAAATTTATCACAGAAGATATATTATCTAATTTACTATACATTTGTAAGTATATATAACTTTGTTATTGAATATTATACAAAAAGTAGTATTTATCTTTATTACAAATGATAATGTACTCTCTAAAAGTGAATCAATGAAAATATCACTAATTTTAAGTAAAATAAGATTCACTGACAAGAGAAGCAAGTCAGTGAGTATTGCACTGCCCCCCCCCCCTCCCTTCAGTGGAAACGATTATTTTTTGTTACTTCATCTGATATCTCACTGATTATGGTCAGTAGAAGCAAAATTCACTGTAAAACCAGTAAATTTCATTGTAAAACCAGTAATCGCTAGTTCGTTCGTTTACCGCTACGATGTGCTATGCACTGAAAAAAATTGTATTCTCAACTTAAGAATATGCCACTTATCTTTAGAATATGTACTAAAATAGGTGCCAAGAAGAGATGCTCTTGGCACCTATTTTAGTATATATTCTAAAGATAAGTGGCATATTCTTAAGTTGAGAATACAATTTTTTCAGTGTATCTTTCATATTTCAGTTTTAGTCATGAGAATTAAAGTTTGCAAAGGGCGACAGATAAAATTAAAAATATTACTTCAATTTAATTTCTGATACAATCTGAACAGAGGAACTTCAGATATTAAATCGATTTTATAAGTCGGACACAAATCAATATCCGGCGAATAAACGAAAATGATCCATTCATTATCTATTTAATATAACAAGTTCAACATGCATATAAATAAAATAATATAAATAGTAATATAAATAAGTAATATAAATAAGTAATATAAATAGTAATAATATAAATAGTAATATAAATAAGTAATATAAAATTTTTAATATAATAAATATAAATAAAATATTACTGATACTCTGATTGAGACAGTCAATATTACTAATTCTTTCAGTAAAATGGTAGTGATTTACAGTGCTGTATTTATAACTGCTATAATGAGTGACTATTTACTGTTTTTCAGTTATAATACACTTATTCACTTTTAGAGAGTAGCAGAATACTTATTATTATATTTTACAGTCAATCGTTTTAAATATATAACAAGTGAAAAATGTTTAAATAATTTAGAAGTTTATATATAATTAAAATAATATAAAATTTTCATTACGTTAAAAACATTATAAAGTGTGATAAGTTTGTTACATATTTACCAGTTTGTTGTATGTTAAATAGTATCCAGCCATTCTCTTTAAATTTCAAACGTAATCCAAAAGTCAGAAAATAGGACAATAAAGTATTATTTAAAGTACCAGTAAAATTATGATACGTCTGTGTAGTATACGTTACAGGTATTTCATAATTCGCCAATTTATTTAAATTGTGCATTGATACCTGTATCCGTTCTACAGGAGAACTATATTCTCGTGTTATTTTCAATACAAGATAATATTTTTGTGATAATATTTCATTCAAACAATTAGTTATCTTCCATATAAGTACTAAATTGTTTAGAGATATTTGTGGAGACGAAAAGTGCTTGAAAACTTCACCAACATTGGCAGCAGGCTTGCTAAAGTTACAAAATTTTGCAAAATTTATTGTTAAAGTGTCAAAAGTATTATAAGCAACATATACAATTACCACAATATTACCATAATATATAAAATTGCTACGTTAATTATACTTTTTATTTAATTTAATTAGTTATATAAATAATTATGTAATTAATCATATGATTTATAATTTCCATAAATATTTGATATGCTATAGTTTAAACTATAATTTAACTATAGGAATAGCCTAACTTGATTATTTTAAAAAGATAAGTGTATGTGTAAATTGAAAGTTTATCTTGAATATTTAATGACATTGAAGGTAAAAGAAATTGTGTATGGTTAATAATAAAGTATGTAAGATACGATGTAAGTTAAAATAAAAATAACTATAAAATAACTATAAAATTTGAGACTTTTATGATATATAATCAATCATTCATCATATTTAGTTTTCTGTAATACAGTAATTATAGTAGTACAGTATATTACTTACTTATTCTTTACATATATGCGGATAGTTTCCCAAAATATTTCTTCATTAACCACATGTTGAAACACACGCAATGCATTGGATCCTACATTTACATAATTTATATCAAAATATAAGATAATAATACATATAAGTTAATAATAATTACAATTATATATATACAGGGTGTCCCGAAACTAATGCTTGATATTTTAAAGGCAGATTCTCTGGCCAATTTAAAAACGATTTTTCCTCAGCGAAAATGTCGAGGGAGATCATTATTTTTTGTATATTCCCAATTTTTGTCATCATGTATCTTTCTAACTTAGTCTTAAATTAAAATTCTATTAAAGTAAACTCTACCTAAAATTAACTATAGAATGTGACCCTGTATATATATATATATATATATATATATATATATATATATATATTTACAGGGTGGCCCACGTAAAGAGTTACAAATTTATATCTCAGAAACGAAGCAATTTAGAGAAAAATGTTTCAGACAAAAGTTGTATGGTTTCGAGGGGGACATAAGATGGTTAGGTCATTAATTTGACCTTGAAGAGTCACCTGAAGGTCACATGAAGATCACCTTCAACTTTTTAAGTGGGACACTCTATATGCTTTTGCATATTCTTTTAGATGATCTCGAGAGCTTTTCAAAACACTATAATTAAGTTAGTTTTCATTAAGTACTTTCCAAGTTATGAGGCTTGAAATAATTTCTTAATTTTACATAAACCATAAAATATCTAGTAAAATATTCATTTTTCAATTATCTTACCTTAACACTTTTATGCGCAAAATAATGGGGAATCAATTGGTAAAGAAAACGTACAGTTGTTTTTAAGAAAAAATATGGAATTGTTAATTGCAAATTACATATTTTTTCTTAAAAACAACTATGTTTTTTCTTTACACCAATTGATTCCTCTCATTATTTTGTATAAAAGTATTAAGGTAAGATAATCGAAAAATGAATATTTTACTAGATATTTATGGTTTATGTAAAATTAAGAAATTATTTCAAGCCTCATAACTCGAAAAGTACTCAATGAAGAAATACTTTATTATAGTGTTTTGAAAAGCTCTCGAGATAAGCTACAAGAATAAGTAACAAGAAATAGGGGGTTCCATTTAAGAAATTGAAGGTGACCTTCACGTGACCTTCAAACGACTTTTCAAGGTCAAACCAATGACACCATCTTATGGCCCCTTCAAGCCTTACAACTTTTGTCTGAAACATTTCCTTCTAAAGTGCATAGTTTATGAAATATTCGACCGTTCCGGGACTTTTGGGACACCCTGTATATATATATATACACGGTGAGTCATTTTAATCTATAATCCCAATTACCTCGTTGGCAAAGCATGACAGAGAAAAAATTTTCCCACAAAAGTTGTTTGTTTCTTTGGGGGCCATAAGATGGTATCATTGGTTTGACCTTGAAGAGTTATTTGAAGGTCACATGAAGGTCACCTTCAATTTCTTAAATGGAACCTATTATTTGTCATTGCATATTCTTGTAGCTTATCTCGAGAGCTTTCCGAAACACTATAATTAAGTACCTTTTCGTTAAGTACTTTTTGAGTTATGAGGCTTGAAATAATTTCTTAATTTTACATAAACCGTAAAATATCTTGTAAAATATTCATTTTTCGATTATCTTACCTTAGTTTTGAAGAAAAAATATGTAATTTGCAATTAACAATTCCATATTTTTTCTTAAACGACTATGTGTTTTCTTTACACCAGTTGATTCCTCTCATTATTTTGTACGTAAAAGTATTAAGGTAAGATAATCGAAAAATGAATATTTTACAAGATATTTTACGGTTTATGTAAAATTAAGAAATTATTTCAAGCCTCATAACTCAAAAAGTACTTAACGAAAAGGTACTTAATTATAGTGTTTTGGAAAGCTCTCGAGATAAGCTACAAGAATATGTAATGAGAAAATGTAAGTTCCATTTAAGAAATTGAAGGTGACCTTCACGTGACCTTCAAATGACTCTTCAAGGTCAAACCAATGGTGCCTTCTTATGGCCCTTAAAGAAACAAACAACTTTTGTGGGAAAATTTTTTCTCTGTCATGCTTTGCCAACGAGATAATTGGGATTATAGATTAAAATGACTCACCGTGTATATATATATATATATATATGTGTGTGTGTGTAGTTAAATATACCTTCTAGAAATATATACATGGTGTCCCACTCTAACATTCATACCGTAATAATTCGTAAACATGGCTTTTGGAAAAGAAAAGTTTTAAATAAAAGTTATAGGGTTTGGAGAGGGAAAGAGGATTATATTAGAGAATATTAATTGGACCTTGGATGTAGGTGTTAAGGTCATATGAAGATCAATTTAGTTTTTTAAAATGAGACTACTCTCTCTCTAATTTGTCTATATAAAATGATTCCTCATATATTCCATGTAAAAGTTATAAGAGTAAGAGTCATAAATTGGATGGTTTATGAGATATTTTATACTTTATATATGTTGACAATTTTATCTAAATTATAAAATATCTCATGAAATATTTATTTTTCAATTATCTTACCTCAATATTTTTATACACAAAATAATGTGAAGAATTTGCAACATACAGCTACACATTTTTTTTAAGAATAATTATGTGTTTTCTTTATTAATTTTAATTAATTTCTTTTATTGTGTGCATTGATTGATTTGAATAGTAATGTAAGATAATCGAAAAATAAATATTTTATAAAATATTTTATCGTTTATGTAAAATTTTGGCAATTTAAAGTATAAAATATCTTGTAAATTACTCAATTTTTGGATATATTATCCTTATAACTCTTTACGTGGAATATTATAAGGAATTGTTTTATGTAAACAAATTAAGATAATCTCATTATAAAGAACTAAATTGGCCTTCACAGGACCTTGACACCTACATTCAAATAGTCCAATATATATTAATATTTTTACCTTCTTTCCCTTTCCAAACCCTATAACTTTTATTTAAATTTTTTCCAAAACGCACTGTTCTCGAGTTATTACGGTGTAAATATTAAAAAATGAGACCTACACATTTAAATCTATATATAAGTTTTACATATAACGCCTAACTTTTTAAGCATATTCAAAACTCAATTTTTAATTATATCTTTACCTTTAATGTAACGGGGATTTTTGAAAGCACTGTTCAATGATGTATTATAAAGTGATGTATCATATTCAGTATCAAAATGAAGGGATTCTTGTTGAAACTGTACCACAAACAAGTCTATTATTCGGACATTTGGGAGAGCCTATAAAAAATAATTTTAATGTATTTAGTCATTTGATATTAGATTTACATACAGCAGCAATATGTACTAGGGCTGCTACTTTCTATGTAAAAAACTTTATTACTTATACTCTTAAAATATAAAATAAATAATATTAAAATAATCTTAAAATATAAAATAAATAATTCAAAAATAATATTAATAATAGCAAAAATGGCTACACAATATAACTTTTAAATTAAATATTTCTTATTTATAAAATATAGCAAAATTATCTCACAATTATATTACACAATTTCCATATGTATACATATGCTTAACTTTATAATAACTTTATCTATAATTTATGCAATCTGAATGATAATTTCTCTTTTATATAATAACTTAAAGATGTCGAACAAATGTAATATAATAGTGACTTTAATACATAAAAGAAACACAAAAGTATAAGAATATTTTATCTACGTTTGTTACTGATTTACTTGGAAAAATTAGCATTTCTTTTTAAATTATCATTTTTCTTTGTAAATATAGAATCTTCGCGTAATATTTTAATTCACCAAAAAATTTATACGCTCTGATAAAGCTAAAATTATAAAGAGCTTTTACATTATATATGTATATACATATATCTTTATGTTTAACTCAAACCTTGCTCACTTGCAAACAATATGATACATATATATGTATATTACAAGTTAAGTTACAAAAGTAAGTTACAAGTTTTGCGCTAAAGAATGCTTAAATTAATTACTTTATCGGTGACATATAATTCAAGAAGTGCGATAATAGCCTGATTTAACGAAGAGGATAACGACCAAAGTGGATTTTCATAATAAAGACATTCCTGTACTACTTTATGGGCTATGAAGTGAGCAACTTTAATTTTACTCGCAACAGAATCGACATTCTGAATGTAGGTAACATCTGCATCTCTGAAAATTAAAAAAAAAATGTTTCATAGAAAACTTATTACTGTTGAAAACATTTTGTGCTTACAAATTTAATATAATTAAATAATTCTATAAATTAACATATTAATTATATATTAATGTTTTATAATGTTTGCGCGTATGAATGATTCATCACGAAATAATGCGATACTTACTTAATAATGCTTCCAATATATATATATATATATATATATATATATATATATACATATATATACATATATGTTTCTTAAATTTTGGTCGATAAAGAATATGAAAACTTTAAAATAATACGTTATTTAATTTTAATTATTTTAATGTTTTTATTTTATAATTTTTAATTTTATGATTATAAAATATATATATATATATAAATATGTATATACCCACACAGAAGAAAATATCTAATGGATATCTACTGGATATCTACATATCC
Source organism: Camponotus vicinus (assembly GCF_025532165.1). Lineage (NCBI taxonomy): Eukaryota > Metazoa > Arthropoda > Insecta > Hymenoptera > Formicidae > Camponotus > Camponotus vicinus. Next base: position 4,824,601 of record NW_028141947.1, read on the forward strand.
ATTTAATATCCATATCCACTATGGATAACCAATAGATATCTAAAAGACGTCTAAAATGTTTATATCTCCTGAATAACCAATGATGATATCCATTGAATATCCATATAAAATCCCTATATCCATATCTACTGAAAATCTATGGAAGATATCCACTGGACATCCATATAAAATCCACATACTCATATCTACTGAAAATCTACCAAAGATATCCATTGAACATCCATATATTGTCCACATATCCATGTCCACTGAACATCTACCAAGGATATCCATTAGACATCCATATAATGTCTACATATCTATGTCCACTGAAAATCTATCAAGGATATCCATTGGACATCCATATAAAATCCACATATCCATATCTACTGAAAATCTACCAAAGATATCCATTGAACATCCATATATTGTCCACATATCCATGTCCACTGAACATCTACCAAGGATATCCATTAGACATCCATATAATGTCTACATATCCATGTCCACTGAAAATCTATCAAGGATATCCATTGGACATCCATATAAAATCCACATATCCATATCTACTGAAAATCTACCAAAGATATCCAATGGATATTCATATATTTCTACGAGCTTCACGCCTCGCCGCTAGGTGGCGAAAAGGAAAACGCCTAACCCGAAAGTGGGATCCATCTAAGACATTATATAAGGCCGCAGCACAGGTCCCACGAGTCACGGCTTATCGGTCAAAGAGCGCAGACTATTATAGCCGCATGTCCTCTAGCTTTTGCGAGGAGCTCCAGAGCTCCATATAATTAACCGCAGACGGTTAATTTTTTTTTAAATTCCGTTATATATGGTATCTATATACAGAACATTAAATCAATATCCACTCAAAAATAAATATCAATATATACGTAATAAATGTATCTATATATAATAAATATCCACTGAATATTGTATAGATATTTACAGGATATTGGTTTAAATATTCTGTAGATATTTATAGAACATTGAATAAATATCCACGCAGAAATCTGATGAATATCCAGTATACATGCAATGGATCTACAGAAATATCCACTAAATATTGTATGAATATCTAATGGATATTTATGTAGATATCCTATGAATATTTATGAGATCTCGAATGGCGGACATCTGGATATCTAAAGCACGTCTAATAAATGTTTCCTATATATTCGTGGATATTCCTAATGCCCATTGAGAATATCTAATAGATATCTAATAGATATTATGTTCTGTGTGGGTATATACATATACATATATATATATTTTAATTTTATTTTTCGTATAAGTTGATACAGATTAAAGATATAATAAACATTTAAGTATATTTCTCTCATTGTCTTATACAATTTTACTTACTTTCTAAAATATATTTAAATAATATTTTTAAAATAGACAAAAGATATGTAGATAATTTTAGGTACAAATTATTATCCTTTTTTCATCTTTCGAAATATATTAATATTTTTTAATTATATAATTACCTATAAATAGCAAGGCCCAGATTTATGATGTTTTCGTTTTCCGGAATATCCGGAATTGCAACATGATTTATTCGCCAAAATTTATTCAGGCGTCCCCATTTACGAAACAAGTATAGAGTTATATTTTGAACAATTTCGTGTGCAAATGCGCAGTGCATTCCACACCACATATCAACCTTGACCTTACTTTCACTTGGACCAGGCATGAAAGATATAGTCCGGTTAGACAGAAATACAAAATAATTAGGCCTTACAAACGTAGTATGAAAATGTGTTATCATCGTCATACTTTCATCATTCATTTCCATTTTTTCTATCGGTATATTTGAAAAAACTATATAATTTTGATCGTGTTTTATACTAATATTATAATAGGCAGGCCAAGGGGACAATGCAACAAATTTGAGCACACGTGGAATTATGTATTCGTTCCCACTACTACCAACATATGTTGCCAACCTATCACATTTAGAAATATGAATTAACGATAATAAATTTTCAACAATTACATAGAAATATTAAAAATTGAATAAATAGAAGATATACGGATGCAATTTATATGTAAAAATAATATATATAGAAAATTATGGCATAGAGTTCTTCTTACTCTTTTGATCTATATCTTGTATAACATTACTTAATCTAATAATGATTTTGATATTATTTTGACATTAATAAAAAGTAATGGTCATGAAATGTTTACTTTAGGACATACAGGTACAAAATAAATAATTAATATTTAATTGTTAATATTTTAGTATCAAAATTATAAATTTCCAGTAAATTAAAATTAAAAAAATTTCGTTCAATAAAATTAAAATAAATTTCAATATTACACAGTATTAGAACAATAACTTCTTTTAATTGATTTTAATTACTATACTGTGATTATTGACATTGATATATTACCTAACCATTCCATACATAATTTTATACATGTTAAAGAAACTGCATATTTTAGTGATAATTTGTTAAATGAATCACATATATATGTTTTTAGTTGTTTTTAAATGGGTACTATGTGTGCGCGTGTATGTAAATGTTTAAATATATAAAACAGCATAAATATAGCTTATATATATATTTAATTTTATATATTTATATTTAATTTTATATATAAAGTGTTTATGAAAATTGAGTGATTGTTCATGATCTAATCAAATTTTGTTAGTGACTTCTATGAAATATATGAACAAGAAAATTCATATAAACTTCATACAAATAATTCATACAAAATTCATACAAAAATTCATACATGTGTCTGGAAATGTTTTCGTTCCGAATTATTATAACTTTTAAAAAAATATTTTAGATCTGTGTCATCAGCTATATTATAGATTAATTTTATGTTATAAATGCCTCGGTAATAGGCTTTATTAAATATTAATAATGATTTCTCAAAGTTTAGTATTAGCAAATAATGTGAAAATGAAATATTTGTCAAAATTTTAAATTTCAAATAAGCAAGTTCTATGAAAACAAACATAAATATTTCAGAATTTGTATTATTTAGATTTTGAAAACAATTCAAGACACTACCGGAATATTTGAATTCGTCCGACTGTTGACGATAAAATATTGTATAAGACGTGCATTATTGCTGATTTAATTAAATTGATTTTTATTTGCAGTTTACATTCATTTTAAAAACAATGATAATAATAATGATAATAATAATAAATTGCAAAATACATTTGTTATTAAAATCTTAAGAAACATATAATTAGGAATGGAAACTTTTCAGATAGGCACATGTCTATATAAGTCTTTTCTTAGAAAACACTTTTTAATAAATAGAATGCTGCACCAGGATTGTATCATCCTGTAATTACTACATATTTAATACTTTAATAGTTTAACAGTTAACTTACCATTGTTGTTCTTCTTTTTTATAAAAGTTTTTAAAAAGGCCTGTTTTATCACGTATACTATAGGTTAATTTTATGATGTAATGTCCCGGCCATATATAAACCAGGAATATATATTCGAGAACATCATTATGACGAGACAATTCTATCATTTTATAAACGATCATTTCTCCATCATCAGTAAATTTTGGTGGATCATTAAACATTATTATATCGTTAACATATCGTATATCTAAATACAAGCGTATTCTTCGAATTGGTTTTGTTGATACTATCCTAATACTCATATAACAGTTGCCGCGAAAAGCGTAACGTTCAACATATGATGTAAAAATGATATCATATTTTTTCGGTATTATATAGAATGATTGCATATATGTTTCATTTAGTTTGCTTATCTGATCGTCAATTGAAAAGACCGATACGATGATTGTTAAACTGCTACATAATAATAGTTTTACAAACATGATACTATCTTCTTAAATATCTGTAAAAACATTTTTTGTTGAAAAGAACAAACGGACAAATTAAATACAACGCTGTCTCTAGTCATAGTTTAATAAGAAAGAAGAAATAAAGACAAACATGTAGCTGTACTTAATTTTTAATGACTTACTCTGTATATTGAGATATATAACAAAATGGATGCAAATGTATGTCCCCTTATAAGAATTCGCCGCAATAAATCAATGTTTTATCCATTATCATCAGTGTAATATGGAAAGTATACATATGCACAGTTATGACTTCTTAATATCTCGAGAAACTTCCAAAGACTAACAACACTTGGGGTACGCGATATTGTAATAAATATGTATGTCATGTAAACACACAACTTCTGAGGTCATACGTTTGATCGAGAAACGGTATGTAATAGCAAAGCACGGTGCCGTTTTTCCTACTCCAAATGCGTGCTAGCGGTCGAGCGCCGTAAGAAAGCAGGCCCGTCTATTTCGCGCCGGTCTAAACCAAAAGGGGCCACCGTCGCGTAGAATACAAAAATCTATAAATATATATAAATATATATATATTTGAATTTTTTTATACTATTTAAAAGTAATATATTCCTTTACCAAAGATTTTAGAATTTTTATAATTTACAATATACATTCAAATAAAATTTTAAAAACTATATTATTACAAGATTGTATCGGTAAATTCTCTCTAAACAAGTTAACGAAAAAACGTAACTTATTCACACTAGAGTATAATATTACAGTATCGTATATAGGAAAATGTAATAAATAAATATTATTTATTAGATTTTTGTTCACGAGCTCTTTCAAATTTATTTGGATTTATGAATAAAACAACAGGAAATCCCTCAAATCGATCAAATCAATAATCATGTCTTTCTTATAACGAAGCAGATTTTTAAATTTAAATTGAGAAAGGTTTTTTATTCATAATGTGGAATAGAAATATTATGGAGATAGCATGCTCCAAGAATTGTGCCATATAATTTATTATTAAATTAACCATTAATAGTATATTAATAAAACATATTCATAAAGAATAATTTTATAGGATTTAAAATATTAATAACATATATTAATATAACGCACTAATTTGTTAATATTTATATACAAGTAGGTATATTTAAATATTAATTATATGTACAGTATTTTATAATATTAATTACACATATAATATTTTATTATATACAACATTCATAATAATTTTATATTATATTAAATGTTTATATATTGATATATTTTATTAATATAATAAAAAACTTAAGAGATGTTAAAATAAATAAATAAATATTAAAATATAATTTTATATGTATGGAGTTACTATAGTAAGGATCCAGCAATCAGCTTATTTTTATAATATTAACAAAATATATTAATCTACGTATTAAAAAATAACTCTCTCATTTGCACAATTAATAGTACGATTTAAATATTTCAGATTTGCAGAGCTATAAGAAAATTTATAATCATGCATGAAGTACCCTTATAATACAAACGCATAGAGTATCTTTGCAAGACAATTAAAACCCTACCTCCAGTATAATTAAAACCCTAAGAAATTAAAACGCATTTTATTTTGCATATTACTCAGGGACATGACCTTGACAACATATGTCAAGATCAAAATCATTTGTGGTGGGAAGCATATATAAAGGTGAATATATTTACCAGAATTTTTTATTAATAAAATTATACCAACAAAAAATTCTAATTAAAAGCAATAAATATCATTAACTCTTAATAAATGCAGTGGAAATATTACATAACTTTTCAGCATTGTGACCGTGAAATAAGACTTCCGTGTGTCTACTATATTATCTCGTCTCCGGAATGAATTTGACCTAGTTACCTAGCTGCAGGAACATGTCACGTTATCTGTGCTGAATGCAGGTAACTTATATGCGTGATCAACCGCATAGGTAGGCTTCAATGAAGAAGGAAGTGAGATGATGCAAATGTACGCGACGTTACACAGTAAAAGATTGTGCATCCATATGTTAAAATTTTCTTGTGTTACCACATTTTGATTAGAACTTAAATGTAAAATTAACATACAACCTATATATTATTATTTTTATAACGTTTTTATGTGTTACATTTATGTCACCTTCATAACTTTGTATATGTCTTTTAGAAATGGAATATTATTTTGAGTATTTTGAACATAATCATTTTAAACAATCAACATGTCTCAAAGTCAGTTTAACATTCTAAGAAAAGTTAAAGTGACTCTTCAAATAATCTTGAACTTTGACATACAAAAATAATCAAATTTACTAAAATCAAATGTTTCTATTACAAATAATTTAAATTAAAATAATTACTATTATATGTTAATATCCTCAACATTTCTTACGAGTTATTGTAACTATTTTTTCATGTAATTTTTAATTAATTTGTATGTTATTTTTATATTACACTTAAAATTAACAAAACTACAAATTAACACAAATAAATGTAAAATATTGTGTCAATTATTTAACATTTTTAGTTTGGCAATAAAAAACATACGACGAATGAGTTATTTTAATTTAAAATTTAGAGTGGATTTTCTGGGACATGTGAAAAATGTTATAATTAACATTTTATTTTTTACTGTGTATAGATGCCGTATCATGTATATAGATATCGTATCATGAGACAAAGACTGGGTCAAGTTTAGTGGAATATGGATAGAGTAATACCGGACTCTCACTTTCAAGTTCCCGCAGCCTATGGATCACACATACACTTGCGCGAGTAAACATTTGCGACGCGTGCACACAGCTCTTTATAGGAAAAAACGCTTTTTTGCTGATTTATACAGGGTGATTCAAAATAACCCCTGTGTCCCTGAAATGACATATTCTTGAATCAATTCTAAGACGATTTTTCCTTCGACAAAATTTCGTCCGAAGCTTAGTTTTTGAATTATTAAAGGAAGTAGTTAACGTATGACGGGTCGAATACAAGAGGCAGGCAAGGGTGGCGCGATTCACCGTCAGACGCGGGAGCTTACGCGGGGCGCCTGCTGCGATCAGCTGATCGCTATACACAGACACACATGCGAACACATACATTCTCTCTCTGTCTGTCTGTCTGTCTGTCTGTCTGTCTGTCTGTCTCTCTCTCTCTCTCTCTCACTCTCTCTCTCATTCGCTCACTCACCTGTACATTTTTTTTTTTTTTTTTTTTTTTACGAGAGAGGGGAAAATGCATTTTATGCATACCCACCGGTCGATCCAGTGAGTTATGTGGGACTCGAGTACCAAGTCGAATTACCAACTCGGTACTCCCTACCCACTAAAAACCCCTCTCTTTTCACGAATTTCCTTTAACACACTGTCCCTCTGACTTCCCGAGATCTGTTTTCACATAACGTCAAAAAATAGTTATTATTACCTTGTTCGATGACTTTTGATGTATTGCTGTAATTGCTTGAAGGAGAAATGAATTTTCCGATAGATCGTACGTTCTCAAATTTAACGTAGATATCACGTTGCAAAAGACAAGAAATCCACACTAAATTATTAACTGAAAGTTTTTCTTCTTTCATGAACTGTATTCTTTTATTAAACTTTAACGTAATCACATTTATTTACTCACTCGATGAGACGAGAAATTTACTAATGACTCTATCACTAATCACTATTAATCACTGTCGAATAATAATTGTTGGCGATTAAAAATCATTCGATGAAAGAAACACGCGCGGACACGTTATTACACGACGCGACGACGCGACTACGCGACAATGCGACGATAATTACGACTCGGCGACTGCAAGCAGTTTTTTGTCATGGTAGGTTGCGGTAGGTTAAGGTACTACTGGCGCTATCGAACGCGATCATGTGTTCGATTGAAGAATGCGGTAAACATAATAAACATTTAACATATTAATATTATTATTATCATGAATGTGTGTGATATCCATACATCGTATGATATCTATTTAAAAATTAATTAGATTAAATAAGTGTTTTTAAAATATTTATTACATTTACTATTATCATATAAAATATTAATATTAAATATTTATTTAACTATTTTATCTATTTATTTATCTATTGCACCTATTTATTTTTAACTATTTATTATCAATGATCGAAAATCGGTCATTGATAATAAATAGTTAAAAATAAATAGATGAAATAGATAAATGAAAACATATTAATTAATCGCGTTTTATTCTCTCTCTCTTTTTCTTGTGTTTTTAATTGCAAAATAAGATACTCCATACGTTAAAAAATTGGTCGCTCTGAAAAGAGCGGATTGTTTTTGATCGCCTTAAAAAGGGCGGATTAATTTTGAACATTTATAATAAATGTTCGAAGTGGCCCCCATCCATTCCAACGCAAGCTCTCATGCGTTTCAATAAATTTTGTTGAATATTTTCCATTACGTCTTCTTCTATGGACCATATGGAATATCGCAATCTTGTTTCTAAATCTTCTACATCTTCAGGGAGCGTTTTGTAGATCGTTTCTTTGCAGTATCCCCAAAGAAAAAAATCCAATGGATTTAAATCCGGGGATCTTGCAGGCCAACGTATCGGACCATATCGGCCCATCCAACGTCCAGGAAACTTGTTGTTTAGAAAATTTGTCACAATCCTGGCATTGTGTGGACCAGCACCGTCTTGTTGAAATATAATTTCTTCTCTTTCCAATAGCGGCACTTCTTCTAGGAAATCTGGTAAATTATTCTCCAATAATTCCAGATATGCTCCGCTGGTTAAAATATCCGGGAGGATAACAGGGCCCAGTATTTCTGTTCCCATAATTCCAGTCCAGACATTGAGCTTCCAACGAGTCTGAAAATTTCTGACTCGTGTAGCTCTGGGATTTTCTTCGCTCCACAAATGCATGTTATGTGGATTAAATATTCCTTCTCGTGTAAATAGCGATTCATCGCTAAATATTATACGAGAAGGGAATCTAGGATCTCTATCCACGCTCCTAAGAAAATTTTCGCAGAATGTTCTTCTCAGAGGATAATCTTCTGGTCTTAAATGTTGCACGCGGGTATAATGATAAGCGTGCAACTTTTCTTCTCGTAATATCCTCTGTACCGTTGAATATGAGAGATTGTGCTCTCGAGCAACAGTCCGAATACTTGTCTTAGGCTCTTGCTCGACAGCACGAATCACTTCTTCGGTATTCCGCAAATTTCTTGCGGTTCGGTTTCTTCCAACGTTGTGTTTATTCGGGAGAACATTGCCCGTTTCGAATAATCTTTGGGCTGCTCCGAGTATAACATCAGGCATTGGATGTCTCGCCCGATTTGGGTATAATTCGGCGTATCGTCTTGCAGCAACGTAATGCTGCCCGTCGGATGCACCGAGTGACATTATCATGTCGTAATATTCTTCAATCGTATAGCTTGCCATGTTCTCTTAACTCTTCTTCTAATAATCGAGCGATTATTGATTTCAATATCGATCGTCTCTCCGTATTTATACGATCCTCGCGGGGGTCCATGCCCCCTCCGCGCCTCCCGCGACGAATCCGCGACCCGCGACACGCGACACGCGACCCGCGACACGCGGGTCGCGGATTCGTCGCGGGAGGCGCGGAGGGGGCATGGACCCCCGCGAGGATCGTATAAATACGGAGAGACGATCGATATTGAAATCAATAATCGCTCGATTATTAGAAGAAGAGTTAAGAGAACATGGCAAGCTATACGATTGAAGAATATTACGACATGATAATGTCACTCGGTGCATCCGACGGGCAGCATTACGTTGCTGCAAGACGATACGCCGAATTATACCCAAATCGGGCGAGACATCCAATGCCTGATGTTATACTCGGAGCAGCCCAAAGATTATTCGAAACGGGCAATGTTCTCCTGAATAAACACAACGTTGGAAGAAACCGAACCGCAAGAAATTTGCGGAATACCGAAGAAGTGATTCGTGCTGTCGAGCAAGAGCCTGAGACAAGTATTCGGACTATTGCTCGAGAGCACAATCTCTCATATTCAACGGTACAGAGGATATTACGAGAAGAAAAGTTGCACGCTTATCATTATACCCGCGTGCAACATTTAAGACCAGAAGATTATCCTCTGAGAAGAACATTCTGCGAAAATTTTCTTAGGAGCGTGGATAGAGATCCTAGATTCCCTTCTCGTATAATATTTAGCGATGAATCGCTATTTACACGAGAAGGAATATTTAATCCACATAACATGCATTTGTGGAGCGAAGAAAATCCCAGAGCTACACGAGTCAGAAATTTTCAGACTCGTTGGAAGCTCAATGTCTGGACTGGAATTATGGGAACAGAAATACTGGGCCCTGTTATCCTCCCGGATATTTTAACCAGCGGAGCATATCTGGAATTATTGGAGAATAATTTACCAGATTTCCTAGAAGAAGTGCCGCTATTGGAAAGAGAAGAAATTATATTTCAACAAGACGGTGCTGGTCCACACAATGCCAGGATTGTGACAAATTTTCTAAACAACAAGTTTCCTGGACGTTGGATGGGCCGATATGGTCCGATACGTTGGCCTGCAAGATCCCCGGATTTAAATCCATTGGATTTTTTTCTTTGGGGATACTGCAAAGAAACGATCTACAAAACGCTCCCTGAAGATGTAGAAGATTTAGAAACAAGATTGCGATATTCCATATGGTCCATAGAAGAAGACGTAATGGAAAATATTCAACAAAATTTATTGAAACGCATGAGAGCTTGCGTTAGAATGGATGGGGGCCACTTCGAACATTTATTATAAATGTTCAAAATTAATCCGCCCTTTTTAAGGCGATCAAAAACAATCCGCTCTTTTCAGAGCGACCAATTTTTTAACGTATGGAGTATCTTATTTTGCAATTAAAAACACAAGAAAAAGAGAGAGAGAATAAAACGCGATTAATTAATATGTTTTCATTTATCTATTTCATCTATTTATTTTTAACTATTTATTATCAATGACCGATTTTCGATCATTGATAATAAATAGTTAAAAATAAATAGGTGCAATAGATAAATAAATAGATAAAATAGTTAAATAAATATTTAATATTAATATTTTATATGATAATAGTAAATGTAATAAATATTTTAAAAACACTTATTTAATCTAATTAATTTTTAAATAGATATCATACGATGTATGGATATCACACACATTCATGATAATAATAATATTAATATGTTAAATGTTTATTATGTTTACCGCATTCTTCAATCGAACACATGATCGCGTTCGATAGCGCCAGTAGTACCTTAACCTACCGCAACCTACCATGACAAAAAACTGCTTGCAGTCGCCGAGTCGTAATTATCGTCGCATTGTCGCGTAGTCGCGTCGTCGCGTCGTGTAATAACGTGTCCGCGCGTGTTTCTTTCATCGAATGATTTTTAATCGCCAACAATTATTATTCGACAGTGATTAATAGTGATTAGTGATAGAGTCATTAGTAAATTTCTCGTCTCATCGAGTGAGTAAATAAATGTGATTACGTTAAAGTTTAATAAAAGAATACAGTTCATGAAAGAAGAAAAACTTTCAGTTAATAATTTAGTGTGGATTTCTTGTCTTTTGCAACGTGATATCTACGTTAAATTTGAGAACGTACGATCTATCGGAAAATTCATTTCTCCTTCAAGCAATTACAGCAATACATCAAAAGTCATCGAACAAGGTAATAATAACTATTTTTTGACGTTATGTGAAAACAGATCTCGGGAAGTCAGAGGGACAGTGTGTTAAAGGAAATTCGTGAAAAGAGAGGGGTTTTTAGTGGGTAGGGAGTACCGAGTTGGTAATTCGACTTGGTACTCGAGTCCCACATAACTCACTGGATCGACCGGTGGGTATGCATAAAATGCATTTTCCCCTCTCTCGTAAAAAAAAAAAAAAAAAAAAAAATGTACAGGTGAGTGAGCGAATGAGAGAGAGAGTGAGAGAGAGAGAGAGAGAGACAGACAGACAGACAGACAGACAGACAGACAGACAGAGAGAGAATGTATGTGTTCGCATGTGTGTCTGTGTATAGCGATCAGCTGATCGCAGCAGGCGCCCCGCGTAAGCTCCCGCGTCTGACGGTGAATCGCGCCACCCTTGCCTGCCTCTTGTATTCGACCCGTCATACGTTAACTACTTCCTTTAATAATTCAAAAACTAAGCTTCGGACGAAATTTTGCCGAAGGAAAAATCGTCTTAGAATTGATTCAAGAATATGTCATTTCAGGGACACAGGGGTTATTTTGAATCACCCTGTATATACGAAATATCAAAATTATTTTATTATTTAAGCACAATTGCTCGTGCTTAAATAATGACACTATCGGAACAAATTATTATTATAACACATTATTAATTTGCTTCGCATTTTTTCTCTTCACTTTAATATTCGAACGGAGAGAATTCGAAAAAGAAATTAATAAGATAATTTTGCTTATATAGAAAATATTCATCTTTCATTCGTTAATATAAGATCTTGCACTTGGAGGGAACTATTAAATACGTTTTATATACGATCATCAAATTCTACAGAGCTTATCTCTCGAATTTAATAATATGAAGAGTGTTCTTACAGAAGAGTGCTTTCCTCCGTTCTCCATTTTTACATTTTTCACCGCGTGCGTTTGAAGCATCTTTATTTCATCGTTATCTTTAGCAGACAGATGAATTCTTTTTCCTTTCGTCGCGAAAGAAAGAGGCTGAGGTTTATAAATATCACTGCGAAGCAAAAAAAGATATGTATCGATTCGGCCATTGATTATTCAAGTACGTAACGTTCTACATTTTCCTAATTGATCTCTGCCGTACGGGCAATCTTCTTTTTTCATTGACATTCATTGGTTGTCGTCGACCGCGGGAGATAAGAGTCGGAAATAGTTTCTCCTAAAGTCCTATCGACCTTCGCAAGATTATGGATTCATCCTTGGAAGTCCAGTAGGTGGACTGAAGCAAAAAATCGAAGGTTTCTGCTAGCGCCGAGATGGGCACGAGATAAATTTTAATATACCGATGAGTTTTGTTCCTCTCATATACGTACATCGTATCAATCTTGTGCCTGATTCCATTTGACACAATAAGCTACTATACTCATGTGTCTTGGACTTTTAAATTCATACACACAGGCTATATAATAATAATAATAAAATAATATAATATAAATTTTTTAAAAATGTAACAAAAAATGTAACAAAAATAATAAAAAAATATAATAATAAAAAATATAACTCGTGAATAATGTCTTTCAAAATTATTCAATATGAGCAAAATTCCAATTACGATTTTATATAGTTTGCATTCAAGCAGCATTTTTTTCATGTAAATTTCTTCGTAAAAATAATTACCTTATACAAATTATTTAAATAGCGTATTTTCGCGAAAATTCATTAACTAGAATATCACTACATATTTCATTATATAGTACAATCATCATCAAAACACGTAATCTAATTTTTTGCAACTATAATTATAACGTTACCATAGCTCGAACATATTTTTTATCTACAATTACATAGATTTTTGCGGTCCAGTTTTGACGAAGTGACAACGCTAAATACTTGATTGTATTATGGAACTCCCGATATATACAGGGTGGCCCATTTTAATCCATCCGATCGAATATCTCGAAAACCAAGCCCGGGAGAGAAAAATGTTTCAGACAAAAGTTGTTTGGTTTCGAGGGAACCATAAGATGATACCATTGGTTTGACCTTGAAGAGTCATTTGAAGGTCACGTGAAGGTTACCTCCAACTTTCTAAATGGGATACCCTATATACTTTTGCACATTCTTGTAGCTTATCTCGAGAGCTTTCCAAAACACTATAATTAAGTATCTTTTCGTTAAGTACTTTTTGAGTTATGAGGCTTGAAATAATTTCTTAATTTTACATAAACCGTAAAATATCTTGTAAAATATTCATTTTTCGGTTATCTTACCTTAATACTTTTACGTACAAAATAATGAGAGGAATCAACTGGTGTAATGAAAACACATAGTTGTTTTGAAGAAAAAATATGTAATTTGCAATTAACAATTCCATATTTTTTCTTAAAAACAACTATGTGTTTTCTTTACACCAATTGATTCCTCTCATTATTTTGTACGTAAAAGTATTAAGGTAAGATAATCGAAAAATGAATATTTTACAAGATATTTTACGGTTTATGTAAAATTAAGAAATTATTTCAAGCCTCATAACTCAAAAAGTACTTAACGAAAAGGTACTTAATTATAGTGTTTTGGAAAGCTCTCGAGATAAGCTACAAGAATATGTAATGACAAATAGTAGGTTCCATTTAAGAAATTAAAGGTGATCTTCACGTGACCTTCAAATGACTCTTCAAGGTCAAACCAATGGTACCATCTTATGGCCCCCTCGAAACCAAACAACTTTTGTCTGAAACATTTTTCTCTCCCGGGCTTGGTTTTCGAGATATTCGACTGGATGGATTAAAATGGGCCACTCTGTATATGCGGCAGCGAAGGTAGGAATAGAAATTGAAATTTCGAGTCCCCTTGGGTACAATTACGCTATTCTATTGCTTTGCGAACTAATAACAGAAACTCTCGTGAACGACAGTTCCGTCCCCTGATTATCCTGGCCACCTGTCACAGCGATTACTCGTAGATACATAATCCGATCGCCGTTTGTCGATGACAGGCGACGTCGTACAGAACGTATCCACGTGCAAGCTATGATTACACACGATGACCATGTTTATTCGCCGCTGTAACCGGTGCCTGACCATCCGAAGATCTGGAACCGCGATGTACGTGCATTTCATCCGTAATGGCAATATATACAAGTTCACGATTGCAATCACGATCTCCGATGCTGCCGAACGCTACGATGCGCAGCATATATCTCGCTGCTTAAAAGCATCACCGAGCGCATCACGCAAATTATAGATGTAGAAAGCACATTAAATTTAATCAATGTACATGTGTTGCGATTGAATGTGCCAAATAATTCTCTTCGTATTATAGAGTATCTTTTTAAATGTATTATACAGGGTGAGGTATTTAAAGTGTTACAAGCCATTTTTGCATAAAATACGCATTATGACAAAGAATGTTTTAGATAAAAACCATTTTGTTTGTAGGAGAAAATAATAAGGATATTAATTTGATCTTGGGTATAAGTACTAAAATTTTATAAAGGTCAACTTAATCCTTTTTGTTAATGGAATACATAGTTGTTTAAAAAAATATATATATATACAATACAAATATATACAACATACAAAAAATAAAATATATATACAATATATATATATATATCGCTAATGTATATAATTACCACGCCGTTTTTTAAACGAACATCCAAAGATTGAACTCGGATTGAAATCGGATAGTATGCAGCGATTCACGAATATACATATTAATCTATATATCAATATATATATATATATATATATATATATATATATATATATATCAATCTAACAAAAAGCAGTGACTTTTATGTGACATCAAGTGAAAATTGTTAAATTTGATAATTTCTATATTGTTATAAATTACAGAAAAAAATGATTCATGATTATAATTTCTTTTTTATTAAAAAATATCGCTATTTGCTCATGTAGGTGCAAAATAATTTGTTTGCATTAGTGCGCGCGTCCGTGTGTAAATATTCGCACGAATGCACGCGAGTGTATATATGTTACATTTCTTTAAATATATGTAAGAAGAAGTATAGAGAAATAGACATGTAGATGTATAAGAAAATTGTGCCATGTGACTTATTATAAATTAAAGATTATATGAAATTTACAAAGCTCATGAGTTTCAAACAATTAATAATATATATTGAAGATATTAATAATACACATTAAATACATATTAATAATACATATTAAATTTATAACAACAATTTATCATTCATATATATATATATATATACAATATATATAAAGTTGTTATTATATATGTATATATAAATATTAAAGAATTAAAATACAATTTAAAAAATAAATCAGGATACAATTTAAATTAGATGATACATTTTTAGTACATTAATAATATAATGTTAAATATATTGCAGATACTTTCTCATTTAATATAATTATAATTATTTATATAATACAACATAATTTAATTATAATTATTTATATATTATAATTATGAACATAATTTATATTTAATTTAATTATAATATAACATAATTTAATTATAATTATTTATATATTATAATTATAAATATAATTTACACTTTGCATTACTTCATGTAAATAAGGATATAAAAACATCAGTGCAAATATGAATTGCAGGATAAAATAAATCCTTGTAAATGCATTTAATTATATATTATTAATGCACATAAGCATAAATAATAAATCGATAACTATAAACATTATAAATAGCTATTTTAATGAAAGATATATAGATATATTTGCATCATAATTATTACTTTCATTAAACGGATATTATTGATATTTTACAAAATTCTGAAAGTAATCCTTTTGACTTTTGATTTCGCGAAAACGTGTCTGTATCTTGCTTTGAATATTTAAAATATATTGCTTAATACTTTTGAACTCTTCGACATTTCTACCCAATTCGCTTGTCTAAAACAGATTATATCGATATTAATTAGTAGTGAATAGCAACTATCAATTATCAATAAATACTATATTAAATATTATCTCGTATATATATACATATATATATATATATATATATATATATATATATATATATATATTATAAACATTTTATTTATAATAATAATCTTAAATATAATTGGAATAAATAATAATTATAGATTATGAAGATTATATTCTCTTCTCAGAATCAAAATTTTAGTTATCCCGAAGAAAAAACGGATTTATAAGTTTGTAAACATTTTAAATTACTATGTCGATTTCTATCCAGGTTTCGTATATTTGTAAAAAATTTGTCAGCAATCGAATAAAGTGATATGAATTTTAAGAAATTAGTAAAGCTCTAAATGTGAAATATAAATTTAAATTTTTCGAACTAGGAAGAGAAAGTGAAATGCGGATGATAGTTATAACCTCAGTTTCAAAGAAAATTAATTTTTCTTTCAAAATAAATCGTCGTACATGGAATACATTTCTTTCCTCGATGCGATACTAAATAACGAAGTCTTAATTTAAGATTTTTATTAAAATAAATAATCCCTAATCCCTATAAAAAAGCGTAGGCGAAAAAATATCGAGATGAAGTTGCTGAAACAAAAATGAAATCATACTCCTATTATACTACGTGTTCTATTACATTATGTGCATAGTGTTGCACCATATTTTATTTAACAATTCTTATGTCTGCAAAGAATGTTTATAAGTAATATTTTATAAGTAATTCTTGACAAATAAAAATTCACAGAATTTATAATTAGCGATTTGAAAATTCACAGAATTTATAATTAGCGATTTAAAATTAGAAATTTATAAGAGCTACGGCTATCACAGAGAAAATATCATTATATTATAATATTATAATTGTTCTATCTAGCAGGTCATTGCATTAATTGTTGTGTTAACCTATCATTATCACAGTTTTAGTTTAACAAATGACTCATGTAATATTAGAGTATGCTAATCACATTACCTAATAACTCTCTCAATCATATTGAAGAAATATTTCAATTTATTTAACTAACAACTATTTAACATCTGAAAGCTATAAATTCTCTTTTTAAAGTTTATATAAATCTATTTTTTATTAAGATCACTAAAATTTCCAAGTAAAGAAATTCTCTTTCTCTTTTGCTTTCGCTTGCTCCTATGTTCTTTCTCACTCTCTTATTCACTAAAAATTA
The DNA here is from genome assembly GCF_025532165.1 of Camponotus vicinus. Lineage (NCBI taxonomy): Eukaryota > Metazoa > Arthropoda > Insecta > Hymenoptera > Formicidae > Camponotus > Camponotus vicinus. The sequence goes on from NW_028141947.1 coordinate 4,842,166, forward strand.
TGATACACTACTAAAAAAAAATAGGGAACACTTTTTGTACCCTAAAAATGGGGCTATTTTTAAACCGCTGAAATTCGTCGAAAAATCATCGTAGACAAAAAAGTATTTTGAAGCTTGAAGCTTTAACTTTAACGTGCAGTTGGTGATTTTAAAAAATTTTTTTATCTTTCTTATCCTGCGCTTTAAAAAAGAACACATTGTTTGGTTCCTTAAAATTATATATTTTTAACACACCGAAACTTGATAAAAAAATTTTTCTCGAGAAATTCAACTAAAATTTCATAAAATACAACATTTTGCCTGAAACGCTTTTTGCTAAAACGCTTTTTTTTAAATTTTCTTACGATTTTTTTGACCGAGTAATACAATTTTGAAAATAAACCAGTATTTTTTATCGAACTACAGAGTGTCAAAAATACGTAATAAACAAAACAATGTCTTTTTTTGAAGCATAGAACAAGGAAGATAAAAAATTAAAAAAACTAACGATAGCGCGTTAAAGATGAAATTTCAAGCTTCAAAATGCTTTCTTTATTTTTTGTCTACGACAATTTTTCGCCGAGTATCAACATCATATCTAAAAAATGCTGGTTTAATTTCAAAATCGTATTTATTTTTTATATTACTCGGTCAAGAAAAGTCGGAGGAAAATTTTTAAAAAAGCTTTTCGCAGGGAAAATGTAATTTATAGAACTTGAGGTGAATTTCTCGAGAAAATTTTATTGTTAATGTTATATCGTCTTATGTGGCGACTCCCGTGGCGATATCTAATAGATTCTCAGTTAAAGACTTTTTTCTTTTGTCAATCCTCCCCGGTATGCGTACCTCTTTATCTTCGTGCACTCGTCATTACGCAGTAATCACGCGAGTGTCGGGTCGCTTCGTTTTCTAATAAAGTTTCGTAACAGAGTTTATTAGCAAAGAATATTTTACTTTATCTCTGACACAATCGTCCCAGCTCCACGGCCCCTTTTATATCAAGAGTTAAGTTGCGTGTTAAAAATACATAATTTTAAGGAATTAAACAGTGTATTCTTTTTTAAAACGCAGAATAAGGAAGATAAAAAAATTTTAAAAACCACCAACTGCGCATTAAAGTTGAAACTTCAAGCTTCGAAGCTTTCAAGCTTGCTTTTCTAATTTTTTATCTACGATGATTTTTCGACGAGTTTCGGCGGTTGAAAATAGCCCAATTTTTAAGGTACAAAAAGTATTCTTTTTTTTTTTTTGAGAAGTGTATTTTAAAAACAGTATATTTTTGGAAATTAGAAATAAAAATATGGTTATTTTATAAGAGAAATTAGATAACATTAATTTTTGCTTGTCGCTTTGAGATACTGTGACTAAATTAATATATTCTGTATGAAAACAAAAAATATCAACGATTAATAACGGAATATATGTATATTCGATAAAATGATATTCATAAAATTTACCTTTACTTTCACATCTTTCTCTTTCTCTTTCTTATATGAAAACCATGTTATCTTCTTATATTCACTTAATTCAACTTGTAATAGACTAATAAATATATTTGTTAGGAAGTCGTTTATCTAAAACAGATTATTTTGATTATATTGAACAACAATATTTAATGATAAATTGATGTCGCATCATGGTTATTTATTTTATACATATATATAAACACATGCAATTTTTACCTCTTCGAGTTGATTCGTAGAATAAACATGATTAATAATAACAATAAACGTTGCATACTCGCTAACTTGTCTATAACAGTAAAATAATAAATTTATTGATACACACATAAATAGTTGAATGATAGATATATATTTACGGAGAAAACTGTATTACTTAGGTTTTATATTTTCAAGATTGTGTAATATGAAACTGAGTACTGCAGAATTCTTTGCATGCTTCGCGATAATAAAAAGAAAATAATTAATATAATCTTGATCGGAAAAATCTTTTAAAAACATAATCGATGTTGTACTATCATTTTTTATTAGATTTAAATAATCTTTGATAAATTGTGAATCCTTAGGGCAAGACAGATATTTTAAAAATTTAGTTTTAAATTTTTCTTTTCCTAGACGATATACTCCCCACCAAGGAGAATCTTCATAGAATCCTCTAAGAGGATAGTACAATACTTTTAAACCTTGACAGTATGTCCATTCTTTCCACCATGGCAAAAGCCTACGAGATTCAATAAAAAACAAATTCTGTTATAAAAGTTTTGCATATATTAATCTAATATTTTGATCAAATAATTTAACAAATTATAATTTTATAACATAATTTAATAAAGTTAAATTTTGATCAAATAATGTAATAAACATTGCACATGTATCTACAAAACAATTAAATTAAAATAATCGGGAATATACAAGAAAAATTACGTATTATTTTCAGGATCTGCGAGATGTCGATTTAAGTTATGTTGGGCTTTTTCTATGCATATGCGACCATCAAGATTACATGTCCATTTCGCAGCCTCCACTCTTAAACTCTTTGTAAGATCGTGTTCATTAGAAACTTCATTGTATCCAAGTTTGTCAAGCAAATTGTATAATAAGTTACTCATATCCATCTAAATATATAAGTGCATATATATTGTTAATTGATATAAATTTTATATTTTTCGATTCTTGCATTATATTTTGCTATATAAAAAGATACTTTCCGCAATTATATTTTACATGGTTTTATATATAAAGAACGTTCTGCATTAGTAAAAAGCTGTGAATTTTTTTTATAAAGATATCTATTATATAGCTGTACTTATTATGTACGTATTTACACACAAATTTGTATTTTTTTGATGTGCACATTCACACATGCTTAACACATGTCCATATCATAAAATAAACATACAGAAGTGCATACATTTTATGCATATATTGTAGACATGTAGACATACATTTGGACATTATATGTATAATATAATGCATCAACTTTTAAACTGTTTGTGTATTAAACACATAGATAACTAATATATATGTTTCCTACTAATTTTTTATCTCAAAATTAATGATATTTAAATCGTCATTATGAATATCATGCTGTGATTAAAAATGGTAACAATTTTCAAATTTTTCCCTCTCCAACTTCTTATAATTAGTAGAGGAGACTGGGGACAAAAGTAACATTTTTTGTATTATAGATCACTAATTAATTATCGTTAGAGATATAAAAAAAAAGATTATATTATATGTTAAAAAACTCCACTTATTGCTCTATTATTATACCTGTGTTTCAATCTCAAATGATAGATATTTAAAGAGCTACTATAGTTTCTCGCAAGTACGTTGATTGTTACTTTTATACTGGGACGAAAGTAACATAGTATGGGGATAAAAGTTCCAGTTCTTATTTTCGGAAAAATAAAATAAATATGACTTTTTTCAATTTAAGGCAACTTTTATTATAATCTTTTATTAAGCAAGATAACTTTTATTATTTTGTATTATGTTATATTAAAATAAAAAATAAAATAAATATTTACTTTATCATCTTCGAAAAACTTAAAAGAAATAATCTTCGTTAAGCAAAATAATTATAAGTAATATCATAAAATAATTATACTTAATATCACACCAGTTTTCTACTTTTTTAAGTCTAAATAATAGTTTAATTCTAAATAATAGTGTAAAAATTGTATGATAATTACTTATACAAAATAGATTGATATCTATTCCGAATCACAATTATACGTAATAAGAATCGCTTTTGGTACATTTATTATGGGACCAGCCCTTACATTCTAAGCATTGAAACATGTTACTTTCGTCCACAAAGTGTCGTGTTACTTTTGTCCCCAAACACATTTTTTTAAATAAAAGCATTATAATCTAAATATGATGCAAGACTTAGCCAAATCAACTATAAAAACTTATGAATACATTTTAGAAGAATACACCGGCAAATAATTACGTCAATATATACACTTTAATTAGACATAGATACAAAAAAACTAAAAGAAGAAATACTTAGGTGAATAATGCAAATACACTAATTTCATTCCTGCATGTGTAACTGGCGCGATCGTTCTACAACAATTAGCTAAAAAGGAAGAGAATCGGGGCGTACGCGTTTGACTATATAATATAAAGTATTCAACATATTGTATAGTTTAGTAGGAGGCTTGTTACACTTTCATGACGTTGTTACTTTTGTCTCCGGTCTCCCCTACATACTCTATTCGAATATTAATTTACAAATAGATACTTATCTTTCATCCAAAATATATTTAAAAAAACGTAATCAAACTTTTTTAGCTACATGTATTTTATTGTATGTCTCTTTTTGGAAAGTATATGATAATTATTGTTATAAAAGCGCATAATTTATTAATATATGTAATTTTTGTTAATATATGTAATATTTATTAATTATTAATATATGTAATAATGATTAATAATTATTAATATATGAAATAAGTACGTTTTAGTGTATTTAACATCATTATTGGCAATTTATAATATTTACCTTGATGTTTTCAAAATTTGTTTCCGAAAATAGAAAGATATTGGACAGATATTCCAAAGTTTTGAACATAGGATACCATGCCACGTAGTCTGTTTCTCGTGATAGATATTTCGTAATATTCCAGAATACAGTGGAATTAAGTTGGTTTGTTATCATTAAGTGGAAAGCGTCATCGATAATTTGGGCACGATTCAAAACATGTATTTTCATATAATTTTCAGAATTTAGATAACATGCAATTCTTCGCCAGTTCTCGATATCGTAATTGACTCGAAAATATCCTACCGATAACAAATAAATTATATAACGATTATAATTCTTTCAGACAATTTTCTATACAAATATCTGTTTTTGTACATTAACTCACATAAAAAAGGTATCAAAAATTATAAATAAATAGAAAAACAGATTGTAAAATATAAATATAAGATTATTTTGCACTAAAATTAAGTATGTATAATAATTGTACAAAAAATTTTACATAAATATAAACTAACTTTTTAATTATATAAATAATGAACAAATAGCATTATATTATATAATATTATTTGTTTTTATCTATATATTCATATAAAAACATAATCTAAAACTATAATAAAAAAGCTTTTTTATAATCATTAATTATATTTCGTGTTATATAGTGGATTATAAATGGTTTAAAATGTAGCTTAAAATTTACACACAAATGCATGCACACACACACATACGCGCGCGCGCGCACACAATGCTACTTAATACAAAATGTATATATTACCAAAATAATAAAATTGATAATAAAATTGATCTGCAATAGTTTGTAACATGGTAAATAAGTTGATTAAATTATCAAATAATACATTTATTAATTAGATGAAAAGAATCTTATTTTTATATATACAATGCATCTATATGAATTATATCTTACTTTAAATTACATTATGCATTTAAAAAAACTATTTAAGCAAAATAAGAGGAAAGTTTTTGTTGTAGTTAAACTTTAATTAAAATATCCATGTCTAATAATATACAATATCAAAACAAACACAATTTTATTGAAGACTTAAATGCATTGTAAACTCAAAAATTTAATGGAATTCTGAAATTATATATTTAAATTTAACACAGAAGATATATTATTAAATTTACTATACATTTGTAAGAATAAATAACTTTGTTATTCAATATTATACAAAAAGAAGTATATCTTTTTGCAAATGATAATGTATTCTCTAAAAATAAATCAATGAAAATATCACTAATTTAAATAATAAAATAAGATTTCATTGACATGAGAATCAACGAGTATTTCATTGACCCCCCCCCCTCCCGCCCCTCTTCAGTGGAAACGTTTATTTTTTGTTACTTCATCTTATATCTCACTGATTATGGTCAGTGGAAGTAAATTTCATTGTAAAACTAGTAATCGCTAGTTTGTTCGTTTATCGCTACGATGCGCTATCCCTTTCGTATTTAAGTTTTAGTCGTGAGAAGTAAAGTTTGCAAAAGACGACAGATAAAATTAAAAATATTACTTCGATTTAATTTCTGATACAATCTGAACAGAGGAACTTCAGATATTAAATCGATTTTATAAGTCGGACACAAATAAATGTCCGGCGAATAAACGAAAATGATCCATTCATTATCTATTATATTTAAGACAACAAGTTCTCAACATGCATATAATATAAATAAAATAAAATTTTTAATATAATAAATATAAATAAAATATTACTGATACTGATTCAGACAGTTAATATTACTAATTCTTTCAGTGAAATGTTAGTGATTTACAGTGCTATATTAGTGATTTACAGTGCTGTATTTATAACTGCTATAATATCAGTGATTATTTTCTGTTTTTCAGTAATAGTACACTGATTCACTTTTAGAGAGTAACAGAATAATTATCATTATATTCTACAGTCAATCATTTTGAATATATAACAAGTGAAAACGTTTAGATAATTTAGGAGCTTGTATATAATTAAAATAATATAAAATTTTCATTATATTATAAACATTATAAAGTGTGATAAATTTGTTACATATTTACCAGTTTGTTTTATGTCAAATAGTACCCAGCCATCCTCTTCAAAACCAAGAGGTATTCCCAATCGTAGAACATCGTTCAATGAAATTTTATATGAATTACCAATATGCGTCTGTGTAGTACACGTTATAGGTACGTCATAATTCGCCAACTTATTTAAATTATTTAAATTGTGCGTTGATACCTGTACCCGTTCTACAGAAGAACTATATTCTCGTGTTATTTTCAATACAGGATAATATTTTTGTGATAATATTACTGTCCAAGATTTAATTATCAGCCATATAAGATATAAATTGTTTGCAGATTTTTGTGTAGAAGGATTCTCCATTTCAGCAAAATAGTCAACAGGTTTGCTAAAGTTACAAAATTTGTGCAAAATTTATTGTCGAAGTGTCAAAAAGTATTATGAGCAACATATAAATATTATAAAAACATATAAAATTAACACAATATTAACACAATATATAAAATTGCTACGTTAATTATATTTTTTATTTAGTTGAATTAGTTATATAAATAATTATGTAATTAATCATATGACTTATAGTTTCCATAAATATTTGATATGCTACAGTTTTTAACTATAATTTAACTAGGAATAGCCTAACTTAATTATTTTTAAAAGATAAGTGTATGTGTAAATTGAAAGTTTATCTTGAATATTTAATGACATTGAAGATAAAGGAAATTGTGTATGGTTAATAATAAAGTATGAAAGATTCGATGTAAGTTGAAATAAAAATAAATATAAAAGACTTTTATGATATATAATCAATCATTCATCATATTTAGTTTTCTGTAGTAGAATAATTATAGTAGTACAGTATATTACTTACTTATCCCTTACATATTTGCGGATACTCTCCCAAAATATTTGTTCAGTAACCGTTTGTTGTAACGAACGAAATACACGGGATCCTACATTTACATAATTTATATCAGAATATAAGATAATAATACTTATAAATTAATAATAATTATAATTATATATATATATAAATATATTGAGAAAGAAAGATTAACATGTAAATATTAAATATATTTAAAATTATTTTATTATAATGTTTATTTTTAAACATATCTAATTTGGTAAATAAAATAAACTCTATATATATGTACACTACGTGTATATATATATATGTAATAAATTATTATTAATTATATGTATATATACAGGGTGTTCACAATTCGCAATTGAAATTTTAATAATATATTCCTGAGCAAAGACAGAGACGAAAATTCTGAGACACAACAAGATTGAGGCTACAATAGTTTTTGAGGTATAAGCGATTAAAGTTTGTCAATGATATCGTGTAGAATTCGCGCGCTTAGATCCGTAACTACATTTACATGTGTACTGATCTATCATCCGTAATTGATTTTTTCATGTGATATTGATTTTTACTGCACAGCTGATTTTATTTTTTTATTTTACTTTATAATAATAATAGAATAATTTCTACAAATATTTCTTTGATTAAAAAGAAATGTATCTCATTTTTCAAATATGTTAAAACGTTAGATTGTATAATTCTGTTTAAATGTAATAGCTGAACAATTATTTAAATTTTTATTTAAAAAAAAATTAAATGTTTTCTGTATATTATTTCCCATAAAACATTAAAATATACATAGTATATGCGGTATATATACATTTATGTATATTGTATATTCCATGTATATACCTCATTTAGCAAATACACATACAATGTATGTGAAAAGTATATGCAAATGTAACCGGAACTATGTACATAATAGATCCATAGTATATACATATGCACATGATTAGTACAATCTATGTATATACATTCTGTATATACATTTTACATTTAGTATGTACATACTGTGTATGTACATCTGTATATAAATTACATATCAAATAAACATTAAAATAATATACTTAGTATATACATCGTATATACATTTATATATTTCATGTATATACTTCATTAATCGAATAGACATACATTGACATATGATATGTATGTGCAAATGTAATCTTTACTCTGTATATACATAGAAGATCCATGGTATCTCTCTCTCTCTCTCTCTGTGTGTGTGTGTGTGTGTGTTTGTGTGTGTGTGTGTGTATGTGTGTAAAGTCATGTAGAAGAGAAGCAATTCTACTATATATTTTATGCTTTTACTAATCTACCTATATTATATATATACTATATTATACTATACTATTATTATATATACATATACATAAAAATCATGTAAAAGGGAAACAACACTACTAAAGAAAAAACAGACTTAAATAAACCACACATATATTGCATATGTAACTTCGGATACAATTATTTATGTCTTTATAAAAACATAAATTTTTCTTGAATATATAATATTGAATACAATATTATCCATACATGTAATCTCGAAAATGGATAAAAAAATTATTTTTTGATATTTTTGGAAATTATAGGCTATTTTATTAATTAATACATCTTGTTATTGTAGTTATATAATTATTGTAATATAATAAAAAATGTAAACAAGAAGAAACTACAAATATTAAAATCTATTATTATTTAAGCAAAAAGAAAATTATTTAACATGTAAAAATAAAAAATTGCACAAATTAATTTAATTGATTTAAAAATTTAAACAATAAAAAAACTGCAAACATGTTTTAAATTTTAAAAGAAAATAAAATATTAAAATCCATTTTAAAGTAAGCAATAAGAAAATTAGATTACATCTAAAAATTAAATTGCACAAGTTAATTGATTTATAATATATAATAAAACAAAAAATAGATTAAATTATATATATATATATATATATATATATATATATATATATATAATACAGAGTATTACATAAAGTGTTGCAAGTTGTTTTCTTTGCCAGTACTAAGGATTAACTTGAATTTTTTTATTAAATGGAGCAAGATACCTGAAAATTTGATGGATCAAAAAAAATAATGTTGGGAGTTTTTAAGGAACAAAAGGGAAACTTTCCTTTTATTTTTCTTAAATAGAACTACTATAATTTTTTTATATAAATCGATTTCTTGCAATATTTAGCATAAAGAATAAGAATAGTATATGATCAAAAAGTGAATAGATATTTTGTACTTTAATATGACATAATAATCTTATATAAACAATAAAATATCTCTCAAAATATTCATTTTCCAATAATTTTATCTCAATATTTTTATGCATAAAATAATGGAAAGAATCAATTGATGTAAAGAAAACATAGTTTTTTTCCAGAAAAAATATGTAACTGCTAGTTGCAATTTATATACTTTTTCTTGAAAACAACACGTGTTTTCTTTACACCAATTGATTCTTCTCATTATTTTGTGCATAAAAGTGTTGAGGTAAAATCATCAGAAATTGCGTATTTTAAAAAATATTATATAGTTTATGTAAAATTTATGCCACATTAAAGTACAAAATATCGTATAAAATATTCACGTTTTGATCATCCTACCCTTATAACTTTTTGTGTCAAATATTGCAAGAAATCGGTTTATATAAAAAAAATATAGTGGTTCCACTTAAAAAAATTAGGAGAATCCTCTTTTGTTCGTTAAAAGCCTCCGACATTTATTTTTTTATTCACCAAATTTTGAAGCTCTCATTTAATTCAAAAATTCAAATTAATATCTCTAGCAGTTGCAGAAGAGACAGCTTATAATACTTTATGTAAAATACCTTGTATATTGAAATAATATTATTACTTAATATTAAGCATGAACTTTTTACGTCAAAATTTCTTTTCCATTGTTAATGAGTCGACTCTTCAGTTCTTTCATCTTCTTCAGACATGATGTTTTTATTTTTGTTATTATTGTTAAAGCGATCTTTGCTTCTTACAAGCCACGCTTTTATAAAACATATTATTTCGGAATCTGTACAATCTTGAGTGTTCTTATTAAGTCGTACAGCAGCTGTAAACATTTATACAAGATATATATATAGAAAAAAAAATATATATATATGTATTTATTTAAAAAAAAATATATATATATATAGTATATCTTTTATGTTATAAAGTATTAAGGCATACGCGTGCTTGTGCCACAATATATATATATATATATATATATATATATATATATATATATATATATATTTCAAATATATTTTATGTAAAATACATAAATATTTAAAATTATGTTACACGTAAATACACATACAACAATTATGTCTAAATTGCTTTATTTTCTTTGTTAATCTTTAAGATTCATACTAACTCCCTCAACCAAATAAGCAATCCATCTTACTATTTACTACACGTGTGTTTTGTGCACAGGACACGCGACAGTATCCCTTAATACCTTATATTAAAATTAAGTATGTGTTTGTATCATATTTAATTTTAATTTTTATAATTTATATGAAAATTATAAAACATTATTTGTTTTTCCAGTTCATATAGTTTTATTAAACTGAATTAAAATTAGATCATACCACATTTTTAGTAACATATAAAATATAAATATATGCCGATAAAAGTATATCAAAATATGAATGCTTGCAAAGATGTTGTACTCGTTTTGAAATTTTATTTCAAATAAAAAAATATTAACGATTTTATACAAAACTTTTTTACCATATGTTTGGCTATTAGATAGGCTATTAAAAGCAAAAACTCTATATTGCATTATAATATATGTTACAGAAATAATTATAATTTTTTAAAAAGTCTCGTTGTTTATGTGTATATGTCAATAAATAAATAATAAAATATTATAAGTTTATGTAATATTTATAATATAAAATAAAATATAAATATACCTTAAAATAAAATTATTTACAACTTTAACGAATACACATGATACTTTTCAATTATTCTTTCTTTATTTTCTTTCATTTCATTATGTAATATTAATGTTTCCACTTTAAAAAATACTTAATATTATTTATTTTTTGATAAAATTAGACAAAAAGACTTTATAAAGTAATTTAATAACTTACAGATAATAATAGATGCAACAGCTAAATTTTTGAATACTTTTTTTTTCTTTGCTCCTTCCCAAGAATAAGACATGCCGACTTCATTAGTAAAAACCCGATACATTATCCTTCGTACAACTTCTTTAACGTTAAGTCCTCCAATACGACTTAAATTTTGAGACTGGAATGATAAGAAGATAAAAATTTAATTATTTATATTTATTATTCAATATAATATATATATATTTTCACAGACCTTTTTAAATATAGAAAATATTGAATATATTACAAATTATTTATATTATTATATATTTTTGTATATATATAACCTTACAGAGATTTTTTTAGTTAAATAATATAGAAAAAAAATGTTAATGTAGAAAATATAGTGCTAAATATAGAAAATATTGAACATATATTATATATATTACATGATTACAGAATATTCTAATATGATATATTAATTCTTTGACACTACTGCACTCTTTATTTAGTAGAGAAATATTTTGATTTCTCTTACCAATATTGTTTTATTTTGTTCGGAACTCATTAACCAATCTTCCAATTGAACCAAAGCATCATCATTTACTGGGAACAATTTGATAATATCGGGAGCCTCACTACATGCAGATAATTTATTCGTTGCATCTGCTTTATTTTTCAGTACAGCATTCATAATTTCAGAAATGTCATCAATTTTCAAACTGAGAATGTACAATTCTCTCAAAACCCGTTTTTGAAACTCTAAAATGTAAATAATTATATAATTGTAAATATTGTGTAGTAATATTTTCTTACATATAATAATACTTTCTTCCAGAATTTAATTTAAAAACTCTCTCTCTCTCTCTCACTCTCTATTTATTTATTTACATATAGATAGTATAATAAATTATTAAATATCAAAATACCTTTCTCACTAATGTTTTGTTCAAAAGTCGAACCAGATTTATGATATAGCGATGCAGTTTTCACTATAGTTCCAGATGTACAAGTAGTATGTGTATTAGAAGTAGAAGCTTTGAGCTGAATATTCTTATCAATATTATTGTCTACTCTCATCTCTAGAAAAATGTAAATTAAAAATACTTTTTTCGCATATAATTATTAAACTTTTGTATGTATAATATACAATAACTACTACAAATAATTAATAGGGACAAAATGCTAATAAAATTTTAAACTTTTTCCTGTATGTTTTTGTATTTTTTAAAATATTATTTTTATTATAAATATTTTCCCAAAAATTGTCTAACTTATTTTGTATTATAAAACATTGAATTAATACAATAACATATTGAATGAATATAATATATGTATTATGCAATTATCGTGTTTTTTACTTACTATCGCTTGAGTCACTTTGTTCAATTGGAATGTCAGGATATCTTACATCATCTGATGAAGATATTTCTGTTTCAGTGGACAATTCGTATTCATTATCAGATTTGTTAGAATGCCTTCCATTTTTCTTTTTATTTCGTCTATATTTTTGTTTTAATTTTTCATTGTTGGAGGAAAGATTGTTCGTATTCCTTGCCTTATTAGCTTTCTGTTGCGCTGTTTTATAATTGTCTATAAAACCATATTTTAAATAAATAATTTAATTAATATTAAATTCTAAAAGTGAGAAATCTGTGTTTTTACTTCAAAAATAAATTATTAATAAGCCATGAGTATATATAATTATTACTTATATAATACAGTTTCTATATACATATATAAAGATTTCTAAAATTATTTCTAAAATATATTTGTGCCATATATATATTCTGTACGTATATATATTTTTTATATTACATAGAAAGCAATTATACAATAATGATATATTTTATATGTTTAAAAATATATACTTTACCATATACACCCAAAAGAGTAGCTTCATAGAGTATCCAATTTGCTTCGGGCATATGTTTCTTTTTTATGAAGTCTATTATAACGTTTTTTATAGTACCTTCAGGTGGCCAATAACATTGTGCATTTTTTTTTATATACCATGTATTCGGTACTGCTTCTACTGTATCTTCAACATCAAATTTCACAACGAACCAGGTCATCTTGTCATCAGATCGTTGTTAATTTTATAACAAAAAAAATAATATTTTATAATATGTATATATGACAAAAAATATTAAAACACATGCAAATAAATAAGTTTATAAAATATAGCTAATTTTACACACTTTTACTTATTTGATAATAGAAAATAAAATTTGTATGTAAATTTTTATGCAAAAAAAGGTACAAATATATTAATAAAATAAGCATATCTTTCTTATATAAAAAAAATTATTATATAAATATTATATATTATATACAAGTAAATTTCAATTATACATTTTTTGATAAGTTTAAAATTAGCAATCATTTAAATATGTAATAAAGGAAATGAAACAAGATTGTGCTTGTAAGGTAGTACTATCAATTTTCTTTTGATAAAGTCGATATTCCATACTTCAAGTGAGTTAGTTTCTTTCTTTATATATTGGATATCAAATAAAGACGAGGAACATGGCTTTGAGTAAAAATTATCTTGCTTACTATATCTGTATCCTAATAAGCATATAGAGGTTTCATAAGAAGCAAAATTTTTAATTTCAACAATTACATTATTTTTTAATTCGACAAATCTATCGGCTATTTTTGAAATATCTAAATAATAATTATTTGTCTGTATTTTTCTGTATTGTGGAGATGTGCAATTATTAATCAAAGGACCATTGAAATGTTCCATTAATAGTTTTACACAATCATTATTCGTAATATTAGACAAAACGTTTTGACTTATATTACTTTCCTCAAACACACGATGTATGACTTGTTGTAAAGGCAAAGCAGATTTACGAACCTTTTTTTTTAATTGTTGCATATAATTTTCAAAAGGGAAAGCACTAAAATTATCAAGTGAGCCATATAATTTTACACAGTCACTTAAATGTAAGAAGTTATGTATGTTGTGTGATATAAAGTCTGGACCGTAAATTTTAATAGATTGACAAATATAAATTTTCATTAAACTATTAGCATATAACACATAATTTTCAAATCTCGAATAATATTGACTGATCATTATAGAACTTGCAAGACTTAATGTAATGAAATTATTGTAGACTTTGGATGACAGAACTTCTTTTAAAACTATAGGACCAGCATATAGCAAAAAAAATCTAAATTCCGTAGCTTTATACCTTTTACACTCAAGTATAGAACGTGTCTTTCTGGAAAACTCGTGAGGAACATATCGTTTTAATTTTAGAACATTTTCTGAAATTTTATTAACATCACGAGCTCGTAATTTATGCGGTTGTTTACCATAAATCCATCCATATCGTTTGTGACAAAGAAGTCTTTTCATGCCACCTAATAAAAGATTATGCATATAATCTATTGGAACACTGTCTATCATATTAAAGTTCGGTATATCTAATAGCATACTTCTACCAATATGATGTTCTGGTTGAGCAGTAGTTCTAAATGAAGTATCGGTTCTTTTACAAAAACGCTCTGTTTCAATAAAGCATAATACATGATTAAATAATTCACCTTCTTGGTCACATTTTGTACATGAAAAATGGCCTGTATGATTTTTAATAGCTAAAACAAATGATTTTGCCGGTGAATCACAAATCAACATTAAAATTCGGAATTTATATGTAACAGAATTTATTAATATTCCGTTAGTCGATAGATGAGTAGATTCATTTATAAAATCTTTAAAAAAATCATCAGATTTTGGTTTTGCTGAACCATGATATAATGCAACTAAAAACACTTGATTTATAAGAATTTTTATTGATTTTACCGAACATAAAATAGGCCAAAACGAGCTATTTGAACTTTTGCTTAAAGGTAAACCATCAATATTGATAGCTAATAAGAACTCTTCATTTTGTTGTATGCTGATTTTATGATTTATACAAAACGAATTTAACGTTTTCTCTATACCAAAATAAAAATATGTCCCACAACCTATAGATTTTATTTTTCTGGGTGTTTTGACAAGTGTCCTTGGATCCTTTGGTATATCATTACATCCCGGTATTTCTCGTATTATAGGAAGTAGTTTTCCTAACGCCGCTAAAGTTATATTTTCGTTTATAGCCCATGCAGCTAGTTTTGAAGTTAACGATACATTATTTTGGGCATTATTACTATTGTTATTATGATTATGTTTAATATTATTTGATGATTCATCGACATTATTAGTAGATAACTCATTGTTGTATGGAATATTAACGTTTATATCATTATTTGCACTATCAATAGTAATATTATCATCTGCGATTTTTCTAATGTTATTAATATTTTGAGAATCGTTAAAATTATCTGATAGAGAATCACAAGATAACACTGAATTGTTGCTAATTAATGCTAGAGATCGATTAATCTTATTTGTAAGCTTTCTATGAAACTTTATTTTATTCCTCGTCTCTGACTTATTCATGGCTATTATTATTAGGTTAGACTAAAAACAGAAATGTTCGAGTATCAAGTATTTATATTATATTTTATACATATATAATATATCGTACTTACTTCGAAAAGGAAGGTTTCGTCCAATAACCATATACACAATAAACGAATATGATATATAAAATATGTGTATTACACTACAGAAACTTTTGGCGGGAAAAGGGTATTAATAATCGCGAAATGCAGGCTGCACGAGGTCTTGGCTTACCGTGGCGACTTGGCAGTGAAGAAGATAAAACAAATGTGAATCGCGTATGTAATGCGCATGTGATGCGCAGAGCACTTTGCACATCGCATGTACGCGCGGCCATATTAAAAGCTATTTTATTGATGCTCAAATAATAAATTAGTATTCTCTATTATAATAATAGAATTTATAATAGAAGATACTGACAATTTATTTTCTATTATAATTAATATATATATACGCAATAATATATTAAAAATTAAATATATATAATAAATATTTAATATATTATTGCGAATATATATATTAATATATATATTATATATAATATAATTATATAATATATATATTATATATATTGTATATAATATATTTATATAATTATATATATATATATATATATATATATATATATATATAATGTTATTTAATGTTTTAACATATACACATTATTAATTAAAATATAAATTTATATATATACACACATACATACATATATATATATATATATATATATATATATATAATTTATATATTATATTAATATTATTTACATTTATAATATTTACTTATAATACTATATTATATCATCTTATATATTAATAATATTATTATAATTTATTATATTGGGTGTCTCTTAAAAGTGAGCCGCTATTTTAGGAATTGCATTCTACTCATCGAAATGAGCAAAAAAGTTCATATAAACAAAAATCCAAAATTCATTTTTGCAGTCATATTTAACTTGAAACTTAAGTAAGATAATTACAAAGCGTGTTTTAATATATATATATATATATATATATATATATATATATATATATATATAAGCGTGTTTTAATATATATATATATATATATATATATATATATATATATATATATATATATATATTAAAACACGCTTTGTAATTATCTTACTTAAGTTTCAAGTTAAATATGACTGCAAAAATGAATTTTGGATTTTTGTTTATATGAACTTCTATCTCTCTATCTCTCTCTCTCTCTCTATGTATATATATATATATATATATATATATATACATATATATATATATACATAGAGAGAGAGAGAGAGAGAGAGAGAGAGAGAGAGAGAGAGAGAGAGAGAGATTGATCAGAATTTATGTATATACATCTTACGTACAGCAAAGTATATATGTATTATGTATGTGCAATGTATGTATTTAGAGATTGCATAATGTATGTACGTATAATGTACAGCAATGTATATACATCTTACGTACAGCAAAGCATATACATATTATGTATATGCAATGTATGTATTTAGAGATTGCATAATGTATGTACGTATAATGTACAGCAATGCATATACATCTTACGTACAGCAAAGCATATACATATTATGTATATGCAATGTATATATTTAGAGATTGCATAATGTATGTACGTGTAATGTACAGCAATGTATATATATCTGACGTACAACGAAATATATACATATTATGTATAGACATTTGACATACATTTAACATACATTTATTATATATACATATAAAATACATCAATGTATATACATATTATATATTGTTATGTATATCCAAATCATGTATATGAAATGTATAAACATTTTACATACAAGATATTATTTTCATATCATGGAGAAAATATGCATATTCATAGAATGTCCGATGTTATATGGGAATTGTAATTTGTTAATATTAATTAATCACCATAATGTATGATGTACATAATAAAAAACTGAAATAAAAAATGAAATCAGCTGCAGTAAAAATCAATATCATCTAATGACAATGATGATAACATGAAAAAATCAATAACAAATGACAGGTCGGTACACATGTAAATATAATTACGAACCTAAGGGCGCGAATTCTACACGATATCATTGGCAAGCTTTGATCGTTTATAACTCAAAAACTATTGTAGCCTCAACATTTTTGCATTAGAATTTTCGTCTCAGTTTTTACTCAGGAATATGTTATTAAAATTTCAATTGCGAATTGCGGGACACCCTGTATATATATACTGTATATATATATATATATGTGTGTGTGTGTGTGTGTGTGTGTGTGTGTGTGTGTGTGTGTGTGTGTGTGTGTGTGTGTGTGTACATATGTAGTTAAATATATCTGCTATATAATTATATACAAGGTGTCCCACTCTATCATTCATACTGTAATAACTCGAAAATATGGCAGTAGTAATACTATGAGGTTTCTAACCCAGGGGCTCCGAGGGGGGTGAGGGGCGAGGGGGAACCGGCGGGGGGGTGACGTCACGCGGGGGGGGGCGTCACGGGGATGACGTCACGCGGGGGGGGTGACTTCACGCGGGGGGGTGTGACGTCACGCGGGGGGGTGTGACGTCACGCGGGGATGATGACGTCACGTGCGGGGATGATGACGTCACGTGCGGGGATGATGACATCACGTGCGGGGGATGATGACGTCACGTACGGGGGATGATGACGTCACGTGCGGGGAGTGACGTCACGCGCGGGTAGGGGGGATCCGCGGCGCGACCGGTGAACGAGGGGGTCCGCGCGGGTAGGGGGGATCGCGGCGCGAGCGATGGACGAGGGGGTCCGCGCGGGTTGGGGGGATCCGCGGCGCGAGCGATGGACGAGGGGGTCCGCGCGGGTAGGGGGGATCCGCGGCGCGACCGATGGACGAGGGGTTCCGCGCGGGAAGGGGGGATCCGCGGCGGGCCCGCGATGTGTCCACGTGTGACAAGGACGGTGCACTGGTTTGAAAAGGATAGCGTAAAGTGTGTGAAGAGGACAGTGCGACAAGGATGACACGTGACATCATCAACGTGTGACAAGGATGGCGTCAACGTGGGACAAGGACGACGCATTGTAAGATGCTGCATAGGTGGGAGAAGGACGACGCAAAGGTAAGTGAGTGATAGCGATGAGCATATGAATGAGAGAGAACGATAATATCGCGAAGAGAACGCATACGAAAGAGAACTATAATATCGCGAGAACAACGTATGCGAGAGAGAACGATAATAGCTAAGATAACGCGTGCGAGCGAGAACGAAGATATCGCGAGACTTACAACTAACGCGAGACTTATTGTTAAAACGATAGCGCGTACGAAAGAGAGAGAACGATATCGCTATACTTACAACTAGCGCAAGAGAGACGCAAGGGATGGGAACGCAAGGAGAGGCGCGTAAATAATCACATTCTTTTTTAAATTAAAATATAAAATTTATTTAAATGTGTGCATGTATTATACAATTTTGTGTGTGTGTGTGTGTGTGTGTGTGTGTGTGTGTGTGTGTGTGTATGTGTGCGCTTAATATATAATAATATAAAATGATATAAAATTAAAAAAAATAATAATAATAATAATATAAGAAATAAAATTTAAAAAAATATATATATGGGGAGGGGGCGATGCGCCGGGCTAAGGAGGAGGCCGCTTCTGGAACAGAAAAAAAGGAAAGATGTATTAATAAAAAACCTAGTCACAATAAAACTTATAGAAGGAAAAATATGTACTTACATCTGTATCCATTATATGTAATGCCATTGGGCGCCCGAATCTCCCCGGGCACCCAAATCTCCTCTTCCGCGTAGGGCTCCTCCCCAAAGAGCCGCCGCAAGTCAAAGATGTCTTCCTCGTCCTGGGGACTCTCCGGGGTGTCACCCCACATATAGGAGAGTTCATATCTCCTTGCCCGACGCTCCGCCCGCACCCACTGCCGGCGCCGGATATTCATAAACCCAGGGATTTGAACCTCATCCTGGGACTACATTAAAAAAATATAATTAGTATAAATACACGCACATTTTTTTTTTTTTTAAATATTCGCAAATGTAATACTTACCTCCCAATGGAAGGCCAGCTTAACGAGCAAAACACAGAGCAGGTCGAAGAAATATTGCTTCCACCCTGAGCAATTTTCCAAAATGCTATCCATTATTTTTTTTAATTTGACTTTGACACGCACACGATTCAGAACTTTCTGATGAGAGAACGAGGTCCCGGCACGAGGTTTTATAGTAGAGATGCGACATTATCACCATATCAAAAACGTGTCGTAAGACAAAAGTACGGTCCCATGAAACTCAGCGTGGTATATAATATAATATTAATATTATCATATCGCGACTTTGCGAGGAGACAAACGTCTCGGTATGAAACTTTAGAATAGGGACGTATCATTATCGCTTTACCAAAAATGCGTCGTAAGACAAAAGTATGCATGTTCCCACGCAAATTAGCATGATATAACGCTATAATGCGTCAACCCTGCTCGAAAGGTCATCGAACAGAAACGAACGACTGTCGAACGGCTATCGAACGCTCGTCGAACGGAAACGAACGCCCGTCGAACGGAAACGAACGGTAATTGAACGGTCATCGAACAACTGTCGAACGCAAACGAACGCTCGTTGAACGGTCGTCGAACGGAAACGAACGCTCGTTGAACGGTCGTCGAACGCAAATGAACGACCGTCGAACGGAAACGAACGCTCGTCGAACGGAAATGAACGCCCGTCGAACGGAAACGAACGGTCGTCGAACGGAAACGAACGGTAATTGAACGGTAATTGAACACCCGTCGAACGGAAACGAACGCCCGTCGAACGGTAATCGAACGGAAACGAACGCCCTTTGAACGGTCATCGAACGGTAATTGAACGGTAATCGAACGGAAACAAACGCTCGTCGAACGGTAATTGAACGGTAATCGAACGGAAACGAACGCCCGTCGAACGGAAACAAACGCTCGTCGAACGGGAATGAACGCTCGTCGAACGGTCATCGAACGTAAAACTATATTCAATTATCAAATATTTAAATGTTTTATCATGTACCACAATGTAGTATCGAAATACAATATCTGTGGCAGCTGTGTCGCGTACGGAAACACGATACTGCACACGTACATAGATAGAGATGAGGAAAGAAAGGAGAGAAAGACGATAAAAATATATTGCATCATCAATTTATTATAAATATGGATTCGATGAATCATGATGTTTCAACCACCAATTATAAATCTTAAATACATTTTCTAAAGCGCAATTTTTTACATGATTTTCACAACGTACAGTATTCTTAACATCTAACTTATTTAAAGAAGCTACATCCTCATAATCTGCATCCAAAGTTTCGATAATCACATCGTTTCTTGCATCATTGTCCAGTATATCGGCTAGCCATTGCCGTTTTTCATGCCCTTTAACGTACACGAGAGGTGACGCATCATCATCCTCCCCCGTTGCACCCATCACCGCCGTCATAATTAAACGTTTCGATTTCCAATATGAAACGTGTCCATCATTCCACGATAATCCATGGTGATTTTTCATCAACCATAAAACCTGACATCTCTCAGATTTTGTGAGCATGTGCCATGGTTCGGGACATGTAAAAATGTAATGAGAAAGTACGGATCCCTTTCTCAGAACAGCAGCTTCCTTCACGACAAAATTTTTCCCAACGATAAATCCTTGTAGATCCACAAACGTTGGCACAGCCATGATGACAAGATCCGATCGCAGACTGATGTCGATCGTCAAACATCTCAATCTTTTATATTTTTCATATGCAATGGAGGGGATATTTGCTGACTTATGTAATTTTGCGGACTACATTGGTCAATGGATTATATTCGACAACCCGATCGTGCAAGATGAGACAGTAGGCGGTAGTATTCGCCGGTATATTTTCCCTGCATTCAAACTCTATTCTCACGTCCACGGTAGCAGTTTTGACAGACTCGTTTTGTCGCGAGCAATCAATGACCGCGAGAGGACCGCAATGTAGAAACTTTGAAATGGTTAATAGCGTGGTGCTGTTATCGCATCCGTAATAAGATTTGCGAAAACGAGAGTACATGTTGAATAGAACGGCGAATCTATTTTTTTCAAAATCTAAATTTAAATCATCATAGGGATAAAATTCCGAGTTTAAATAGAGTTTAACGTTGGTCAATTTGCAATCATCGAACAATGTAACATCTTGTGGCACTGAATTCTTTTTACCAGTTTGCAATGCAAAGATCACGTACCGTGGTTTCTCTAGCTGGGAGGCGGCTTTCACGGTCCATAAATGCTTAGTCGTGCTATGCAGCAGAGGAAATTCGTATAGATCCCAAGATCTGAAACTCATGTTCAAGTATCGTCCGCTTTCCAACATTCGCAACATCGACAATTTATTAATCTCGTTCAATATTACATGAGGCATACGCCACTGTATCTTGAGTAATTCAATCTCTGCTTCCGACGATGGGTGTCCGAATAGACAATTATTATCGTTGCGCGAACGTATCAAAATCAATTCGTGACGAGCGTTAATCACAACGCGTTTATAATCTTCGCAAAATCCCAGCAGCATGTTGAGCGGTACGCAATAGTTGAAATAATTTTTGTCACCATTGTACGTCAAATCCCACGCAGCGTTCTTCAAGTTTATACTTTTCTGGTGTGTTAGAGAGACATAATTTTTGAGCGTCGAAGTTATTCCAACATTTCTGTTGCGATCAATCTCTACTCCGTCGAGTTCGTATCGAAGCTCATCAAACATGAATGCGACGCAATTGTTTCCCAATACAACCTTCATTTCGTCATTCGCTTTACGCACATTAAACCTTCCCTCGATGTAAAGAAAGCTTTCGCACGGTAACATGTACAAATCCTGATGTTGTATAGGTATTCGTATCTCGTCGCTGTATCCAAGCGTCGTATTGGCGTACGGATTGTATGTATGAGTCTCAATCTTGACGATGCGATCGTCAAAGACTGGCTCACCTCCGATATTCAAAATATCAATCATTCTTTTCGTACGATGAATCCCAATGATTTTAAAAATTCACGATTTAACGCGCTCAGCTTCTTCTTAATGGCTATCTTATTATTGTCACCCGATACCGCAATAGTATTGTCCCTCGTAAAAGTATTGTCTCTCACGTGCTCCGTTTCGTTCAGCACGAGCATACTATGTTTGTCGCCGCCGTATATGCAATCTTACGGTAATTTCCTCTCCTCGAAAATCGAGCAATCGACCTCTTTGATCCACAATACGTATCATTAAATCCGTAATGCTCCGTACGATGATCGGCAGGTAAATGATCTGTGCCGGCGTTTCCGATATCTTATATCCTGGTGGTACGCTCGGTGAAAATTCATGTATTGTGTGTACGCGCATGCCATTGCTGTACGCACCAGTAGTCACGTTACATTCTATACGAATAATATTTACGTTTATAATATTAACTGGTTCGTCCGATTCGTACCACTCGCGAGGTTGCAATATACGATTCGATGAGAATCCAAGCAAGGATCCTACATTGTCGGGTTTGGTAAAGTTTATTCTGTAGGCACATTTGATTTCGCTCTTTAGCGTGCTATGATTGGCGCGAAGCGCTATTGGATATTCCTCATCATAATCGTTTTCAACATCTCTGGAAAGGTGTTCATCTTGCAAAATTGCACGTTTGAGATAGTCATTTATAGCGTACAATTCGTACGATCCTTCGGGAATCGTAATTTCTTTGTCGTCGTTGCCAAAGTAAAATTTATTATTCAAAAAATTTACGTTTGGAATCGTATGATAAGTTTCAAAATCCGTTAATCCAAGCTCGTAATCGGCATCAGTCAAATCTATAGCGGGAAAATAGCTTACAGCGAGAACGCTGCTTCTGCCAGTCAACGTAAGTGTCAGTGACATGTCGAACGAATACTGAGTCGTGACGATGGATTGTCAGGCTTTAAATTGATCGTCGACTGTTTGAAGAAATTTTAAACACAACTGTCCACAGATGCTCTGATTGTAACTTTGATAAGATGCATAATTGTATTCAATTTTCACTCGTCCGAAATATCGCACAAGTTCCTTGGGTGGTCGAAGGTTTCCAAAACTGTCGAAATATACGACACGATCTCCCCTCTTTGCGTACGCTACCCAATGAGTACCGGGACCATCAACGTCATCCAAATTGACGATACCGCTCTCGTTTCGTCGTACACCGCTTATTGGTAAATTATTGCGCATGAAAACACCTCTAAAGAACGGTATGTGCATACGTTTCGCCAATTGTACCAATTGCACGTTAGTTGTCGCACCCGTAGGCATTTTTAATGTTTTTTCGACGTTTTTTTTTTTCTCTTAGACTTTGTTGAGAATCCCTGTCCACGCTTGTACGGAGCGAGATAAAGTCCGCGACCTTCCATAGCGTGATTGTGACGCTGCAACTCTTCCAGCTGACGTTGCGCCGCCTTGCTATCGTTTACCGCCTTTGCGATTCCCGCCGCACCGCCGGCCAAAGAACCGACAACTCCCAACAACGGTAAAAGTGGTAAAATACCACCGCGTTTCGCTACTGGAAGTATTCGTTTTTTCCTCCTCTTTGTCGTCGATGGCTTTTTCATC
Source organism: Camponotus vicinus (assembly GCF_025532165.1). NCBI lineage: Eukaryota > Metazoa > Arthropoda > Insecta > Hymenoptera > Formicidae > Camponotus > Camponotus vicinus. The sequence goes on from NW_028141947.1 coordinate 4,866,600, forward strand.
CCCATGCCGAGTTTTGTCTTTGCCTTCATTGCCGCCCAAACAGTCGTAGCGGCTGCTCTTTCACCAAGAGTCGAATCCCTCGCGGTAATGCGTTCTCGCGCTCTTGCAGCTAGTATGCGATCCGCGACGTGTCGTTGACCGAGGTCGTTGCTTCGCGAGTAAGCAATGTCGTGCTCGCGACAAGCGGCGTCCAATGGATTGATGCCTCGATCGCCTCTAGCCAATCGTTTCTCTAATCGAGTTCCCGGGCCGCAAAACTGATAACCGGGAATATGTAATTCGATGGGAAGCGCGTTTATCGCACGATTTAAGAGACCGCTACCTCTTACGATTCTCGCTGACATTCGTAGCAATCTTTTATTAACGGTGGCGGACCGTCAATGTGCGTTCGCTGCCACGGCTGATTGTAATGTCGCATGCACGAACGATATTGTCGAACCTCCGAATCAGCCTTTATATATTCTGGAAGCTTGTCCCACAATCGTTCCACGTAATCGCCAAAATTTTGTAGTAAAACAATCTTTGGGATATACTGCAGTTGTTCGGCGGTAAGCCGGAAAATGTCTCTTTCATCCGACAGAAGGAGAAACATTTTGATACTGAACGGTTTCGAGTTGAGACACCTCTATAAATAGGTCTCCCCCTCGTGATCATTCGCAAAATTGATTCGAAAGAGAAAACATGCGGTTCGTGCGACAAGCGCGGATAATCAAAGTATCAAATTTCGACGATAGACTAATATCGGAGAAAAAAGTACGCAAGCATGGAAACATGCTACCGACTACTATACGCGATATCGTTTGCGGCCCTTCAAACTGCGGTAAGACAAACGTGTTGATTAGTTTGATAGAAAGTCCGTACGGTGTACGTTTCGAGAACGCGTACGTATACTCGAAATCGCTTCAACAACCGAAATATAGATACTTGGAAAATTTATTAGCACCTATAGACGAAATTGGTTATTTCACATTCTCTAATAACAGTGATGTCATTCCACCGAGCGAGGCGCTTTCGAATTCCATCTTTATCTTTGATGACGTGGCATGTGGCAAGCAAGATACGATAAGAGAATACTTTGCAATGGGTCGACACTCGAGCGTCGACTGTTTCTATCTTTGTCAAACGTATGCCAAGATACCTAAGCATCTTATACGCGACAATGCGAATCTTTTGATTTTATTTAAACAAGACGGCACAAACTTGAAACATGTATACAATGATCATGTAAATACCGACATGTCTTACGACGATTTCCGCGCATTGTGTCAGAAATGTTGGCAACGCAAATATGGCTTCGTAGTCATTGATAAAGACAGCACGTTGATCAATGGACGATATAGAAGAGGATTTAATGATTTCGCGATACCGTAAAGCGATCAGTCGTCATCGACACATCGATCAAGCATCATGAACGGCGATCGTGAAAAGATTGCGATAGAGATTGCAAAAATGAGCGAATCAATTCGCAAAAAATATCGCGCTTGAAAACTGGTAAAATGGAGGAAGACGTTGCATTGGAAAGACAATTTAAGCCAATTACCGAACCTTTAAAACAGCTTATCGAAAATACTGTGGAATCTGATGCGCCGAAAATTGAACCATTGAGTTTAACGTTTGGAGAGAAGCACGAGGAAAAAATAAAAGAGTCGAAGCAAGGAATAAAGCGAGCACGGATAAATATGCCGATAAACGATTCGCCGATATATTCGACACCGAATCGATCGAAATGAAGGAAACAATTTTCTAATATGGCTACTGTTTCTACTCCGATAAAAGTACAACCGCGTCAAACAATACCATCCCCGTCCGTCGAAGAAATTTATGAGACCACGCCCGATTCGTTTGTAACATCGGTCCGACATGAATTAGAAACGTCCGAAGGTCAGAAAACGTTCCGAGATCATTTTGGTCCACTAGCGCAAAAATATATAGGAGCTATCATGAGTGTTGATAAAAATAAGAGTATGGATTACGTCTACGGTGTTAAATTTACCAGCGAAGGAATGATGCTCGGTGATAAACGTTTCGATGTGGACATGGAAGATAATATAATTATCGATGGAATAAAATATACGGGATCCGAAGGTATCTACGATTTGATTTTTAGAAAATTTCCCAATCATAAAAAATACACTCAAGACGATTTGTATAAATATCAAAGTATATTAAAAGCAACAAATGCGCATAAACGTGACAACAAAGTTAATAATCCTATTAAAAGTAACAAAGGATACAAGTACAAATATATAATTGCACCATTATTCCCCGATAGAAAGGTGGGAAGAGGTATAGACGCGCCGCACACCATGACGCTAAGCGACAACATGATCGATTACGTGCATTGGAACGATCCCAACGAATTGGTAGATCGTTTGCGATTGCTGGACGCCTCGCGTCGAGCCGGCAACAATGCTCACGACAATGAAATCTTGTCAATTATCGAAGAACTTCGCGAGGCTGGCATTATTATAAATTAAACTATGCGTCAACGATACATGTCATTCCGTCAAAGTTCTCGGTACCGAAATGTCGATTAATAAATTTGGATTATCGCTCGGAACGTCGAATAATTTGTACTATCAATGGAATGGATTATTGAGAAATTACGTTCGCGATAATGCTCTCTGCCAGACTACTACCGGCTTTGACGCAAGGTCGCGCAAGATTCAACGTGTAGCGCAACCGGAAACTGATACTGACGCCGTCAACAAACGATACGTGGATAAACTTTTGAGAGATCGACAGGGAGAAATTGAGCAAAAAATTATCACGCTTGAAACACACGTGCAGGCGCTACGAATAATGATGGACGAGATAAAGAATGTGCTGAGATATGCAACATCTGACTCGACACAGTAAACGAGACATACTAATATCGCAATATTAATTATGCCTCGATCAAACGTGCGAAAGAAGATAAACACCTCCGAAAAGCGACAACTTGTCGAGGAACTACATGCTCCGGCGAGAAGAAATTTTCCACGAAGACGCGTCATTGTACGCGGATACGACGATCTGTGGCAGGCGGACGTGGTCGACATGCGTTCGTATTCTCGACTCAACAAGGGTCATAAATACATACTCACAGTTATCGATGTGTTGAGCAAGTATGCGTGGGCCGTACCGCTCAAGAGCAAGAGCGGAAACGAAATGTCCGAAACGATCGCAAAGATTATTGGAGACGATAAAAGGTGTCCGAAAAATTTTCAAACCGACAGAGGAAAAGAATTTTACAACGCGAGTGTGCAGAAACTCATGAAGAAACACAACATTAATCATTACTCGACGTATTCCATTATGAAAGCCTCGGTCGTGGAACGATTCAACCGTACTTTGAAAAACAATATGTGGAAAATGTTTACGCTCAACGGAAATTACAAATGGATCGACGAGCTATCTCGACTCGTTGCAGAGTACAATACGCGAAAACATCGCACCATCGGTATGAGACCTGCCGACGTCACTCCAGCGATCGCCGAAAAACTTTTAAATACGGTGTATAGCAACGTAAAAATTGCGGCTCCGACAAAATTTAAAGTAGGCGATTCGGTACGCGTAAGCAAATACAAGACCATCTTTGAAAAAGGTTTCACACCTAATTGGACGACCGAAGTTTTTAAGATTGTCGAGGTGCAGAAAACTAATCCCGCGACATTCATACTCCAAGATTCGCGTGGAGATCCCGTCGCTGGAGGATTCTACGAATACGAATTACAACGCGTCGCTAATCCCGACGTATATCTCGTGGAAAAAATTTTGCGGGAAAAGGGTGATGACGTGAAATGGTTGGGAATGGATAAATCATACAACTCTTGGATACATAAAAATAGTGTATTATAAATATTTATTAAAATAATATACATATAAACTATATAAATAATTTAATATATAAATATTTAATAATATAAAAATATATGAAGTGTATTAAATATAAAAATATATACATGGTTATGTACAAAATATACAATTAATAATAAATAAAATATACATTTATTTACAATGGTATTCTATAATGTCCCCACGGTAACGTATCGGTGGTTTCGGGTACGATATACCGCTTATCGTCGTACGGACTCAGAGCAATTTTCGTCTCGCAGATCGTGTATACTTGGTGCAGTTTAGATCGTATACACGACTGCTGACGCGTCATTTCAATTTCTTCTTTCAAACACCGCGTGTAGTCGTCAAACGTTATCGTTCTCGCAACAACGTTACTCTTGACACCTTTAACTTTCTTCGTGTCCTTTTTTCCATTCACTCGTAACGCGTACATCTTTGCTCTGAGCCCGACGAATTCGGTCATTATGGTACCGTTGTTTTCGTCCTTCATCAGGCCCGGTACCTTTTTATTTACAAGCGGTATACCGTACGCATTATCCACCGCATAATCGCTCGTGTCGAATCTGATGATATCGCGCTTCATATTCTCATACACATCCGCGCACTCAATGTGATATATGAGACTATCCGTATCGGTGTACATTACCTGGCATTTGTCGCGATACGTTGGCGTCATATACTCGTGATGAAACTCGTACAAACATGTCTTGGATATGTCGAGTATGCACATACCCACGTAAATCGGTTTGTAGAATTTCACTTCGAGTTTGCGCAATTCCACAGCGATTAAGTTTTCTGAAAAAACGCTTCTGCTGTGGAAATTTGGTTTCGCGATCATTGCCTCTGCGCCATACCGACCATCCCACTTTGTTAATAATTTAACATCGACACGATTGCGTACATTTTCCATCGTTTTACCAAACACCGCATTGTTCATTAATTTATATAAATTTTTTTCGAAATCATTTTTAGCCAATGTTCTAAAATGTGTATTTAATTCTATGTAATTTCGAAGCCAGGGAGATTGTGAAAACTGTAAAATTCGATGTATTTTTGTAACGCGAAGACCGTGACGCGTACACTGCTGCAGGTTGCGGTAGTGTATCACGTAACGCTTCTTATCATATAACGTTGCAAGCAGTTTGAATTCCCGCTTGCCAGGTGGTTTGTCGCGTGTCGGGCAAAACGGTAGGTCAGTGTGCGCATCGTGAAGATGTTGCGGATACTCGAGGTCCACTTCGAGGACATAGCCTGTAGGCGAATCTAGCGTGATGGATGATACGTCAAAATTGGTCACGTCGTCGACCCATTGAAAATCGGCGTAAGGTAACGGTTGACACATTGCCCATCCGTACAAATTATTTACATCAAAGTACATCAAGTACGATGCTGGTTTCGATGGATCGTACGACTCCATGTACTTGTTATTAGCGCGAGCATATCTACCCGAACATTGACTCAGACCGCCGCGTATACCACGTTCGATGAACATAACCATGTCGATGTCAGTAAGCAACTCGAACGTAATTTTCGTATGCTTCAACATGGCGTCCCACGTGTATCCGGGGAGAGTATAGTAATACGCGGGGTCGAGTCCGTAACTTTCGATACATTTATCTCGAAAGTTTTCGAAAATGTCGGCTAATAACAAGACATCAATTTTAAGGTACAAGTCGCTATATTCGCCTAGCGTCCGAATGGAGAATCGCGTCCAGATGTTCTCGGCGTGCGCGTAATCGCTCTCGGATACAGTGTCACCGGTCAAAGAACTGTAAAACGATTCGCGCGGTGGTAAACACGTATCTTGCAACCTATCTACCGAGTCGATGTATTCATACGGAAATACACCTTTCCGCGTTAACAAATTGAAATGTTCGATAGATAAATTTTGATATTCTGATTTTAAAATTTTGAGTTTGTCTTTATCCAAAAACGATGCCAATTTGTCGAGACTCGATGCGAGAAATTTGTATGAATCGATGAAACGTAATTTTACATGATTTTTTGATTCTTCATCCATACAAACATCTTTTGTGAATGAAATATATTTCTCTTTTGTTATCGGAAGTAACTCGATTCTCCCTTCGAACGATGTGGCTATTTCCTCGATAATAAAGTGTGAATCATAACCTGATAAATTATGAAAAACTATTGGAATACAAAAAGATTCTTTATAATTTAAATTGCAATTTGAGTGTGCTGGACCTCTGTACTGCCCGGTCAGATGGCAATGATCGCGAACGCGTGTATCGTCTTGCACGAACGGTTTTTCGCATATATGACATTGAGTGGCGCTATGGAATTTCTCCCACTCTTCGGGTGTTAAATTTACCATGGGGACATTTGTCTTTAAAATATTTTTTACACGTAACGCTAAATTTTTGAGGTCTTCGGCGAACCAAGCTATACAATCGGCGCTACGACGCGAATGATATGCCGATAAAGATTCGTCGTATGAACAATGTACATAATAAGCTAAACTAAATACTTGGTGATGTTGATATGCGTTTTTCTCTTCTTCCGTCTTAGCCAGAACGCATTCCAGGTCGGCGTAGACCACAAATGGAAGCCGCTCCTTCCGATTAAAGTTGTTGAACGATAACCACTTGTCCTTATCGCTCGACAATCGGACAGCGCAATCATTCATCTTTCCACAGTCGACCGTATGCGACTGCAACTTGGTGTCCGAATTAAAATAATGCAGGCATCTGTAAAAGAAAAATTTTTTAGATTTATATACAATTTGCTACATAACTTATAATTATTCAAATTAAACTTACCGATCGCAGATATATTTTGGATTCTTGTGTTTGCTCAATTGTGAGCTCACGAGCCGGGATAAATTCTTAATCCAAGTGAAATGTCCGACGCTGTTGTTGTCTTCAATGTACAGCAAGTTGATATGCTTATCCCGCTTCTGCTCCGTAAGACGCATCGGGACAATGCTGTTCTTGTCTTCGATGCTGTACACATTTATAGAAATGTCATTGGCAAGTTCAAAATTTTTTATTTGGTTCACAGTCACTGGAAACTCAATGTTCTGGAGATTCAGCACTGTCGTGTAATGCGGGTACGATGATTCCCGTTCCGCCTTTCTTTCGGCGGGGTATAGTGCGGCGACCACTGCCCACGCGAAACATGCATTGTCCTTTGATTGTACATTAATCACCGCTCTTTTCATCATAATGTTCCGCAGTAATTTGATGTGACATCCCGCACGCAAAGGATTATACTTATTTATATTTACAGTTAAATTTAATATTCGCGACAAAGCCCACCCGCTGTCGCGTTCCTGAAACTCTTCCAGAGACGCTAGGGTGGGTTCGATAACGCGCCGTTCGTACCACTCGCGTAAATCGGATGTGCGAAAGAGTTCATAGTTTTTCGTGTTTATACTTTTATTGGCGCGTTTATCCCCAGCCACAAATTCACCGTTAAATATTGTGTTCACTTTCACATTATAATGTTTTTTCATAACGTCCTGTACATGTTCCAACACAATGTCTTTGGCATCATCGAGAAATTGGCGCGGTTCGATGTGATTATAATTTATCACTGCACCAGTCAATATACGACTCTCGAACGCCGCATCAATCTCGCGCCACGCAAGTCTATTTTGACGCGCACTACATCCGGCACCCGCGTGTATGAAACGTCCACGTACCGAATTTTTCAACCCTTCGAGGCGCGCGATCCGAGCAATCAGCGATTGTCGATATCCGATCGATAATCGCGGTCGCTTGATGCGACTTTGCTCTTCCAACGACTCGATATACGTATCACATCGTTGCTCCCACACAATGTAGTCTTCCAATGAATTCACCAAAGTGGATTGCTCTCGCAAATTTTGTTCCTCCATATTGTATCAGACTTGCGAAATGCGCTTCCCAATGATAGTTCTGGATGTACTTTAGCAAAAATACTGGTGGGGTGTGCCTCTTGATCATGATTTATATACTGTCTCATGCATATCATCGAACATTCTAGAATGATTTCATCTTAAAAAATTCCCCGGAATAGCGTGTGCAATTTAACCTTGATAATTTCACGTTTTGTCACGTACATTTGAAAAATCTGATGTGGTTGCATCGGGAGCAGCCGTACATCGGCGCTTGATTTTAGCACATTCAGCTAAATCTTTGTCTAGGGGTGATGTGCGTTTTAACCTTGGCGGTTAATCTTTGTTCCGATGCGCATCTTAACCTTGAAAATTTCACGTTTTGTCACGTACATTTGAAAAATCTGACGTGATTGCATCAGGAGCAGCCGTACATCGGCGCTCCATTTTAGCGCATTCAGCTGACATCGAACATTCTAGAATGATTTCATCTTAAAAAATTCCCCGGAGTAGCGTCTGCAATTTGACCTTGATAATTTCGCGTTTTGTCACGTACATTTGAAAAAATCTGACGTGATTGCATCAGGAGCAGCCGTACATCGGCGCTTGATTTTAGCACATTCAGCTAAATCTTTGTCTAGGGGTGATGTGCGTTTTAACCTTGACGGTTAATCTTTGTTCCGATGCGCATCTTAACTTTGAAAATTTCACGTTTTGTCACGTACATTTGAAAAATCTGACGTGATTGCATCAGGAGCAGCCGTACATCGGCGCTCCATTTTAGCGCATTCAGCTGACATCGAACATTCTAGAATGATTTCATCTTAAAAAATTCCCCGGAGTAGCGTCTGCAATTTGACCTTGATAATTTCGCGTTTTGTCACGTACATTTGAAAAAATCTGACGTGATTGCATCAGGAGCAGCCGTACATCGGCGCTTGATTTTAGCACATTCAGCTAAATCTTTGTCTAGGGGTGATGTGCGTTTTAACCTTGACGGTTAATCTTTGTTCCGATGTGCATCTTAACCTTGAAAATTTCACGTTTTGTCACGTACATTTGAAAAATCTGACGTGATTGCATCAGGAGCAGCCGTACATCGGCGCTCCATTTTAGCGCATTCAGCTGACATCGAACATTCTAGAATGATTTCATCTTAAAAAATTCCCCGGAGTAGCGTCTGCAATTTGACCTTGATAATTTCGCGTTTTGTCACGTACATTTGAAAAAATCTGACGTGATTGCATCAGGAGCAGCCGTACATCGGCGCTTGATTTTAGCACATTCAGCTAAATCTTTGTCTAGGGGTGATGTGCGTTTTAACCTTGACGGTTAATCTTTGTTCCGATGCGCATCTTAACTTTGAAAATTTCACGTTTTGTCACGTACATTTGAAAAATCTGACGTGATTGCATCAGGAGCAGCCGTACATCGGCGCTCCATTTTAGCGCATTCAGCTGACATCGAACATTCTAGAATGATTTCATCTTAAAAAATTCCCCGGAGTAGCGTCTGCAATTTGACCTTGATAATTTCGCGTTTTGTCACGTACATTTGAAAAAATCTGACGTGATTGCATCAGGAGCAGCCGTACATCGGCGCTTGATTTTAGCACATTCAGCTAAATCTTTGTCTAGGGGTGATGTGCGTTTTAACCTTGACGGTTAATCTTTGTTCCGATGTGCATCTTAACCTTGAAAATTTCACGTTTTGTCACGTACATTTGAAAAATCTGACGTGATTGCATCAGGAGCAGCCGTACATCGGCGCTCGATTTTAGCGAATTCAGCTAAATCTTTGTTCTGGTGATGATGATGTCATCGCAGCCATACATCGGCGCGACAAAATTTTAGAGGAAATTAAAATGTCGTGTCAGCAATAATCCCCTCTACATCGCAATTTGCGATACTATTTGAATTGATATTAATTCTAATACGATCAGTATTGCATCAATCGCGCGTATGAAAGGTTCGCTGAAGAAATCGATATGAATTTTTACGTTCCGATTCGAAACGGTGAAACTCCACCGTGTAAGAAGCAAAAATGTGACACGTAAGTTTCGATCGTTTAAAAATTTTATTTATTATTTAATTATTTAATTTTTTAAATATTGATCTAATTTATATATTTTTATAGCATTCAGCCTCGTCGTGCGACTCGCATACTTGGAAGAAGATATGCTCTAACCCCAACGTCGTACAAGTATTTGGACATTGGAATAAGCGTTGGAGCTGTGTCGTACGTGGAACTGATTCTCGGTGATAATCGAGATAATCAAATAGTGTTGCCTTTTTCAACATGGAATTTGTTGATGCAGAAGCAAGCAGACATTGAACAATTTCTACAATCGACTGCTCTCCCATTAAGGATTGGAGATTTATCGATTGAAATGTATCAATCGAAAATTGTAAAACTCACATTATATGACAATTCTTTGTACATGAAACCATTGACATTATTACATTTATTTAATTTTGAAAATTGTATCGATCATATGCACAATTGGTTATGTGAGAATACGTATCTCGTAAATGAAAAATTTAAACAATTTGAAACTGTTTTACGACGTAACAATATTAATACTGTATGCGATGCTGTAAAAACGATACGTGATAGTGACGTCTTTAACAGCGAATCAATAATCGATTGCGAATTATTAACATGTGCTGTAAATGATATTCTTTACGATGCGTGCAATAAATAATTATTTTTATTCCATCTATGATTTTAATTCTTTCCTTCCATACGAATAAGAATAGTTATACTTTTCTCAACACGCTCCGCTAAAGATGTAGAGAAATGCTGAGGTAGATGAGACGTGATGCTCTAGTTGCAATGAGACAAAAGATATTAAAAGATATATAATGAAGAGGAGCCTGCAACATTAGAATATTATTTCTTTCGTTGTTCTGTGCTTGTCACAAAGTTGTGGAGAGTGTGTGAGGAAGAAAAGTGAACAAAATTATGTGTATTCCTAAACCATATAAACCGAGGTCCGATCCTCGCTTTTACTCTGATCTCCCGAGAATACACATTGCAAAATGTTTCTGGACCGAATCCTACCAACGTCGAAACCGACACTACTGCAAGGATTGTCGGTACGGATTTTATCGAAATTATGCATTAAAACATAATTATTTCCACGGGTTCTTCGAGGGACCGTTTACACCGTTTAGGTGCTGTCACTGCGGCACGGAGGTAACGGTGATAAGATCTGTCCTAGACTGCAAGGATTGTTACCAGGAATATTGTCATACGTTCCGTACCCTCAAGAGACAAGGATATGATGTAGATAATATGTCCATCATAGTATATAATACTGACCGAATGGAAATATGGAAGATACATTTTTTACCATCTGAACCTCCTAGTATAGAAGAGCAACGAGAGGAGTTGCTGGAACCTTATTACATGCTGCCTACTCAGAGCGAAAATTCGGCGACGCGTAACGAACTCTTCTTTCAAGAAACATAATTTGTAAGTAACTTTCAATTTATAATATATCAAAAGTTCTAAAATAAATTATTAAAAACTATTCAAATGTCTTTTTCTGTTCCAGGAGCGGCTCCACTCAGCCCGGCACATCGACCCCTTAGCATTCTAGGAGCGGCCTCCTCCTTAGCCCGGCGCACTCCCCCCAAATATATTATTCTTATTATTTTATTATTATATTATTATTATTATTTTTTTTTAATTTTATATCATATATTATTATATATTAAGCGCACACATACACACACACACACACACACACACACACACACACACACACACAAAATTGTATAATACATGCACACATTTAAATAAATTTTATATTTTAATTTAAAAAAGAATGTGATTATTTACGCGCCTCTCCTTGCGTTCCCATCCCTTGCGTCTCTCTTGCGCTAGTTGTAAGTATAGCGATATCGTTCTCTCTCTCTTTCGTACGCGCTATCGTTTTAACAATAAGTCTCGCGTTAGTTGTAAGTCTCGCGATATCTTCGTTCTCGCTCGCACGCGTTATCTTAGCTATTATCGTTCTCTCTCGCATACGTTGTTCTCGCGATATTATAGTTCTCTTTCGTATGCGTTCTCTTCGCGATATTATCGTTCTCTCTCATTCATATGCTCATCGCTATCACTCACTTACCTTTGCGTCGTCCTTCTCCCACCTATGCAGCATCTTACAATGCGTCGTCCTTGTCCCACGTTGACGCCATCCTTGTCACACGTTGATGATGTCACGTGTCATCCTTGTCGCACTGTCCTCTTCACACACTTTACGCTATCCTTTTCAAACCAGTGCACCGTCCTTGTCACACGTGGACACATCGCGGGCCCGCCGCGGATCCCCCCTTCCCGCGCGGACCCCCTCGTCCATCGGTCGCGCCGCGGATCCCCCCTACCCGCGCGGAACCCCTCGTTCATCGCTCGCGCCGCGGATCCCCCCTACCCGCGCGGACCCCCTTGTCCATCGCTCGCGCCGCGGATCCCCCCTACCCGCGCGGACCCCCTCGTCCATCGCTCGCGCCGCGATCCCCCCTACCCGCGCGGACCCCCTCGTCCATCGGTCGCGCCGCGGATCCCCCCTACCCGCGCGTGACGTCACTCCCCGCACGTGACGTCATCATCCCCCGTACGTGACGTCATCATCCCCGCACGTGACGTCATCATCCCCGCGTGACGTCATCATCCCCCGCACGTGACGTCATCATCCCCCGCATGATGTCACCCCCCCCCCCCCGCGTGACGTCATCCCCCGTGACGTCACCCCCCCGCGTGACGTCATCCCCGTGACGTCACCCCCCCCCCCGCGTGACGTCCCCCCGCCGGTTCCCCCTCGCCCCTCACCCCCCCTCGGAGCCCCTGGGTTAGAAACCTCATAGTATTACTACTTACATTTTGCATATATTTTTTCTGGAGAAAGAACAAAATGAAATCTAGATATTTTACTAAAATTATGATATAAAATATGGTTTAATTACGGCAATAAAAATTATAATAATATGTATAATGAAATACTAGCTGAAAATCGCCATATTATTCGTAAATTAAATCCGTCATCACTTTAATTTCAGCGGCACGAACAAGATTCCGGACGATTGCGTGTCACGTTAGGCGAGCACAATTTAAGGGCTCCAGAAATGCCAGCCGCAAGACACGAGAGCGTCACAAACGCAGTATTGCACCCTAGTCACAGATGCGGCAAGTATGTAGACGATATTGCCCTGCTGGAACTTGCTAGACCGATCGGCTGGTCGAAAAGCGTGAAACCCGCATGTTTACCTGTGGCCACAGGAACACCAGGATATAGCACTTTCGGCGGTATGGAAGCCATCGTAGCCGGATGGGACTGGCTCGGGGAAGATCAAAGCAGATGTGAGTAAATAATTGTTTCCTTTTCGATACCGGAAAAATTACGGAAGTCTTGGGATCGGCTTTCAATTATTCCAACGGACTTTGATGCCTCGTCAAATAGGATGTCATAATAATGTTTGCTTAAAATTATATTGTGATGGAAATTTCAACTTTTCTCGCATTATTTGATAAAAGAATTTTTTAACATGCTTTGTGATATATAATGCTGTGTCAAAATGACTACGAAATTAAAACATTTTATTTGTTAAACATATATTTCAAAATTAAAAGAAAATTAAAATAATCAAGCTGAATTTTATTTTATTATTTTTATGTCACAAATAATATAATAAATATAGTAATGTATAAACGTGTTCATGAATTTAATTGCATTTTATGTTATACACTTGTCTTTTACTGACTTATCTGAATTAAGGAAGTTTGACTTATGAGTGTTTTAATGTAACTCTTTTAACGGAATTTTCTATCAGAATCAAATGTCAACAATATTCAAGTACTCTCGACTGCTTTCGATTTCTGCCAATTATTAGTAATTGGCATACTTCAAAATATATATAAGCATTTTGTACATTTATACGCGATTAATGCATGCAACATCAAATTAATAACGAGTGGTAAATAAATTCTTGCTAGAATGTAACGAATATTAGATTGTGAATATCCTCGATGTGTTGTTCAAGGTGTTCATAGATACTTGAGATACCTCGTAAGCCTGAAGTTTCGATAAATCTTAACACGATAATAATCGAAGCGACGAAACACGCACTAAAGTTTCCATAATCACCAAAGTTTCTACGAGCGTCGAAACCCTCGTTAGATATGAATAGAAATTAATAAAGTAGCCAAAGTCATCTTAGTCATATAACAAAAATCATCAAATTGCGTTATTTATAGGAAAAAAAATTTTTAATTTTCAATCAATGTATCAATTATGAAAGAAAATATTACAGAAATTTTGTATGTATTTAATTAATTTTTTTCTGAATATATATATCAAAATATGATTTAAGCAGATTTAATTTAGTGATTTATTTACTGTATATTTATTATTATTATTATTATCATTCTATTCTATAAAAAGACTGAAAGTTATCTAATTAAATCGTCGACATAAAAACCCTTATTTAAACAACTATTGACGACATTCAATGTTTATATTTCAATCAAAGTCAACAAGTTTAAGTCAGTGATTTAAAAGAAATCTCGTCTCGGATGATTTTTGTCCGTGAAAGAGAGTTGCCGCGTATATCGAAACGATTGCCATTATGTTCCAGACAAGAGAGCGGACGTGTTGCAGAAAGTGGAGGTTCGCGTGGTAGCAAACACTGTATGTAGCGAATGGTATGCGAGTCAGGGCAAGTCGACCCGCGTGGAATCAAAGCAGATGTGCGCCGGCTGGGAGGAGGATGGGAGGGATTCTTGCTGGGTAAGTAAAAGGGTACTTCTATTGCATTTTCCGATTTATCCTCGGGTGTAAAATGTCCGCATGTGCATTCGCATTTTTTGCGCATTCGCGCATCGTTGCTCGCATCGGCGCCGCTTGTCGATCGTCCGATCACGGAATTCATAGTTCGTCGGGCGGGCGCGACGCGAATTTCAATAAATACCCACGATACCGTGGTAATACGCATACAATGCTGCTCGGGCATGATAGCCGACCATGCCGGATGATACCGGTCCCAGGTAATTGGATCGTATATAATTGCATCGGCCTCGCTCCGCGGATCTCTAACGTCGGCTGATCTTTATGCAAAATTGGGATAGGGATTGGAAAAAGAGTGATAACGTTTAATAAAAGGACAGAAAGTATCGTATCGAGTTTTCTACATTATCGCCTTCATTATTTACGTGCGACGAAGTGAATAAAAAACATGACAAATTGATTAAAAAAACTTTTAAAAAACTTTCTCTAAAAAGTTTAATATTAATATTAATGATGAAAGGACGTGCTATACATGAAGTATACAGTATACCTATCACATGTAGCAAGAAAAATAACTTTTTTATAGACAATTAATAATATTTATATTTAGCTAAAGTGTTTAGTAAATCTCGATATATAAATTATATATTATAATTGAATTTGAGTCAATTACGCTTATATGGTTTCAATATTACAAAAATTTTAATAATATTAATGATAAATATAGATGCACATACCAAACTCTTATCTAAAAATCATGCTTTTCTTCTTTATGTTCGAAAGAATTGAAAGAAATGTCATTTACAATGTAATCATATCATAATAATCTGAAAATCAATTTTTATTTTTTTCCTTTTTTTATGTTACATTTCCTCTCGGGGGAATGGACAATACACACTTCCCCTGTCTTGTGAATGTTAAATTCACGTTGTTAATTAAGACAATAGTTTCTACGAAGGAAAACCACTTTCCACGAGAATTCGTAGCATTATCAAATCGGAGCAAAAATAAGAATAAGATAAAAATAAGAATATTAACCCCCTTTTTGTCTCCTCCGATAAATTCTCTCCGTGTCTCCGTCACATTCTTATCAGCAATTTCTATTTACTCCCAGACGAAGATATTCCCGGGAAAACAATCAAGAACGGACATATTGCTTCGAAATATATCGAGGAGGGAAAAGTACAATATGGCTGAGGGTTCCAATGGGAATTGAGATGTGCTAGATTTCTTGTTTACCTCGTTTGCGCGAAAAGGACTGGCAATTATAAAAATTGATTTCGAAGTAGATCGAACATAGCGCGGTCGGAATCATAACGATCCTATAATATATTTCCGAATGCATCGAAAAATATTTCTCTAATATTTATATGTAGATTATTTCAATACACTTGCAACGAGATATGATTATATAATATACAATCATTTTTGTTAATTTTTCATTTTTACAAAATTTTCATTTTTAAATAAAAGAAAAAATATGGAATTATAAAATCATATTCTATTATTCTAACGTATTCTCGACAAGGAATATTTTAGTGAGCAGGAGACATATTTTCTGTCAAGATTAAAAACAATTTTTCCTCGATAAAAATGTTTCGCGAAACATCAAAAGCAATTAATCTATTTTAATTTTTTATGTGAAAAAGAAGGAAAATAATTCACAATTAAAAATTAAAAAAAATTAATTGCCCTTGATATCTCGTAAAATTTTTATTGAGGAAAAATAGTTTTCTTTCTTAATTATTGAAGAAAAATTCTTAATTTATTGAGAAAAAATTTTTTTCTTTCTTAATTGCCTAAGAATTAATACACGAAGTAAACTTAATTTATAACAATAAATATTATGCTTGTAATATCTTATGATTTTCATCAGCGATGAAATTTATGATCCGCGTATATGTACAACGATAATTTACGTTACGTAATAGATACTCTCGTAACCCTAGAGTCCATATTAGAGCAAGTGGAATTTGCATCGCGTCGTTTAACCACGGAAGCTTACGGGATGTGCGGAGACGACATTGCACACATCCTGTACTTTATTTCAGGCTGACAGCGGCGGGCCCTTGATGGTCGGAAGTCGTCCTGCCGGGCCCTTGATGGTGATCGGGGTGGTCTCGACCGGTATAGGCTGCAGCAGACCACGACTTCCTGGCATATATACGAGAGTTTCGGAGTATGTTTCTTGGATTACACAAGAGACACAATCCGGTCGATGATGGAGGAAAGTACAAACATGAGCTTTCATCTCGATGCCCAATTTCGTCTAATAAGAACAAATTTGATTCGCGTCGATGATTAAAATAATTACCTCAAATTAATAATTTTTTCCTTATATCACATAATACAAAATTAATAATTCCAAACTTATAACTTTATTAAGAACTTATAACTCTATTTATATTAATTTATATTAAATTATTTAATTTATATTATCTATTAATCTATTAAGATATTTTAAAGATGTTTAAAAGAAAGTTGTTAAAACGTCTTCGAAACATCTTTTAGATATGCGTCTAGTTATAATTGTAATATAAATAGAAGCAAATCGATTAAGTATACAATTATACACGGTGAGTCATTTTAATCTATAATCCCAATTATCTCGTTGGCAAAGCATGACAGAAAAAATTTTCCCACAAAAGTTGTTTGTTTCTTTGGGGGCCATAAGATGGCACCATTGGTTTGACCTTGAAGAGTCATTTGAAGGTCACGTGAAGGTCACCTTCAATTTCTTAAATGGAATCTACATTTTCTCATTACATATTCTTGTAGCTTATCTCGAGAGCTTTCCAAAACACTATAATTAAATATTTTTCCCTCAAGTACTTATTGAGTTGAGGCTTGAAATAATTTCTTAATTTTACATAAACCGTAAAATATCTTGTAAAATATTCATTTTTCGATTATCTTACCTTAATACTTTTACGTACAAAATAATGAGAGGAATCAACTGGTGTAAAGAAAACACATAGTTGTTTTGAAGAAAAAATATGTAATTTGCAATTAACAATTCCATATTTTTTCTTAAAAACAACTATGTGTTTTCTTTACACCAATTGATTCCTCTCATTATTTTGTACATAAAAGTATTAAGGTAAGATAATCGAAAAATGAATATTTTACAAGATATTTTACGGTTTATGTAAAATTAAGAAATTATTTCAAGCCTCATAACTCAATAAGTACTTGAGGGAAAAATACTTAATTATAGTGTTTTGGAAAGCTCTCGAGATAAGCTACAAGAATATGTAATGAGAAAATGTAGGTTCCATTTAAGAAATTGAAGGTGACCTTCACGTGACCTTCAAATGACTCTTCAAGGTCAAACCAATGGTGCCATCTTATGGCCCCCAAAGAAACAAACAACTTTTGTGGGAAAATTTTTTCTGTCATGCTTTGCCAACGAGATAATTGGGATTATAGATTAAAATGACTCACCGTGTATAGTGCTAGTCAATTAGGATAGACAATTAATCTGTTATTAGTGATAAAAAACGAAATCCTGATTTCAAGAGTAGTTATATGTGATGACGTAATTAATATTCCGTCATATTGATAAAATATTGTACATTTATTAGTATAATTGGATAGCAAATATGATAATTGTTATTAGATCTGAAACTGAAATGTATTTATATATCATAATTCTCTCTCTCTCTCTCTCTCTTTCTGTTTATTTTGAAGACCTGTTATGTAACAATATCATTGCGAACGAAAATATTTTATTTATATAATATTTATTTACGTATTTCAGAATTAATGTTGTAATAAATAAATTGCTTCTGATCGAATATATATATATATATATATATATATATATATATATATATATATATATGTATGTATATATTGTAAATTCTTAATAATATGGTAAAATCATAAAATTGTATTGATATATTGCACAATTGATTGAAAAAAACGAAATGTGAGAAGAAATAATTATATAAAATATGATAAAAAATAATTAATAAGAAGAGAGATATAAAAAAATTCAATCTTATTTAAGATTATATTTAATCTAGTCATTTATATATCCTATATAATATATGCCTAGTATAGCATATGTATGTAATAATATACTTTGATATAATGGGCCTGTTCTTTTTAGCTGCACTGCTGCACTAATTAGTTAGAGTGAAAGAAAGTATGTTTGTCTCTTTCCAACTTATTGCACTAGTGCAGCAGTGCAGCTAAAAAGAACAGACCCAATATATACATATTTCTTGAATTTTTATTTATAAAAATGTTTATATATAGAATGACAATTATTTATTTGTTGTAAATAAAAGTAGAAAAATAAAGAAGAAACATGTTAAGAATAATCTTTACAATAAATCAATTAAGATATTCCTTATGTAATGAAATGAAAATACCAATGAATATTTCTATTTTGTTGACTTCAAGTAACTTGAAATAATAAAATTTTAATAGGTTGTATAGAGTTTAGTTATTTGGAAATATGAAATAATATGTATCATATACAAGTCTTATAAGATCTATTAATATATTCATTAATATTTTCACAATTAATTATAATTTATAACGTATAATAATCACAGTTTTCTTTGTTTTCGTGGCTAGGTGGACACCAACTTACCCTAGTAGCATCTGTAATTGATACAACATTTAAGCCTGCCATTTGAATGCCTTTTATAGAAGACTGAAAAATAACATTTTCAGTATTATATATATTATTTATTGAAAGAAAAACAAGTGGTAATTTTTTTTAAATACACACCATTCTACCTGCTCCAATACCTTGTACTCGTATTCTCACCATATTTACACCATAGTCCAGAATACGCTGAATAACAGATATATACATTTAAAAGATAAATATATATATTCATTATTCATTTATAATACATGTGTGTCTAACATAATACATCATATTCTATAATTAAACTTTTAAGAAACACATATAATCTATACTTACGCTAGCGAGTGTTATAGCTGCTTGTTGACCAGCAATATTTGTCTCTTTCTTAGCATTTTTAAAACCTTCTATACCAGCTGTATGCGTTATTATTACTAGATCCTTTCCATCAGTAAAGCTGAAAATTGTATCATTAGAAGTTGATTTTATATTAATAATGTGTAAATCTTTAAATGGTACACCATTAAAGAGTCGATTTGGTGTATCTGCAGGAAATAGATCCCTAAAAACATAATAAAAATAGATATTATTTTTTAATCAATAATGTGATAAGCCAATAAAATATAATGCAGTAAAATATAACTATGTATTAAATTTTTTTTTAATTCATATTACATCTACCATTATAAAGATTGTCATTTATATCTAATATAATTAGAAATAGTTAAGCAAGTTTAGTTGTAGAGTGATGTGTAATTAGTGCTCATTGTTGATTAATATTCAATGCTTCTACTGTAGTTTCTCCTTCTATTAATCCATATTTCGAGCCTCTGCCAACCTTCATTTTTTCGTTTTGTAATCGAATCTCCTTGCAACATGATATCGTGGTGCAAATGGGTCTGTTCTTTTTAGCTGCTACACTAGTGCAATAAGTTAGAAAGAGACAAACATACTTTCTTTCACTCTAACTAATTGCACTAGTGCAGCTAAAAAGAGCAGGCCCATAGTTTCTCGAGGTTATAACATTTAAATTGGTAAACAATAAACAGTGGTTGATCGACCATCAGCTGACACGCTTCCCTTTAATACAAGAAATTTCACACGTAAAACAGACTTAAACATTTTAGTTTAATAACTCAATAATATCTTAATATTTTATACCAAATAAATAAGTGAGAAAAACTAAGAGGAAAAAACTGAGTAATCACTTAAATATTGGAAAAGAAAACATCTATCCCGGAAAGAGAGGCGCTATCGTAGCATAACAAATATGGCAAATATGGCTATGTCGACAATTTTCACAAATTCTACATTGCCAAATAAATTGGTTCTTGCGATTTTAGCACTTCCATATCTTGAAATTCTGTGGAAACTTAAATTAACTTTATATCTTTTAGAGCCACAACTTTTCACGCAGCAACTTCTTCCGGCTATTTTTTTTCTGTGTTGAAGAGAAAATTCCATTGTCTCTTCAACAAATTTATTTTTAAAAGTTGACAGCACTTTATACCTGAACGTCTGAAGCACTTTTCTTGGTAACACAATTCTTATTTTTTCACAATTTTACTGGATGCCGTATTTAAACAAGGCTAAAACTATCGACGCGATGGCCATATTGATTAGTCTGTGTTTCTTGCAATACTATAGAAATGCTTATCGACATGGCACTTTACACAGCTGATGGATTGATTACTGACGACCTCTCGCATGCAGTATAAGGCTAATATCAGAGAGAAGACTGAGGCCGGTATTCATAGTCCGATCTTATATTTAAGATTGTTTTAAGTCTGGTCCGAGGTTGACTTAAGACCTCATTCAACCAATCAAATGGCTGCGTAGCATTTCAAGCTCGAACTTAAGACGATCTCAAATATGAGATCGGACTATGAATACCGGCCTGAGAGTTGCGAGAGAAAGCGATACTCCCTCTATGGACATTGAAAACGTGGACATGAACTACAAATGTCCATGAATGTTCTCAGAGGGTAATTTATGATGTACATAATTTCTGGTTTTGTTCCGTGCTATGTGCACGAAATGCCGGTAGCGCACCAGTGCTGTATAACAAGATACTTATGTATGTAAATTGATAGTAAATAAATTATTCAATCGCCAAAGATACTGTAATATTCAAAGTTAAAATAAATATTTTTCTATATTCATTGTCATATTTATATCTTTTTATTTACAAAACACAAAATGCCTGCTGTGGGATAAGAACATTTTTAACCGTATTTCCATAAATCTTCTTAATTAGCAGTAAACTGCCCACACAGAAAATAATATCTATTAGATATCTATTAGATATTCTCAATGGGCATTAGGGATATCCATGAATATATAGGAAACATTTATTAGACGTGCTTTAGATATCCAGATGTCCGTCATTCGAGATCTCATAAATATCCATAGGATATCTACATAAATATCCATTAGATATTCATACAATATTTAGTGGATATTTCTGTAGATATCCATTGCATGTATACTGGATATTCATCAGATTTCTGCGTGGATATTTATTCAATTTATTTTGTTCCATAAATATCTACAGGATATGTAAACCAATATCCTGTAAATATCTATACAATATTTAGTGGATATTTATTATATATAGATACATTTATTACGTATATATTGATATTTATTTTTGAATGAATATTGATTTAATGTTTTGTATATAGATACCATATATAACGGAATTTAAAAAAAAATTAACCGTCTGCGGTTAATTATATGGAGCTCTGGAGCTCCTCGCAAAAGCTAGAGGACATGCGGCTATAATAGTCTGCGCTCTTTGACCGATAAGCTGTGACTCGTGGGACCTGTGCTGCGGCCTATATACTGTCTTAGATGGATCCCACTTTCGGGTTAGGCGTTTTCCTTTTCGCCACCTAACGGCGAGGCGTGAAGCTCGTGGAAGTATATGAGTATCCATTGGATATCTTTGGTAGATTTTCAGTAGATATGGATATGTGGATTTTATATGGATGTCCAATAGATATTCTTGATGGATTTTCAGTGGACATGGATATGTAGACATTATATGGATGTCTAATGGATATCTTTGGTAGATGTTCAGTGGACATGGATATGTGGACAATATATGGATGTTCAATGGATATCTTTGGTAGATTTTCAGTAGATATGGATATGTGGATTTTATGTGGATGTCCAATGGATATCCTTGATAGATTTTTAGTGGACATAGATATGTAGACATTATATGGATGTCTAATGGATATCCTTGGTAGATGTTCAGTGGACATGGATATGTGGACAATATATGGATGTTCAATGGATATCTTTGGTAGATTTTCAGTAGATATGGGTATGTGGATTTTATATGGATGTCCAGTGGATATCTTCCATAGATTTTCAGTAGATATGGATATAGGGATTTTATATGGATATTCAATGGATATCATCATTGGTTATTCAGGAGATATAAACATTTTAGACATCTTTAGATATCTATTGGTTATCCATAGTGGATATGGACATTAAATGGATATGTAGATATCCAGTAGATATCCATTAGATATTTTCTTCTGTGTGGGCTCATCTTTGATATTTATCAATCATTTTTTTAATTATTTGAATATTTAATTATTAATACATGTATAGAATTTGTCAAATTAATCACTGATTCTTCTGAAGTTTTTATAATTAAGACTCGAAAAATATAGATGTTGCAAAATATTTTAAGTCTCTTCTTTTATAACAAATATAAAGAATTCATATGTTCCATTCTAATATAGTTAACATTATTTATATTTTTATTATAATTTTCATACCAGAATAATACTTTTATGCTTAATACTTTAGATAATACAATGTACTAAATTATAAAATTTAATATAATTACAAAATAGTATTACTATTAATAAATAGGTTGCATGCATACTGTCTTTTAGTATGCTACTAATACGCGTATTATACGCTATAATATACGAATCATAAGAATCAAAAGATTAAAGTAATGAAAAAGTTGTGAGATAGCAGTCATTTAATTACCCAGATAGCATACGGTCGTTTTATATATTACGTTTCTTAATATTACGTTTTATATATACGTTTCTTAAACGTATCCAATATTTTTAACCGTAAAGCATTAATAAGAAACGTTCCTATAGAAACGCTTTTAAAACCATAGTTAAGGAAATGTATTTTTCACGTTTCTATAGACAAAATAAAAACTAATTTTTATTAATTTCAAATTAATTTTAAACTATATATACATATGGACATACATATACATACATATACATATACATATACAAAACAACCTGATGTCTTTGAAATATGATATTCTTGAACGAATTCTAAGACTATTTTTTCTCTTGAAAAATTTTGTCCAAAGCTTAATTTTTGAGTTATAATAGAAAATAGTTGGCTACTCACGAGTCCGATACAACGGGCAGGCAGGGACGGCGCAACGCGTCACGAAAAGAATGCTCTCCCGTTTCCCCAGACGGTCAATTTTATTGCACAATATTTGATCCTTTGAAGTGTATTAAATTATTATTGCAGTTTCTACACAATATTATTACCGTCTAGGAGGGTTATAACGTAACGCTTAAGAATAAAATATTCAAACGCGAAATTACATAAAGTAACAAATAAACTGGAAATGGACGAATGAAAAACGAATTAGTAATCGCAATTTGTTTAAATATTCTTATCTTTAAGAAAACTGACGAATTTTATTTCTTTCGGGGGATCGTTTATCTTATAAATAACAGCTTCTAAATTTCACTTGACTTTACACAATAAAAATATTACTATTTTAATAATCTTTATTATTACTTGCAAATATTTACTTCCGCACAAATTAAGACATAAAATTACACGATAAATAGCGATTAGAAGTCCCCATTTCTCTCTTTCTCTCTCTCTCTCTCTCTCTCTCTCTCTCTCTTAATTATTTTATTCTTTATTTATTATTTTGCGTTTAAAAATGTTCAACGAAAAATAATTTTGTCGCTCTGAAAAGGGCGGATTTGCTTTGCATCGTTTTTATAAAAGATGTTCGAAGTGGCCTCTGTCCATCTCAACGCAGGCTCTCAGTTGTCTTAACATACTAATTTGGACTTTCTCTAACATATTTTCGTCTATCGTCCAAATTGCTTCATGAAGTTTGACGTCCAAATTATCAATATTTTCCGGATGTCCAAATTAGTATGTTAAGACGACTGAGAGCCTGCGTTGAGATGGATGGAGGCCACTTCGAACATCTTTTATAAAAACGATGCAAAACAAATCCGCCCTTTTCAGGGCGACAAAATTATTTTTCGTCGAACATTCTTAAACACAAAATAATAAATAAAGAATAAAATAATTGAGAGAGAGAGAGAGAGAGAGAAAGAGAGAAATGGGGACTTCTAATCGCTATTTATGGTGTAATTTTATGTCTTAATTTCTGCGGAAGTAAATATTTGCAAGTAATAATAAAGATTATTAAAATAGTAATATTTTTATTGTGTAAAGTCAAGTGAAATTTAGAAGCTGTTATTTATAAGATAAACGATCCCCAGAAAGAAATAAAATTCGTCAGTTTTCTTAAAGATAAGAATATTTAATCAAACTGCGATTACTATTTCGTTTTTCATTCGACCATTTCCAGTTTATTTGTTACTTTATGTAATTTCGCGTTTGAATATTTTATTCTTAAGCGTTACGTTATAACCCTCCTAGACGGTAATAATATTGTTAAATATTGTGTAGAAACTGCAATAATAATTTAATACACTTCAAAGGATCAAATATTGTGCAATAAAATTGACTGACTGGGGAAACGGGAGAGCATTTGTCTCGTGACGCGTTGCGCCGTCCCTGCCTGCCCGTTGTATCGGACTCGTGAGTAGTCAACTATTTTCTATTATAACTCAAAAATTAAGCTTAGGACAAAATTTTTCAAAAGGAAAAATAGTCTTAGAATTCGTTCAAGAATATCATATTTCAAAGACATCAGGTTGTTTTGAATCACCCTGTATATACAGGGTGGGCCATTTTAATCTATGCACCCAAATTTCTTTGTACCTAAGACAGATACGGAAAAATGATTCAGACAAAAGTTTTATGGTTTCGAGGGGGCCATAAGATGGTATCATTGGTTTGACCTTGAAGAGTTATTTGAAGGTCACATGAAGGTCACCTTTAATTTCTTAAATGGAACCTACTATTTGTCATTGCACATTCTTGTAGCTTATCTCGAGAGCTTTCCAAAACACTATAATTAAGTACTTTTTTGTTAAGTACTTTTTGAGTTATGAGGCTTGAAATAATTTCTTAATTTTACATAAACCGTAAAATATCTTGTAAAATATTCATTTTTCGATTATCTTACCTTAATACTTTTATGTACAAAATAATGAGAGGAATCAATTGGTGTAAAGAAAACACATAGTTGTTTTTAAGAAAAAATATGTAATTTGCAATTAACAATTCCATATTTTTTCTTAAAAACAACTATGTGTTTTCTTTACACCAATTGATTCCTCTCATTATTTTGTACATAAAAGTATTAAGGTAAGATAATCGAAAAATGAATATTTTACAAGATATTTTACGGTTTATGTAAAATTAAGAAATTATTTCAAGCCTCATAACTCAAAAACTACTTAACAAAAAAGTACTTAATTATAGTGTTTTGGAAAGCTCTCGAGATAAGCTACAAGAATATGCAATGACAAATAGTAGGTTCCATTTAAGAAATTAAAGGTGACCTTCATGTGACCTTCAAATAACTCTTCAAGGTCAAACCAATGATACCATCTTATGGCCCCCTCGAAACCATAAAACTTTTGTCTGAATCATTTTTCCGTATCTGTCTTAGGTACAAAGAAATTTGGGTGCATAGATTAAAATGGCCCACCCTGTATATATATATATATATATATATATATATATATGTATATAAATAAATATATATATATATATATACATATGTATATATAATTATTATGAAAACTATATTAATTTCTATTTACAAATATATGAATAAGATCACTAAGAATCAGTATTTCATTGATCTCTAGTAGAAACGCTTCTTTTTTGTTACTTTATCTTATATCTCATTAATTATAGTCAGTGGAGGTAAAGTTTCACCGCAAAATCAGTAATCGCTAGTTCGTTTGTTTACCGCTACGGTGCGCTATTTTTCTCGTACTTAAGTTTTAGTCATGAGGATTATATAAAGCTTGCAAAAGACGACAGATAAAATTAAAAGTATCACCTCGATTTAATTTATGATACAATCTCAATACAGGAATTTCTGATATTAAATCGATTTTGTAAGTCGGACATGTCCGGCGAATAAACGAAAATGATCTGTTCATTATATATTAAAGATATAAAATAAATCATCATCTATTTAACATTCATGTTCTAATATGCATGTAAATATAAATAAAATTTTTAATTTTATACGAAGTAGATAAATTAATATTACTAATTAAAACAGTCAGTATTAATTCTTTTAGTAAAATATTATTGATTTATAGTGCTAATAACTTATAACTGCATATCAACTGTATATCAGTAACTCTGTTTACTGTTTTCAGTAATAATATACTGATTCATTTTTAGAGAGTGTGTATGAATGCATTCTTTATTAATTCCATAAAAACCAAACGTTTAACGAATAAAAGAAAAAAATGTATTTTAAACGTATTTTAAACATTTTTTAAACGTTTTTTTTATTAGAAAAGAAACGTATCTCTTAACGTTCTTCAAGTGGATATTTTAATCAATCCGAAACGTTTTCAAGAGTCGGTTATAAAACGTTTCGAAGAAACATTTGTGAAACGTTTTTGAAACGAATATGTGCTACCTGGGTAATAATTAATTTATGTTCACATTTATTAAAATGTAAAGTTTAGTTGTTTGATTGTAAGTATTAAATAAATAATTATTATTCATAAGAATCGATAATTGAAGAACCATAATAAAAGTTGTTTCTATTCTTTTTGTTTCAATCTTTACTTGTAATAATAAATGATTGCTCTTCCATAAAGATTTATCGTCGTACAATTTTATGTCGTTTAACAAAAATTAATTAATTATTAATTAAAAGTCATCGCTAATTATGTTTAGATATTAGTTGCGATCACGTTTAGAAAAAGAATTTAATAATTATACAAAATGTTTCGCATTACTATTTCGTTGAGTGTCGCTATACGTATGATAGCAAGGGTTTGTACTACATAAACAATAGCTCGTTACTGTTTATATTGCCAAAATCGAATACCGTGTTAATGATAATTCGTTGCCAAAATATTTTATATACTATGATATGTATGTATTTGCGAAATATTAAATTATTTTAATTTAAAAGATTAATTAATGATTTTACTTATTAAACGATTAATGTTTAAATTAGGAGCCTTTCGTAATGTTAATTATTTGGATTTACAATTCGATTGTTTTATTGCGCGTCTTCAATTTAAATTATATTTAAATCTTAAAGAAAAAAAGCGATAAAGCGCATTATGGCAAAATATATTTGATTCTAAATATCATTAAAGAAATAATTATTGTCCGTAAAGATCGCAACGAAACAACGATTTATTATTTTAACCCCCCCCTATCATTACGATTCTTGATTAAATGAATAAATTACACGGGGCGTATGTTTCGTTCATCGTTGAATTATTATCGAAATCATTGTTTTCAGAAAAACCAGGTTACCAGGAAAACCTGGGATTAGTTCCAATCTTACAATAAAAATCCCGAATTTTTAACAGAACACCGAACTAGACACCGCGAATTAATCTTATAAGAACCGATAAGAAATAATTTTTCATAATGAAAATCGTTTTTACTCTTCACCGGTACTTTGCTGTTCCTCGTGGTACTTTCATTCATTTGAATTCACTCGCGAAAATATTCGCGATCGCGTTAAAAAAGAAATTCAATAATATACAGCATTTTGCATCACTATTTTACTCAAGTGTCATCGTGTGAATAATAGCAAAACCGTAAGATATAAATATTAGCGCGTTACTGTTTATACAGTCAACGTAAAATATGATGTTATTTAGATAATTTGATGCTGAAACGTTTTACGTACTTTAACGTATACTCTTATACACGCAAAATATTAAATTGTAGAAGTTTTTAAATTTATAGATTAATGAAATAATTATTTATTAAACAATTAATTAATATACGAAACGTTTCGTATCATTACTTATTGTTTGAATATCACCGAACAAATGATAGCAAAACTGTATGTATAAACAACGCGCTACTGTTTACGTTGCCAATGTCATGATTTTATTGATAATTCGTTGCCGAAATATTTTATGTGCTATAAAATACACACGCGCAGAATATTAAATTATAGAAGTATTTTAATTTATTGATTAAAATTGATTATTTATTAAACAATTCATTCATTATGGAACCCTTTATGTACAAAATATTTTAATAATATATTATTGTGAAGCAGTTTATGAAATATTACTATCTATATAAAAGTATTAATTAATACGAGAGTATTTTATTATAGATATTTTAAGTATATTAAAATAAGATAATCCAGAATATTTTATATATATGTTATACTAATATAACTTAAAAGCTTAAATAATTTAGATAATTTACAATGAGAGAGAGAGAGAGAGAGAGAGAGAGAGAGAGAGAGAGAGAGAGAATCGTTATCGAGAAAATGGCAAGCAATATATAATATGATCTGAATATAAATGATATATATAAATCTAATATACAGAGTGTCCCATTTAACTTGAGACATCGAAGCAACTCGAAACCATAGCGGTTTCGGTGAGAATGTTTTAAACAAAAGTTGTATGGTTTTAAGGGGGCCATAAGATGGTGTCATTGGTTTTACCTTAAAAAGTTGTTTAAAGGTCACGTGAAGGTCACCTCCAACTTTTTAAATGGGACGTCCTATATACTTTTGCATATTCTTATAGCTTGCCTCGAGAGCTTTCCAAAACACTATAATAAAGTATTTCTTCATTGAGTACTTTTCGAGTTATGAGGCTTGAAATAATTTCTTAATTTTACATAAACCATAAAATATCTAGTGAAATATTCATTTTTCGATTACCTTACCTTAACACTTTTATGTACAAAATAATGAGAGGAATCAATTGGTGTAAAAAAAACACATAGTTGTTTTGAAGAAAAAATATGTAATTTGCAATTAACAATTCCATATTTTTTCTTAAAAACAACTGTATGTTTTCTTTATTCCAATTGAGTCCTATCATTATTTTGAACATAAAAGTATTAAGGTAAGGTAATCGAAAAATGAATATTTTACTAGATATTTTATGGTTTATATAAAATTAAGAAATTATTTCAAGCCTCATAACTCGAAAAGTACTCAATGAAGAAATACTTTATTATAGTGTTTTGGAAAGCTCTCGAGGGAAGCTATAAGAATATGCAAAAGTATATAGGGTGTCTCATTTAAAAAGTTGGAGGACCTTCATGTGACCTTCAAATGACTTTTCAAGGTAAAACCAATGACACCATCTTATGGCCCCCTTAAAACCATATAACTTTTGTTTAAAACATTCTCACCGAAACCGACATGGTTTCGAGTTGCTTCGATGTCTCAAGTTAAGTGGGACACCCTGTATAAATGATATACAGGGTGTTCTAAAAAGGTATGTCAAAAATTTAAGTAGATATTCCTCACACCTGAAGGATGAAAAAATGCTGTATGGACATAGGTGCGGAAATGCTTATTTCAGGAGTTATGTTGAAAATACTGTTAGCTGTATTACTTACACAAGGAAAAATTTAGGATTAATTATTGTAGACGACAATCGTTTAATTAGGCTTATTTATATTTGGTTTTAATGTGACCTTGAGTATGTTACAATAAATGTTGAAATTGTTCACCATTTTCCTAAATATAAGCAGTGACACGTCGACGCATCGATTCACGGACACGTTCAAAAATGCCTGACGTACAGCGGATTGTCTCGCAACCTGCAGTGATAGGGTCACGAAGATCTTGAATATCACGCACTGGTGGCATTTTTTAACGTATCCGTGAATCGATGCGTCGACGTATCACTGCTTGTATTCAGGAAAATGGTGAACATTTTCAACATTTATTGTAACATACTCAAGGTCATATTAAAACCAAATGTAAATAAGCCTAATTAAACGATTGTCGTCTACAATAATTAATCCTAAATTTTTCCTTGTGTAAGTAATACAGCTAACAGTATTTTCAACATAACTCCTGAAATAAGCATTTCCGCACCTATGTCCATATAACTTTTTTTATCCTTCAGGTGTGAGGAATATCTCCTTAATTTTTTGACATACCTTTTTAGAACACCCCGTATATGAATATATATATATCAGAGTTGGGAAAGTTACTTTATAAAAGTATTTAGTTACAGTTTTTTTACTAAAAAATGTAACTAGTTACAGTTACAAGTTACTAATTCTGAAAAGTAACGCGTTACAGTTACAGTTACTCAAAAAGTAACGAGTCGTTACTTTGCAGTTACTTTTTTCCAATGAAAATAAAAATATCCAATGAATATAAAAATAATCTGCACGCAGTAATAAAAATTTAATGACAATCTTATAAGGTATTAATTTAATTCTTGTAAATTATAGAGAATTTTAGAATGACATTCACTTTAAAGGAAGAAAAGTACATTTTATTTTAATTCAAAAATAGCTAAATATAAACAAAAACTTTTATTTAACGTAAAAAAAAATTTATAAAAAAATATAATTTTATTGCATCTCGCTCTTATAATATTATTATTTTAAGGTAAACACAATATGTGTAGATATATATAATTAATCTTTACTTTTTTACTATATTTTTACTATATTTTTTATTATATATATATATGTATATATACATCGAATAATATTTATTACTATATTTTTTCTTAATATTTATAAGATACATGAAATAATAAGAAACATATCATGATGATTAATACATGAAATACTAAGTATTAGTATGTTAAATGATTTAATGTTTAAAATTTTGATTAATAAAAATTTTTATTTATTTTCAAAAAAATTTGGTATTCAATTATGTCATCGTGAAGATGTCCTCTTTGTGGTGTTATTACGGAACCACCAACACTAAATATTCGTTCAACGGATGCACTACTCGGAAGTGCCGTATTATATTTAATAAAAAGGTTTTTAATTGCAGTGTAATCATGTAACATATATATATATATATATATATATATATATATATATATATATATTAATACTGAAGTTATCCGATTTTAAAAATCGATACAATTCTTCTTGTGTGGATTCAACTTTTTTTACTTGCTGATCAAAAGCAAAGAAGTCATCGCGATCGTCGAGTTTCTCACTAAGATTAGGGGAACTCTCAGTAGAACGGATTCCTAATAAATCTTCTAAATAATTTTTAGCGAGTTTCCTTTCTTCTCCATTTATCCAATTTAATTTGAATTTAGGATGCAAACAACTTGCAATAATAAGCTCTTCTTTTTCAAATAATGCGGAAAATCTAGAATTATATATGTTCAGAATCAATGAATAAATATTCTTTATTTAAAAAATAACAAATTAATTTTAGCAAATACCTTTTATTTAAACCTTGTTGTATAGCTGCGATTAGTGATTGGCAATATGTAAATCCATTTTTATTGAATTTTTCTAATTTTTCTTTTAAAGTTTTCAAGACCGGTAATAAGTATCCCATGTACATTCCTGTCTCGCTTTGCAATATATCTAAG
Organism: Camponotus vicinus; assembly: GCF_025532165.1. Classification (NCBI taxonomy): domain Eukaryota; kingdom Metazoa; phylum Arthropoda; class Insecta; order Hymenoptera; family Formicidae; genus Camponotus; species Camponotus vicinus. The sequence continues at coordinate 4,898,396 of NW_028141947.1, forward strand.
GCTTGCGCTAAAGGTTTCATTACCTAAATCAAACAAAATAAGGAAAAGATACATTTTATTAAACATATTATACATATTACGACCTCTACATATATATATATATATATATATATATATATATATATATATATTACAATTACATATTAATATATATTGTAATTTATTTAGAGGTATGCCTGACGGTATTCTTCTAGGAATTTAATTTCATTTTCTGTCAGTCTTTGCAAATTACAATAATCAAACAAAATAAGGAAAAGATACATTTTATTAAACATATACATATTACGACCTCTACATATATATATATATATATATATATATATATATATATATATATATTACAATTACATATTAATACATATTGTAATTTATTTAGAGGTATGCCTGACAGTATTCTTCTAGGAATTTAATTTAATTTTCTGTCAGTCTTTGCAAATTACAATAATCGAGGCATTGATTAATTTTTTTCGGAATCATTTTTTAAAAGAGTTGCTAATTGCAATACAGAATCATAAGTAGAGTTCCATCTATCAAAATAGAAAAAGATGAAAAAAATATAGAAAATTATTACTTAATAAAATTATTTAATAATTATTTAATAAATTATTTATAAAAAATATACTTATTATATATATACTTATATACAGAGTTGAATGAAAATATAATGAGAAATGAAAGTGAATATTTTGATTAACGTGATTAATATTGAAAAATAATAAATATGCAACTTATTTGATTATAGGATTGCTGACAGTTGTCAATGCTTTTTATTATTATGTCGAGAGAATAATATCTGAGATATTTATATATAAGTCACCAAGTGACTTGTATATAAATATTACAAATATACTTTCTAGATACTAAAATCGTTATGGTATCGTTATGAAATCTAAGATCAAATAAATTTCATATTTACTACCTAATACAAGAAATCTTTTACATGGTAATAACGGGAGTTTTCAAATAGACGCCACAAGTTTTCTTTATTTTGTCAGATATTTGTGTAGATTGATTATGCTTATTCCATAATTTGGTTAATTTGGCAAATGTCAATCTATATAGTTTTTTGTACAAAATATCACTATCTATAGCTTTCTCGGAATCTTTTACCGCGACTAGGTTTAAAGTGTGACTCACACATCTATGATGTGGCGGAAGGGTAAGCGAATTTTCTGCATCCGTGTCTTCTATATCGTTTGTAATTAAGAGATTATTTATATCGTGAAATTCTACAGCATTAGATGTTTCATTTTCATCTTTTTCAAAATTCCTAAAAAATATTATTTATATTATATATATATATGACTCATTCCACGTCAACCGGAACAGTCCTGTAGCCAAAATTTGCTTTGCTCGACAAGAGTGTGTGAGGTCTCAAAAAATTCGTATTGATGTATACTTTCAAAAGCAACGTGGCCTTTTGAAAAATCCAACATGGCTGATTCAATATGGCGCCTGGAAGTTGTGGATGAGATGGAATACTGAATAAAATCATCAACAATAATTTCAAAAGCCCTTTAATTCATCTCTAAAATGTTTATAGTACTGTTTTGGGGGTCGCTGATTACGAATCTGACGTTAGAATTTCAAAATTCAAAATGGCGGACACAATATAGCGGTCATCCACCAGGCCAAACACGTCTTATAGCCGGAAAACGGTTGCAATTGATTTTAGAGTATCAGTAAGGGGGTTTTCGTGGTCGCTGACTACGAATCTGACGTTAGAAATTCAAAATTCAAAATGGCGGGCACAATATGGCGGTCATCCACCAGGCCAAACGTCTTATAGCCGGAAAACAGTTGCAATTGATTTCAGAGTATCGATAAGGGGGTTTTCTTGGTCGCTGAATACAAATCTGATATCAAGATTTCAGAATCTAAAATGGCTAATCCAGTATGGTGACCATATAACAGATGTGCATGATTAATCTCATGATAGCAAAACATTTATAATTTTTGTAAATTTCTGCTTTGAACTTTTTTTTGAAGTCTCTTAGGATTAACTGAACTATTAAAATATGAATTTCATTTCGGGAGCTATATTCATTATGTATAATCATGTAGTGTATGCAATAGCTTAATTATAAAGTGCTCAATGAGTATTATTAGCAATTAAGACCATCTAATCATAGTTCTTTGAATTTAAAAGAAGCTCTCTGCGTTAAACAGGGTTGAGACTGTCTTCATGTACAATTTTTTCTATTTTTTTCTATTTTTTCTATTTTTTTATTTGTTCTTATTCAAATTAAAAACTTTTCTTTCAATATTAGAATACATATCTTACATTTTATAGACTTAAATATTTTTTAATTAGTATTGCGTAGTACTTAAAACTGTTTTAGCTCCTGAGTATCTCATAACTTTCAAAGTTTTATTACCTCCACAATGAAGGCGTGTCCATTTTGAATATTTTTAACAGGAGGAGCATTCGAAAATCTTTTATTAAGATGCCTTTTAGTTTTTTCATGAAGTACTGCGCTGTAATACATTATTTTCATGGTGTTAAATTTTTTTTAGCCCACATGAAAAGATCTTGCGATGATAACAGTGCTTCAGTGGCTTTTGCTTGCAGACTCGCGCGTGTAGCTTCACGTTTAAAAGTCGCACCTAGACCATCACAAGCCCCTTTGCCGTGAGCTGTTGCATGCATATGCTATTCTGCACTAATACCGAAATCTTCTTTGTGATGTATCAAATTGCATATTTGAAAGCGATTCTTATAATGCTGCTTGGCACCGTCAGTCACATAAATAATTTTCTTTACTTTTGGAACTATATTTTTTATTTCAGGTATCAATAACTGTTGTAGAACGTAAACAGCAGCAGTATCATGTGCAGTAGAATCTGATAGTACTATAAAACTTTGGTGTTTAATGCCTTCTTTAGATCTATAATAAAAAATTGCTGGATGTACACTGATTATTGTTGAAGTGAAAAGCTTGGGCTGCATATGTGTTATGTAAGCATAGTTTTCAGAAAAGTCACAGTGAACTAACACTTCATCTTTTTTTAAGTTATCTTTTCGCTCTGAAATGTAAGTTGCCTGATTATTAACAATATAATGATGAGGTAACAATTTTTCCAAATGTTCACAAAGCTTATCTACGAAATTTTCAACGTCAAGACATTCTTTTTTCAATGTACATCGATCAGTTGATTGCCATGTACTATAAATTATTTCTTCAATATTATTATTCTCAAAAATATCGGTAACAAAAGATGAAAAGCGTTTGAAATCCGGACAATTTTTGCACTGACGGAAGTAGCACTCAGCACGTGAGTCTTCACATATTACAAATTGAAAGCAATCTTTGTAACTTTTTATTGGATATTCTGAATTATCAGTGAGTCTTTGCAAATTACAACCATCTAGCATTGCCTTGAAATTTTCATGAATTGTGCATACACACACGCTATGTGTCCCCTTTGCTCCAGCAAGCACACACCATTTTGGTCTAATTGTAAGTTCTGCAAACTTATTCAAACTTATTGAACATTCCGGATTAATTTTCTTAAATTGTGAATGTAAATAGCTTATATCACTAAGTAGTAAGCGTTTTTGCACTTTCTTCTTCTCTTCATCCACTACAATATTAACAACATCTTTTGTACTTGGCATTATTCGGCTGTTTATATCATTTTCGTAAAACTTTATTACCTTGTCGACTGTACAAGATGGTAATTTTTTTCCTAATTTAGAAACAGGCGATGTTAAAATACCTTTGGCTTTTTTTAAGTCTCTCGCTTTTTTAGCCATTCGTATGGAAGTGCCAAATTCATTGGCAATCTCGCGAAGAGACCAACAATCAGGAGCTATTATAAGAATACTCACACGGAGAGGATCATTAACAGCTAAGCTATTATATTTATTTTTTAGTCCGTGTAATAATTCTTCTAATTGGCATTCCCTAGAAAGATGTGATTTTTTCGGTGGAGAAACATCTAAATCTTCATCCGACATAACATTTTCTTCAGAAATGGTCTCGATTGTCCTATCTTGACTAGCATTCATAGATGACTTATTACATTTATAAAATTTAATACGACATTGCTTACATATTTTTGAATGCGTGTTCAAGTTCGGAAACTTTTCTAGCATTGATTTTGACGGATTTCGCAAATCTCGTCCCTTATGTCCATCAATGCCAAATGGATTGACGCATCTATCTATACGTAGCTTACTGTTTGAACTTTCTGACTGCATTAGTATTCTCCAAATATCACGTAATGTGCTTATGCAATGATTACCTACCCAATGCATATGCACTTTCACTATTTCGGAAATGACAGAAAAAGGAATAATTCACCCAATCAATGTAAATGTTCGTCAACTATTCCACAGAGGACCGTTAAAAAAGCAATTACAGCACCCAATGTAAACGACCTCCAACTATCCCGAAAAACGCAGCTGGAAAAACAAAAACTCATCTAATGCTCCCAAATAAACCGAAAAAAATGAATAGAGAAAAAGTACAAACTCTATCTAAATGTACTTAAAGTAGTCTAAAAATAACTGCAGAAGAAACAATTCACAGCATCCGATGTTAATGTCTTCTAACTATTCCGAACACACTGTTAGAAAAGTAAATATTTACGCTATGTAAATTTTAGACATAGGTCAGACCAGATAGATGGCCGCCATATTCGGTCCGTAATTTTATATTCCGAAATTCTGATGTCAGATTTGCAATAAGCAACTACAAATACCCTCTTACCGATACTCTAAAATCAATTGCAACCGTTTTCCGGCTATAAGACGTGTTTGGCCTGGTGGATGACCGCTATATTGTGTCCGCCATTTTGAATTTTGAAATTCTAACGTCAGATTCGTAATCAACGACCCCCAAAACAGTACTATAAACATTTTAGAGATGAATTAAAGGGCTTTTGAAATTATTGTTGATGATTTTATTCAGTATTCCATCTCATCCACAACTTCCAGGCGCCATATTGAATCAGCCATGTTGGATTTTTCAAAAGGCCACGTTGTTTTTGAAAGTATACATCAATACGAATTTTTTGAGACCTCACACACTCTTGTCGAGCAAAGCAAATTTTGGCTACAGGACTGTTCCGGTTGACGTGGAATGAGTCATATATATATATATATATATATATATAATACAAATTATTATATCCATATTTATATTGTATATCATTTGCACAGATAATTATTATTATATAATTATTTGTATTACATGATAAAAAGAAATGTATGTGAGCGAAAAAATACTGTATTCGTTTGCACATGTAAAAAAATTTAAATAATATACTAAATATATTTTTCTTAAAACAACCTCTTACCGAAAAGCTTTAACAAAATTGGTTCCATTGTCGGTAATTGCACACATTGTCGGTTAAAACACACTTTATTTTGGATATGATATTCGAGGAAGACTGAATTAATTGCTCGAGCTAAAACATCGTATGTATGTTTGCCTTTTATCCTACGGCAAGCCAATGCAGCCGACTCTCTTTCGAAAGTTACAGGATTCACCCAATGAATAGTAATTCCTAAATAACTCCTACACAAATTTAGATTTTAATTTATAAAATATAAAAATACAATTCAACGAAAATATAAAAATATAAAATACTAGCTGTACCCTGCGCGCGCTGCTACGCCTACAAAAATCGAATTTAAAGAGAACTCGTTATAACAATTCTGTGCTCATTTTTTTTTATTGAAATGCTCTTGGATATACAATCCCGAAAGTATGCAATCTCGTTCAAAAAATGATAAAAACGCATCGTAATGGAACACTGCTTCACGTATCATTAAGTTAATGTTGACTAAAACCTTCCCAGGAGTTCATAGATCATTTCATCCGAAGCAACCTATATGATTAGAGCTAAACTGTGGTTTCCTATAAGACACAAACAAACAAACATTCATTTTTATATATAGAGATAAAATATAAAAATATAAAATAATATTACTAACCTTTTTGCTTTGCTCCACAAATCTGCTGTTGTCGCAATTAGTTCAATTTCTGTCAATTTTTTTTCCAGAGTATCTTTCATTTTATGGTATGTTTCACAAACTTTGTCTCTTAATGTTTTTCTACACATATGTAAAGGATCTTATGTAAAGAATCTTATACGAATATGTAAAGGAAGTCCAATTCTAAGCAAATTAATGAATGCTGGACTGTCTACAATGGAAAGAGGTTGAATATCTTCAATAATAAAGCGTAGTATCGCTTTATCTAATGTTTTTTGAGTAACTGCTGTGCTCCCCGAGTCCCATCTCTCCAATATTTGACATTTGTTTGTAATATTATTCTGAGGATCTTCACTTGGACGTTTATTTGATAATTTCAGTTTTGCCTTATCTATGTTTTCCAATAGATGTGAACGTTTTGCCTATTAATTTTATTTTATCTATTAATTTTATATATATACACAACAAAAGGAAAAAGAAAGAGAAAAGGAGAGAAAGATAGAAATAACATATCAATATAATAGTCTTGATATTTGAAACATGTATATAAAATAATTTCATAATAAGTACAGAAATAATAACATAATAGAAATTTCTTTGAAAAGTAAAAAGCATTTACGAAAAATCTCATAAGAAAAGTTAAAATTTGTAAAGCTAATATTGTGTTAACATTTGTTTCCATTAAAAAAGAGAATTTTGCGTATTTTTCTCAGTCTATAAATTTAAAAAAATAAAACAAATTGTAATTTAGACAATTTCTAAATTGAAAAAACCGTAAATGTAATCAAGCTGTCATACTTTTGATTCCTACTTTTTTGTACATTTTTTATTCAAGGTTGAATGTCATATAATTATGTATTGTTTCTTAAAAGTTTAAAATTAAAATTTGAAAAAATAAAAAGTTCAAAATTAAAAATTAAAAATATAATTTTCTAATTATTTAATTTTATTATAATTTATAATAATATTGTAACGATTCGCCTGTCCCGAACGCCACGGACTGGCTCGCCGGTTCCCAGGATCCGGGAGTAGGAGGGAGAGCCAAACTTGCGAAACCTGTATTGTTGTTTAATCAGCGTTTATTCAAAACTTGTTAACAAATGAGTAGAACTTATAACTAAGACTTAGCTTAACAGAATATCTTACAAACTAACAGATGATGCACGCGGATCTACTAGCTAAGGCTTAATGCTATCGCATGCCGGTGATGCCCTGGCAGCGGAGAGGTTGTGCCCGTCTCCGTCGGTCGAACGCCGGTGATAACCTAGCTGCGGAGAGGTTCCGCCCGTCTCCGTCGGCAGGAACGGTCGGGAGCGTCGAACGCCGGTGATAACCTGGTTGCGGAGAGGTTGCGCCCGTCTCCGTCGACAGGAACGGTCAAGATTGCTCACTGGGAAGCGATTCAGGAGGTCCTCGGTTGTACCTGGAGGCTAGGAGTCAGTCAGACACCGGCTGGGAAAAGGTAGCGAAGTATCGCTCCGGCCAACTTATATACCGCTCGCCGGGATCCCCACTCGCGCTCCGTGGCAGCGAAGTGGGGCGGTTGGTCGGAGTGGGATCGCCCACTGGCGGAAACGCTTGGGGAGCGCCCAAAGGCGCCGAAAGTGCCCGGACGGTTGGTCGGCCCGGCCGTTTAATTAGTACGGCACTGTGGTGTCGTTACAATATTATAATTTATTTAATATTTATTTATTTAACTATTTATTTAATATTAAATTTATGTAAAAATTTTTTATGAAATAAATTATTCTTTTAATTTTATTTTAACATAAGAAATTTATGGACTATATCCATATTTATATTGTATATAATTTGTACAGTTTCGATTCATTAATTTAAATAAAAGAAAGATTTGAGTATACAAGTCTTTACGAAATCAACATTAAACAGATTATTATTTGCTTATTATTTATTATTTATTATTATTCATTATAATTTTCAATTCATATTTACTTTTTGAGACTACTTTTTTAAGAATAACAATTATATAAACAACTGAATTTGATAAGAATATAATAACCCATAAGTACCAAAAATAATTATTAAAAAAATAAAATTTTATTAAAAATATTTTTTAATAAAAATGTATTAATATATTAATGTTTTCTTAAATTTGAAGTTGAAGTTTTACTTGCATGAATAATTTTCTTGCAAATTTTGCACAAAAATGCCCAGATTTTTTCGTTTTTCAAAAGTTTTTGCTGTAATTCAAATACTTCTGCATATGCATGGCATTTTATAATTCTTCTCTGAAGATTGAGATGTCTCCATTGCTTTCTAATTTTTCTTCATAGTCCTTTTGTTCGTGTCCGAACATAGTGATCTCTCTCTTTCATATACCTGTGTTGCGCACCAGATTATCACACGTATATGGGACCTACAATTTAATGCCGATTCCGAACGGCTGAAAAATAGAGAGATTCTCTTGGCAAGATTTCTCGGTGGTTTGCCAGTGCCTTCCGAGAGAGGAGCGAGCGTATACAATTTTTCGGTTCTATCGGGAATCGAACCCGGGACCTTTGGCTTTGTAGACTAGTGCGCTATCTACTGTGCCACGCTTCATTTATGACAGAGTTTTAAGAACAAATTCCTTGGTTTATTCTATGAAAGGGATTTTTTTTGCGAACTCCTTAGGTGGTCTTCAAGAAAAAGTTTTCTAGGAATACGTATTAACTGATTCTCTGAATGCATCGCTTGCAAGGTCGTGTCCTACATACATTACAGTAGTTATAATAAATTACAATAAATGACTTTTCCAAAGATTTACAATAATTGATTATTTAAAATATTGGTTATTTATCATGATTTTTACATAAATAGATTCTCTTTAATCTTTTTAGACACTGTAACGATGCACCCCCGAATGCATCGTTTCCCGGCGAACACCGGCCGGAAGCTGCCGCCCGACGAACATCGGTCGGGCAATGGCAGAGGCGCAGTGCGCCCATTTTTTAACGTTTAGAGAACAACCGGGCAGGGACTCTCAACTATTGAGAGACTACCGTCGGGAGCCGTTACCGGCGGTTGAGAACCCGCGTTCGGCACCCCGAACTCCCCCGGGCGGACCCGAACCGCTTCGATTTTTACCGCCGCTCGGTGGGGGTAATTACCGAATACGCCGGCGCGGGTAATTAGCCGAGTATAAAACGGGCTCTCGACGGCATAACAGGACAGATCCTTGCGATCCTCTCAAGCGCCTAGCTAGTCCGAAGGCAAGCAAAGCAGCTCAGAGAAATCCTTGCGAGAATAACAAGGCCAGAAGGTAGTGAGAACGCTGCCTCTGCCGATCGATATCGGCGCCTGTGAAATCGCCTCCGAACCAAGATCCTTATCAGGCATCGCGCCTTCACGAGGTGGAACGAGAGCCGCCTCCGACGCTCGCTAGCGTCGCGACGCCTTCCAAAAACCCGCAATCCATCCGGGAATTATCAAGAGACGAGCCGAATAATAAATTAGATTAAAGCCGGCCGAATTAAAGCCGAACAGCTGAGCGCTACGAGCCGTGCATAAAAACCGCGACAAAAACACGCCCGACGAGTCGCAAGAAAGCGATAATGCGCCGATACCGGGAAACGGGCGAGTGCATCGCGCCCGGAAATAATCGGTACATTTATACACACACACCCACTCGACACATCTGTACATATACATTTATACACGCGCATACACATTCACATCCACACAACGCATCTGTACATATACAATTATACACGCACATATACACGCGCATACACAACACATTTGTACATTTACATTGGCAACAATAAAGACTTATTGCACACACATTTCCGCGTTACCGTGTTATTGATTCCGGCACCTGGATCCGACGGCTATCCATATAATTACGTTTCCGCGGTACACGAAAAACCGCCCGTTACATTGGCGCCCGAACAGGGACCGTTTAAATAGAAAACCGTGCAGGTGTGTGTGTGCGTAGGGAGGCGCGTGAGAATGAAGGGGTGGATTTACGCCCAGCCGAAGGCCCAGCTGACGGCCGTGCTGCGGTCATACGACCTCGATGACTCCGGACTGCTGGACGAGCTCCGTCGCCGAATGAGTACGTTTGTCGATGATAATCCGGACGAGTTCGAACCACCGATGGGGGAGGCAAGCGCGGGGCCGGCTCCGTGCATTACGGTGACCACTCCCAACCAACATGAGCATGCCGTGGAAGCTCCGGCCACGGACGCGAAGATAATTAATCAGATCCGGAAGTGGGGTTGCCATTTCGATGGTCGAGACCCTGCCGCGTTCCTAGAGAGACTCCGCGAACTCAGGGACGGATATGGGATCTCGGGGCCCCAGATGCTAAAGGGGTTGCCCGAGGTGTTAAAAGGTGATACGTTGTTGTGATACCGGAATCACCGCGAGGATTGGCGGACGTGGAACGACTTTGAGCGCGCATTTCATCTGCAATTTTTTCCACGGCGATACGCGGCCTCGTTGCGCCGGGAAATTATGGGTCGCCATCAGACGAGCGGCGAGGAATTTACACGCTACTCCACGGTGATGATGACACTGATGCGTCGGGCCGGAGGGTTTTCGCGTGAAGAGCAGCTCGAATTAATATACGAGAATATGCATCCCGATTATAAGACGTATGTTCGCGTGGACGATATCCGGAGTATCGCCGAGTTGCAGGTCCGGGCAAAAGAATTTGAAGACATAGAGCGGGAGAAACGAGAGATGAAGAAGCGCGAGAAACCGACCCCGACCGTCGCCGCCGCGTATAACAAGCGCGAATGCTGCTGGCGCTGCAAGCAGCGGGGGCACACGCGGGCCCGGTGCCGGCGCCCGGCTTTAAAGTTCTGCTCCCAGTGCGGCAAGGACGGCGTGTTGACTTCCGAATGCCATCCGCGTCCGGGAAACGAATCAGGGGCGGGGGATCTTACGGTCGCGACTCCCGCCCGAAATTCCGCGTAAGGTTTCTTCCCCGACCGCATATATACGTGACCATCAAGGGACGGTGGTTCGACGCCCTGATCGACTCCGGGTCGGAAGTCTCCCTCATAAACCGCCACACCGTGGACGTACTCCGACGGGAAGGAGTAACCGAACAAACAGGGGAAGGGGGACAGATCCTGCTGGTGGACGGGACGCCGGCGGACGCCCCCGGAACCGTGGTCATTCCCCTTTGCGTACAAGGCAAGAAGGTCACGCACACCTTCACGATTCTGCCCGAGATGGAGAGTGATCTCCTCCTCGGGATCGACGCTCAGGCCAAATTAAGGCTGAGGATTCCGACACCGCTCCTGTCCATTATCGGGGAGGGAGGTCAGTGCTGGGCCGCCAAGGGGCTGGCCAGCCAGACACCGGAGGAGCACCGAGCGCTCCAGAAATTTTTAGAGGGGGAACTCCGGAAGTTCGGGGAGATCGGCGGACCCACCGGAAGAATCCAGCATAGAATCCGCTTGAAAGACGCGACACCCATCAAGCAGCGGTACCGGCCGCGGAACCCGGCCATGCAGGCCATAATCGACCGCGAAGTGGAAGAAATGCTGGAGCAAGGCGTTATTGAACCCTCCGATAGTCCGTGGAGTTCACCGATAGTGGTGGTCCGGAAGAAAGACGGCAAATCCCGTTTTTGTATCGACTTCCGCCGCGTAAACGAGGTGACCCACCGCGACGCGTACCCGCTACCCCAGGTGACCGCCACCCTAGATAAGTTAAGGGGGGCCCGCTATCTGTCGACTCTCGACCTTAAGAACGGGTATTGGCAGGTACCACTCACGCAGGAGAGCCGACCAATTACCGCCTTTACGGTGCCCGGAAAAGGGCTTTTCCACTTCCGGGTCATGCCGTTCGGGCTGCACTCGGCGCCCGCCACTTTTCAACGGCTATTAGATACCGTCCTCGGACCTGACGTCCTCGGACCTCGAACCGCACGTCTTCGTGTACTTGGACGACATAATCGTCGTTAGCCGCACGTTCTCGGAACATCTCGAGCTGCTTGCCGAAACCTTTCGTCGACTCCGGGAAGCGCGTCTTCGACTGAACCCGGAAAAGTGTAAATTCTGCGTCGAACAATTAAAATATCTGGGGCACGTAGTGGGACAAGACGGGATCAGGACGGACCCGGAGAAAGTTAGTGCCGTGGCCGGTTGGCCAGAGCCAACGACGATAAAACAAATCCGCCAATTTCTCGGGATGGCGTCATGGTACCGACGGTTTATCGAGAACTTCTCAACCATAGCCGCTCCGCTGACACAACTAACGCGTAAAAATGCCCGATGGAAATGGGGGGACGAGGAAGCAAACGCGTTCCGCGCTCTCAAGGAGCGATTAATTTCCGCGCCCGTTCTCGCTTGCCCGGATTTCACGCGACGTTTTTGTTTGCAAACGGATGCCAGCAGTACCGGACTCGGGGCCGTATTAACGCAACGCTACGAAGAAGGCGACCGAGTTATCGCCTACGCGAGTCGCACACTCAACGCGGTCGAGAGAAACTATACCGCAACGGAACTGGAGTGTCTCGCCGTCGTATGGGGCATCCGCCGGATGCGCAACTATCTGGAAAGATACGACTTCACGGTCGTAACAGACCACCAGGCCCTGAAGTGGCTGCGAAAAATCGACTCGCCCACGGGACGTCTCGGGCGATGGGCACTGAAACTGCAGCAGTATAACATGGAGATCCAATACCGCCGCGGGACTCTGAATCGCGTCGCGGACGCACTATCGCGCCAACCCGAGAGCTGTGCCGCCCGCACTACACGCTGTCGCTGGTACCAGCGTATCCTCCAGGAGGTAAAAGACGATCCCACCGCAAGACCGGAATACAGAATCGAGCAAGGGAGGCTCTACAAACATGTGCTGCATAGCCTCGATTTCAAGGAGACACCGGAGGCGCAGCAATGAAAGGTCTGCGTTCCACAACCGCTCCGGAAAAGGGTGCTCGAAAAGGCCCATGATGCCCCGACCGCCGGACATTTGGGAATCGCCAAGACCATAGCCAGAATGGCCGAACATTATTACTGGCCGGGAATGTTCCGCGAGGCGGCAAATTATGTCAAGGCTTGCCAAAATTGCCAGAAACACAAGGCAAACCATCACCGACCAGCGGGGAAAATGCACGCGACCAACATCACGCGACCCTGGGAACAAGTGACAGTCGGCCTGGTGGGACCATTACCACGGTCCCGCAGAGGGCATACGTGGCTATTGTCCATGCAGGACAGATTTTCGAAGTGGGCCGAGTTCGTGCCTCTTCGTCGGGCCACCGCCGATGCCGTAACACAGGCGATCACCAACCACGTCATCCTGAAACACGGCCGTCCAGAATCGATTCTCACGGATAATGGCACGCAACTCCGCTCAAAACAACTGGAGGAACGCTTGGCGGAGAGCGGGATCAAGCACGTAACCACCCCGGCGTACGCACCGCATTGCAACCCGGTGGAACGTACGAATCGCACGATCAAGACGATGATCAGCCAATACGTAGACAAGGACCACCGTACCTGGGACGAGCACTGCCGGAGTTGCAATTCGCGTACAATACGGCCGTACATGACGCAACCAGATACACGCCAGCCTACTTAAATCATGGAAGAGAGCTCACCGCGCCGGCCGAAACCGAGGAGCGGAACACGACGCCAGAAACACCAGACGCGATGCACCAGAAGTTGCAAGAAGCATACGAGCTCGTGCGCATCAATCTGGCCCAGGCGTTTCAACGCCAGCGAAAATATTATGATTTAAGACGCCGGCCATGGAAACCGCTATCAGGAGAATGGGTGCTAAAAAAGGAGCATCCACTATCAAAAAAAGCGGACTCCTTCAACGCAAAACTCGCGCCAAAATTCAGCGGGCCGTACAAAGTCAGACGGTTAATATCGCCCGTGATCGTGGACCTGAGGAGCAAGAGGGGGAGGTGGATACGTCACGTACATGTTCAAGATCTAAAAGCAATCGAGCAAAATCAAAACATCAATAACCCGGGAGAAGACGACCTCATCCCCACCGACAGCAATGACGATGCCGAATGATCCACAAACAAAGAGTGACAAGCCGAGCACGGTCACAAAGCCGCAACATGTCGAGCGAAACGGACGATATTTTAGCCGCGATAGACGAATACTTGGCCGAGGAGGCCGACACGGGGACCGTACCAGCGGAACCACCGGGGCCACCAGAGGAGAAGTCCCGGCCACCACGGGTCGGAACCGTGATCCAGCGGTCCGACCGGGAGAACGCCAGGAAGGCCGCTATCCTGGCGACACCGCCTCCGCCACCGCCGAGACGCCGTCAACTAAGGCCCTACGAGCGCCGACCGCCGCCACCGGCCCGAGAGAATCGGCCGGCAGCAACACCAGCAGAACCAGAGCCGGAGCTGCTGATGCCGATGGGCCCGATTCCCGCACCGCCGATTCGCGTCCAGGTCGAACCGGGCCTGGTGTTCGAGGTCCCGCACTTTGCGGTCCACGTATCGCGTAGATACCGCCCACGCACCGCAGACGAGCAGTGGATCCTGCGCTTTAGCCGCAACGGCAAGCTGCGCTACCACCGGCGCATTAGATAGGCCCGAAGATCCGGCTACGCCTAAAATTCAGGCGTTATTTAGCGGGGGGGTGATGTAACGATGCACCCCCGAATGCATCATTTCCCGGCGAACACCGGCCGGAAGCTGCCGCCCGACGAACATCGGTCGGGCAATGGCAGAGGCGCAGTGCGCCCATTTTTTAACGTTTAGAGAACAACCGGGCAGGGACTCTCAACTATTGAGAGACTACCGTCGGGAGCCGTTACCGGCGGCTGAGAACCCGCGTTCGGCACCCCGAACTCCCCCGGGCGGACCCGAACCGCTTCGATTTTTACCGCCGCTCGGTGGGGGTAATTACCGAATACGCCGGCGCGGGTAATTAGCCGAGTATAAAACGGGCTCTCGACGGCATAACAGGACAGATCCTTGCGATCCTCTCAAGCGCCTAGCTAGTCCGAAGGCAAGCAAAGCAGCTCAGAGAAATCCTTGCGAGAATAACAAGGCCAGAAGGTAGTGAGAACGCTGCCTCCGCCGATCGATATCGGCGCCTGTGAAATCGCCTCTGAACTAAGATCCTTATCAGGCATCGCGCCTTCACGAGGTGGAACGAGAGCCGCCTCCGACGCTCGCTAGCGTCGCGACGCCTTCCAAAAACCCGCAATCCATCCGGGAATTATCAAGAGACGAGCCGAATAATAAATTAGATTAAAGCCGGCCGAATTAAAGCCGAACAGCTGAGCGCTACGAGCCGTGCATAAAAACCGCGACAAAAACACGCCCGACGAGTCGCAAGAAAGCGATAACGCGCCGATACCGGGAAACGGGCGAGTGCATCGCGCCCGGAAATAATCGGTACATTTATACACACACACACCCACTCGACACATCTGTACATATACATTTATACACGCGCATACACATTCACATCCACACAACGCATCTGTACATATACAATTATACACGCACATATACACGCGCATACACAACACATTTGTACATTTACATTGGCAACAATAAAGACTTATTGCACACACATTTCCGCGTTACCGAGTTATTGATTCCGCCACCTGGATCCGACGGCTATCCATATAATTACGTTTCCACGGTACACGAAAAACCGCCCGTTACACACATTTTACATTATTTTTATATTATAGTTTGTATAATAAAAAAACGTATGTTTAAAAGGACTTCCTTATATCGATCCTTGTTTTTCTCAAGTGTTACGTATAAGTCTATCTCGCTCGTATAGATGATTCATATATGTCTCTCTTTCTCAGATTCGCATCTTATTATAGGTATAAGTGTATTATTATAGGTATACGTATAAGTGTGTCTCTCTTAGTTTCATGTTGGTCTGTGCTTGTAGCCTATTGGATGAAAGATAGTGAGAAAAGAAAAATATCTACTAGATCTAGGGGTCGCTGGACGTGACAATACATATAATGTTTCAAAAATATTTTATTATAAATATATTATAGAAATATATTATTATAATTTTAAATACTTAAGTAATAAAACATAAATATTTGTTTAATGTGTGCGTTACATTATACAATTATTTAGAATGAATCCTACAGAAAAAATATAAAAAGGACAAGCAATATGTAAAAATAATACATCTCATACACATACATACACAAATGATAAGTAATTTATAAATTGCTTATATATTACTCTACATGATTTTCCAGATCTTTTTAGTACAACAGTACATGCTAACAATCTATCACTTAAGCCGACATGCTACCTCTTTTTCTCTTTAATTTTGATCTAGGATGATTTGAATTAGGATCTATAATGTCAATAGCATATAAATGACACTCCTATACGATATATGATATAGAACTAAACTTAAATCGAAGAGAACTAAAGACACGCAATATTCCTTAATGAAAAATAAATTAAAATGTTGTGAATTATTTGTATGATGCTTCAGAAAAGAGAAATTTGTTAAATAAATGTATAATTAACGCCGTTTTTTAAACGAACATCCGTAAATTGAACTCGGATTGAAATCGGATAGCATATAGCCACACACACTACTAGCGATTCACGAATATACATATATTAATCTAATATATCAATCTAATACAAAAGCAGTGATTTTTATATGACATCAAGTAAATTAACCCTTAACGGTCGTAAGTCACCTCTGACGTGACAACAATACGCTGCGGTAGCTAGCGTCCGATAAGGGTTAAATTTGAAAATTTCTATATTGTTATAAATTACAGAAAAAAATAATTCATGATTATAATTTACTTTTTATTAAAAAAAACGCTATTTACTCAGTAGTAGGCGCAAAATAATTTGTGTGCACTAGTGCGTGCATGCGCGCGTGCGTGTGTAAATATTCGCACGAATACGCGCGAGTGTATATATGTTATATTTCTCTAAATATATGTAAGAAGAAGTATAGAAAAATAAATATGTAGATAAGAAAATTGTGCCACGTGATTTATTATAAAAATCAAAGATTATATGAAATTTACAAAGATCATGAGTTTCAAACAATTAATAATATATATTTAAAATATTAATAATACATATTAAATGTATAATAACAATTTATTATATTGTATATATATATATATAATTATTTTACATATATTATATATATATATATATATATATATATATATATAATATATGTATATATATACATATATCTATACATATATATTATATATATATATATGTATATATAAAGTTGTTATTATATATATAAATATTATAGAATTGTAATATGTTCTATAAATTTTTAATTTTAGATGTTACTTAAATATTAATAATATGCAATATTGTACCTATGTTATACCTATAATATAAATTTGATTCAAGATAATAAAATTACCTAATAAATATTAATAAATAAAGTTACAAATATATATAGAACAAATCAAATACAATTTAAAAAATAAATCAGAATGCAATTTAAATTACATAATACATTTTTAGTACATTAATAATATAACGTCAAATACTGCAGATACTTTCTCATTTAATATAATTACAATTATTCATACAATATAACATAATTTAATTATAATTATTTATATATATTATAATTATAAATATAATTTACACTTAATGTAATTATAATATAACATAATTTAATTATAATTATTTATATATTATAATTATGAATATAATTTATACTTTGCATTACTTCATGTTAATAAGAAAGTAAAAACATTAATGATTTGCAAGGTAAAATGAATCCGTGTAAATGCATTTAATTATATATTATTAATGCACATAAGCATAAATAATAAATTGATAACTATAAACATTATAAATAGCCATTTTAAAGAAAGATATATAGATATATTCGCATCATAATTATTACTTTCATTAAACGGACATTATTGATATTTTACAAAATTCTGAAAGTAATCCTTTTGACTTTCGATTTCGAAAACACGTGTTTGTATCTTGCTTCGAATATTTAAAATATCTTGCTTCATACGTCTGAACTCTTCGTTAATTCTATTCAATTCGCCTATCTGAAATTGATTATATAGATATTAATTATTAGTGAATAGCAACTATCAATTATCGATAAATACTATATTAAATATTATCTCGTATATATATATATATATATATATATATATATATATATATATATATATATATATGAGACTGCCTTCACCGCCACGCATTTCTAGCCACGCGCATTGGCCGATCTTTTGTAATTAATTTTTCGTTAATTATTGCGAATATCGCAAAATAGTATAGGACCTTCCTTCTTAATTTGAGCCACCTTCACACTTCGGGACTGCGAAAATGTTCCTGACATCCTGTATATATATGTATATATATATATTTTATATATATACAGGGTGTCCCGAAACTAACACTTGATATTTTAAAGGCAGATTCTCTGGCCAATTTAAAAACGATTTTTCCTCAGCAAAAATGTCGCGGCACTAATAGTTTTCGAGTTACAAACGATTGAAAATAAAGGGTTGTTCGCAAACTAAGGCTTATGGAAATAAAATATTAATAAAGTCACATTCTCTAGTTAATTTTAGGTAGAGTTTACTGTAATAGAATTTTAATTTAAGGCTTAGTTAGAAAGATCATTATGACAAAAATTGAGAATATGCAAAAAATAACAATCTCCCTCGACATTTTTGCTGAGGAAAAATCGTTTTCAAATTGGCCAGAGAATCTGCCTTTAAAATATCAAGCGTTAGTTTCGGGACACCCTGTATATACAGGGTGTCAGTGAAATTTTCGCCCTCACGAAGTAAGGAGGTAGATTGGCTCAAATTAAGAAGGAAGGACTTCTACTGTTTTGTGATATTCGCAATAATTAACGAAAAATTAAATAAAGAATATCGGTCAATCTGCATGAGTAGAAGCGCGCGGCGACGAGAGTCGTCCCACTGTAATCTTATACTAGGCGCGCGGCGAAGCGGTGGGCGGATCGCTCTCCGAGACATGATGGTGGCGTACGATATATCGCAATACCGCGCCGAAAAATGACCCGTCCTTTTAGTGGCGAGAAAATGATGCGCTATCATTTCCACACCACCTTGCGGTAGATAGCATGGTGCGCTTTTTTTATAGTGGTTTCCCCCATAGTCCTATTCCACTCTCAATTTAAATATTTGTGAAAATTGTTCAAAATTTTACTGTACGCTGAATGTATCGTAAATGTAAAAAATTTATGATGACAGTACCTTCACAAAAATTGATCCGTGGTTGAAAATCCCTCTATAAAATGTGTTGCACACGTTGGTAATGATACGGGCGTAATCCATTACACGTAAAGCGTGATGTACCGCGTATCGCGAAAAACCAAATTCGTGTGCCA
This sequence comes from Camponotus vicinus, assembly GCF_025532165.1. Lineage (NCBI taxonomy): Eukaryota > Metazoa > Arthropoda > Insecta > Hymenoptera > Formicidae > Camponotus > Camponotus vicinus. The sequence goes on from NW_028141947.1 coordinate 4,917,650, forward strand.
CACGACGCATGCTAGTCCCAGGATTTTCATAAAATGCTTCAAGAATCCTTTCTTCATCTCGTACACGAAGACGCACTGCTGGACCGGTTATCCCGATATTATGCACGACACCCAGTTTCACATAATTATTGCACAACACGTAAAATTGTACGTCCACTAGGTTTTCGTGCATGCCCGGAAAATAATTCCACGTAAATTGCGGCCGCACGATAAGTATTTTCTCCCGCTAGGCCGTATGCCACAATCATATCCGTATATTTCTGCAGAGTATACTTCAATTTCACTGTTAATTTACTACGCGAACACAAGATTTTTACTAAAACCGTCTTAGCTCTCGCAGACTGTTGCCAGAGTGCATACGCCAGCAGCACGCAACTACAGCTGAGCGGACATGCGAGTGTAATCATAGTGCGCAGGCGTCGAGCTCACACGTACGCTTACACAAGGCGCGATCCTTATCGCGCGGCCGTAATTAACGTGGAATAATTTTCCGGGCTGCACGAAAATCAAGTGGACGTACAGTTTTACGTGTTGTGCAATAATTATGTGAAACTGGGTATCGTGCATAATATCGGGATAACCGGTCCAGCAGTGTGTGTTCGTGTACGAGATGAAGAAAGTATTCTCGAAGCATTTTATGAAAATCCTGGAACTAGCATGCGTCCTGTGGCACATGAATTTGGTTTTTCGCGATACGCGGTACATCACGCTTTACGTGTAACGCATTACGCCCGTATCATTACCAACGTGTGCAACATATTTTATCGAGGGATTTTCAACCACGGATCAATTTTTGTGAAGGTACTGTCATCATCAATTTTTTACATTTACGATACATTCAGTGTACTGTTACGGCATTTTGAACAATTTTCACATTAAATTGAGAGTGGAATAGGCATATGGGGGAAACCAGTATAAAAAAAGCGCACCATGCTATCTACCGCAAGATGGTGTGGAAATGATAGCGCATTATTTTCTCGCCACTAAAAGGACGGGTCATTTTTCGGCGCGGTATTGCGATATATCGCACGCCACCATCATGTCTCGGAAAGCGATCCGCCCACCGCTTCGCCGCGCGCCTAGTATAAGATTACAATGGGACGACTCTCCTCGCCCCGCGCTTCTACTCACGCAGATTGGCTGATATTCTTTATTTAATTTTTCGTTAATTATTGCGAATATCATAAAACAATAGAAGTCCTTCCTTCTTAATTTGAGCCAATCTACGTCCTTACTTCGAGGGCGAAAATTTCACTGACACCCTGTATATATATTTTACAATGTGTGTGTGTGTGTACACACACGTACACGTACGTACACACACACACACACACACACACACACACACACACGCACGCACGCACGCACGCACGCACACACACACACATATATAAAATGTATAAATAAATATATATATATATATATATATATATATATATATATATATGTATATACATATATACAGGATGTCGGGAACGTTTTCGCAGTCCCGAAGTGTGAAGATAGATTGGCTCAAATTAAGAAGGAAGGTCCTATACTATTTTGCGATATTTGCAATAATTAATGAAAAATTATTTAAAAAAGATCGGCCAATGCGCGTGGCTAGAAGTGCGTGGCGGTGAAAGTAGTCTCGCTGTAACATAATGGCGGCGCGCGGCGAAGCAGTGATTGGGGAGGGGAAAAGCCTTCGCCGCGCACCTACACACTCATCGCTCCTGTTTCAAAGAAAAAATATGTAATTTGCAATTAACAATTACATATTTTTTCTTAAAAATAACTGTGTTTTTTTACACTAATTGATTCCTCTCATTATTTTGTACATAAAAATATTAAGGCAACATAATCGAAAAATGAATATTTTACAAAATATTTTACGGTTTATGTAAAATTAAGAAATGATTTCAAGCCTCATAACTCGGAAAGTACTCAATGAAAAAATACTTTATTATAGTGTTTTGGAAAGCTCTTGAGGCAAACTACAAGAATATGCAATAAAAAGTGGGCAGTTCCGTTTAAAAAATCGAAGTTGACTTTCGTAGCTCCTCCACCCTTTCACCTACAAAAAAACCATTGATCTCAGGTTATAGTTCTCGTAAAACCAAGCAAATGTGGTCTGAAGCATTTTTTTTATCACTGAAAACAGCCGAGTTATTCAGGTGGCCTGTTTTAGATGTCCCACCTTGTATATATATTTTTTATAAACATTTTATTTATAATAATAATATTAAATATAATTGGAATAAATAATAATTATAGATTATGAAGATTATATTCTCTTCTCAGAATCAAAATTTTAGTTTCCCCCCCCCCAAAAAAAAACGAGTTTATAAGTTTGTAAACATTTTAAATCAATTAATGTCGATTTTTATGTAGGTTACGTATCTTCGGAAAAAATTTGTCAGCAATCAAATAAAGCGAATTTTAAGAAATTAGTAAAGCTCTAAATATGAAATGTAAATTTAAATTTTTTTAACTAATAAGAGAAAACGAAATGCGGATGATAGTGCTTCAGTTTCAGAGAAAATATTTCTTTCAAAATAAATCGTTGTACATGGAATACATTTCTTTCCTCGATGCGATACTAAATAACGAAGTAAATCTCAATTTAAGATTTTTATTAAAATAAATAATTCATAATCCCTATAAAAAAGCGTAGGCGAAAAAATATCGAGACAAAGTTGCTGAAACGAAAATGAAATCCTACTTCTGTTATACTATGTGTTCGATTATGTTATGTGCATAGTGTTGCACCATTATTTGCACATATTTTATTAAACAATTCTTTTGTCTGCAAGGAATGTTTATAAATAATATTTTGTAAGTAACTCTTGACAAATTAAAATTTACAGAATTTAGAATTAGCGATTTTAAAAATAAAATTAGAAATCTATAAGAGTTATGACTATCACAGAGAAAATATCATTATATTATAATAATCTATTATTATTAAATTTTGAGTTTAATAAATAGATAATATTGAAGTATGCTAATCACATTACTTAATTACCTTCTCAATCATATTGAAAAAATATTTAAATTTATTTAACTAAGAGTTATTTAAATATCTCAAAGCTATAAATTTTGCTATTAAAATTTATATAAATCCATTTTTATAAAGATCACTAAAATTTCCAAGTACAGAAATTCTCTTTCTCTTTTGCTTTCGCTTACTCGCACGCTCTTTCTCACTCTCTCATTCACTAAAAATTATAATACACTACTTAAAAAAAATAGGGAACACTTTTTTACCCTAAAAATTTGACTATTTTCACACTGAAATTCGTGGAAAAATTATTGTAATCAAAAAATTAAAAAAACATTTTGAAGCCTGAAGTTTCAACTTTAACGTGCAGTTGGTGATTTTAAAAAATTTTTTTATCTCTCTTATTCTGCGCTTTAAAAAGGAACACATTGTTTAGTACCCTAAAATTATATATTTTTAACACACCGAAACTGATAAAAAAATTTTTTTCGAGAAATTCATCTAAAATTTCATAAACTACAACATTTTTCCTGAAACGCTTTTTACCAAAACGCTTTTTTTTAAATTTTCCTACGATCTTTTTGACCGAGTAATACAATTTTGAAAACAAACCAGTATTTTTTATCGAACAGCAGAGTGTCAAAAATACGTAATTTTAAAGAATAAAACGATATTTTTTTTTAAAGCACAGAACAGGGAAAATAAAAAATTAAAAAAACGAGAGCGCGTTAAAGTTGAAATTTCAAGCTTCAAAATGCTTTCTTTATATTTTGTGTACGACAATATATCGCTGAATATCAACATCATATCTAAAAAATGCTGGTTTATTTTCAAAATCGTATTAATTTATAGAACTTGAGTTGAATTTCTCGAGAAAAATTTTTTTATTAAATTGCAGCATGTTAAAAATACATAATTTTAAAGAACTAAACAGTGTGTTCTATTTTAAAGCGCAGAATAAGAGAGATAAAAAAATTTTTTAAAACCACTAACTGCGCGTTCAAGTTCAAACTTTAAGCTTCAAAATGCTTTTCTAATTTTTTATCTATGATGATTTTTCGACGAGTTTCAGCGGAAAATAGCTCAATTTTTAGGGTACAAAAAGTGTTCTCTATTTTTTTTTTTTTTGAGTAGCGTATTTTAAAAACAGTATATTTTTGGAAATTAAAAACAAAAATATGATTATTTTCTAAAAGAAATTAGATAACATTAATTTCTGCTTATCGCTTTGAGATACTATGACTAAATTAATATATTTTGTATGAAAACAAAAAATATCATCGATTAATAACGAACAATATATTGGTATAATGGTATTCATAAAATTTACCTTTTTTGCTTTCTTTTCCATATCTGACAACCATTTTATCCTCTCAAAAAATGTTAGGAAGTCGTTTATCTAAAACAGATTATTTTGATGATATTAAACAACAATATTTAATGATAAATTGATGTCACATCATGGTTATTTATTTTACATATATATAAGCACATGCAATTTTTACCTCATCGAGTTGATTCGTAGAATGCACATGATTAATAATTACAGTAAATGTTGCACGCTCGCTGACTTGTCTATAACAGTAAAATAATAAATTTATTGATACACATAAATTGTTAAATGTTAGATATATATATACAGGGTGTCCTATTTTAATCGATATCTTTTTTAATTTTGCTTGTAGAAAAAAACGTTTCAGACAAAAGTTATATGGTTTCAAGGGGGACATGAGACGGTGTCATTAGTTTGACCTTGAAGAGTCAGCTGAAAGTCACGTGAAAGTCATCTCCAACTTTTCAAATGGGATACCCTATATGCTTTTGCATATTCTTATAGCTCATCTCGAGAGCTTTCCAAAACACTATAATTAAGTTAGTTTTCATTAAGTACTTTCCGAGTTATGAGGTTTGAAATAATTTCTTAATTTTACATAAACTGTAAAATATCTTGTAAAATATTCATTTTTCAATTATCTTGCCTTAATACTTTTATGTAGAAAATAAAGAGAGGAATCAATTGGTGTAAAGAAAACATATAATTGTTTCGAAAAGAAAATGTAATTTGCAATTAACAATTACAATTTTTTTCTTAAAAATAACTATGTGTTTTCTTTACACCAATTGATTCCTTTTATTATTTTGTACATAAAAGTATTAAGGTAAGATAATCGAAAAATGAATATTTTACAAGATATTTTACAGTTTATGTAAAATTAAGAAATGATTTCAAGCCTCATAACTCGGAAAGTACTTAATGAAAACTAACTTAATTATAGTGTTTTGGAAAGCTCTCGAGGTGAGCTACAAGAATGTGCAAAAGCATATAGGGTGTCCCGTTTAAAAAGTTGGAGGTGACCTTCACGTGACTTTCAGCTGACTCTTCAAGGTCAAACTAATGGCACCGTCTCATGTCCTCCTTGAAACCATATAACTTTTGTCTGAAACGTTTTTTTCTACAATCAAAATTAAAAGTTATTCGGGGTGTTCGATTAAAATGGGACACCCTGTATATATATATATATATATATATATATATATATATATATATATATATATATATATATATATATACTCAGGGTGTCTCAATATATATATATATATTTACGGATAAAACTGTATTACTTAGGTTTTATATTCTCAAGATTGTGTAATATGAAATTGAGTACTGCAGAATTCCTTGCATGCTTCGCGATAGTAAAAAGAAAATAATTAATATAATCTTGATCGGAAAAATCTTTCGAAAACATAATCGATGTTGCACTATCATTTTTTATTAAACTTAAATAGTCTTTGATAAATTGTGAATCCTCAGGGCAAGAGAGAAATTTTAAAAGTTTAGGTTTAAATTTTTCTTTTCCTAGACGATATACTCCCCACCAAGGAGAATCTTCATTGCTAAGAGAATGGTACAATACTTTTAAACCTTGACAGTATGTCCATTCTTTCCACCATGGCAAAAGCCTATGAGATTCAACAAAAAACATATTCTGTTATAAAAGTTTTGCACAAATTATTCTTGCATTTTGGTCAAACGGTTTAACAAATTATAATTACATAACATAATCTAATAAAGTTAAATTTTGATCAAATAATGTAATAAACATTGTACATGTATCTACAAAACAATTAAATTAAAAAATAACCGAAAATATACAGGAAAAATTACGTGTTCTTTTCGGGATCAGCGAGATGTCGATTCAAATTACGTTGGGCTTTTTCTATGCATACACGACCACCAAGATTACATGCCCATTTCGCAGCCTCCAGTCTTAAACTCTTTGTAAGATCGTGTTCATTAGAAACTTCATTGTATCCAAGTTTATCAAGCAAATCGTATAATAAGTTACTCATTTCCATCTAAATATATAAGTACATATATATTGTTAATTGATATAAATTTTATATTTTTCGATTCTTGCATTATATTTTGCTATATAGAAAGATACCTTGCGCAATTATATTTTACATGGTTTTATATATAAAGAACGTTCTGTGTTAGTAAAAAGCTCTGAATTTATTTTTATAAAGATATCTATTATATAGCTATACTTCTTATTATATACGTATTTATACACAAATTTGTATTTTTCTTACGTGCACATTCACACATGCTTAACACATGTCCAAATCATAAAATAAACATACAGAAGTGCATACATGCATATATTGTAGACATGTAGACATACATTTGGACATTATATGTATAATATTATATAATGCAACAACTTTTTAACTGTTGGTGTATTAAATACACAGATAACTAATATATATGTTCCCTACTAATTTTGTATCTCAAAATGATATTTAAATCGTCATTATAAATATCATGCTGTGATTAAAAATGATAACAATTTTCAAATTTTTCTCCCTTTTCCTCTCCAACTTCTTATAATTAGTATACATACTCTATTCGAATATTAATTTACAAATATACTTATCTTTCATCCAAAATATATTTAAAATACCTAATCTAACTTTTTTTAGCTACATGTATTTTATTGTATGTATCTTTTTGGAAAGGACTTAATAATTATTGTTATAAATGCACACAATATTAATATGTGTAATAAGTGATATGTTTTTAGTATGTTTAAGACATCACTGTTGACATTGTCGAATGATCCATTCATTATCTACTTAATATAACAAGTTCAACATGCATATAAACAATATAAATAGTAATATAAATAAGTAATATAAATAAGTAATATAAATGAAATAAAATTTTTAATATAATAAATATAAATAAAATATTATTGATACTGATTGAGACAGTTAAAATTATTAATTCTTTCAGTAAAATGATAGTGATTTATAGTGCTCTATTTATAACTGCTATAATGAGTGACTATTTACTGTTTTTCAATTATAATACACTGATTTATTTTTAGAGAGTAGCAGAATACTTATTATTATATTTTACAGTCAATCGTTTTAAATATATAACAAGTGAAAAATGTTTAAATAATTTAGAAGATTATATATAATTAAAATAATATAAAATTTTCATTATGTTAAAATCATTATAAAGTGTGATAAATTTGTTACATATTTACCAGTTTGTTGTATGTTAAATAATATCCAGCCATCCTCTTTAAATTTCAAACGTAATCCAAAAGTCAGAAAATAAGACAATAAAGTATTATTTAAAGTACCAGTAAAATTATGATACGTCTGTGTAGTATACGTTACAGGTATTTCATAATTTCAATTTATTTAAATTGTGCATTGATACCTGTATCCGTTCTACAGGAGAACTATATTCTCGTGTTATTTTCAATACAGGATAATATTTTTGTGATAATATTTCTTTCAAACAATTAGTTATCATCCATATAAGTATTAAATTATTTACAAATATTTGTGGAGACGAAAAGTTCTTCAAAACTTTACCAAAATGGCCAGCAGGCTTGCTAAAGTTACAAAATTTGTGCAAAATTTATTGTTAATATATATACATATATTTGTGTTAAACATAAAGATATATATACATATATAATTTAAAAATTCTTCATAATTTTAGCTTTATCATAGTGTATAAGTTTTTTTTGTGAATTAGAATATTACGCGAAGATTCTATATTTACAAAGAAAAATAATAATTTTTTTATAATTGCTAATTTATTAAGTAAGTCAGTAACACAAACGTAGATAAAATAATATAAAATGTTCTTACATTTTTATGTTTCTTTTATTTGTTAAAACTCACTATTATATTACATTTGTTGGACATCTTTAAATTGTTATATAAAATGAAAGAGAAATTATCATTCAGATTGCATAAATTATATATATAGTTATTATAAAGTTAAGTATATGTATACATATGGAAATTGTGTATTTAGATAATTTTGCTATATGATATATTATAAATAATTCTAGAAATATTTAATTTATAAGTTATATTGTGTAACTATATATACAGGGTGACCCATTTTAACTTAGGCAGCCAAATAACTCGAAAAATAAGCAAGATAGAGAAAAATGTTTTAGACAAAAGTTGTATGGTTTCGAGGGGGCCATAAGATGGTATCATTGGTTTGACCTTGAAGAGTCATTTGAAGGTCACGTGAAGGTCACTTCAATTTTTTTAAATGGAACATCCTATATATTTTTGTACATTCTTGTAGCTCACCTCGAGAGCTTTCCAAAACACTATAATTAAGTACATTTTCGTTAAGTACTTTTTGAGTTATGAGGCTTGAAATAATTTCTTAATTTTACATAAACCGTAAAATATCTTGTAAAATATTCATTTTTCGATTACCTTACCTTAATAGTTTTATGTACAAAATAATGAGAGGAATCAATTGGTGTAAAGAAAACACATAGTTGTTTCGAAGAAAAAATATGTAATTTGCAATTAACAATTCCATATTTTTTCTTAAAAACAACTATGTGTTTTCTTTACACCAATTGATTCCTCTCATTATTTTGTACATAAAAGTATTAAGGTAAGATAATCGAAAAATGAATATTTTACAAGATATTTTACGGTTTATGTAAAATTAAGAAATTATTTCAAGCATCATAACTCAAAAAGTACTTAACGGAAAGGTACTTAATTATAGTGTTTTGGAAAGCTCTCGAAATAAGCTACAAGAATGTACAAAAATATATAGGGTATTCCATTTAAAAAAATTGAAGTGACCTTCACGTGACCTTCAAATGACTCTTCAAGGTCAAACCAATGATACCATCTTATGGCCCCCTCGAAACCATACAACTTTTGTCTAAAACATTTTTCTCTATCTTGCTTATTTTTCGAGTTATTTGGCTGCCTAAGTTAAAATGGGTCACCCTGTATATAATATATATTTATCATATTGTTTACAAGTGAGCAAGTTTTGCTTAAATTAACACACCTCATTGGTGACATATAATCCAAGAAATGCGACAATAGCCTCATTTAGCCAAGACGATAACGTCCACAGTGTATTTTCATAATAAAGACATTCCTGTACTACTTTATGGGCTATGAAGTTAGCAATTTTGATTTTAGTCGCAACAGAATCGACATTCTCAATGTAGGTAACATCTGCTTCTCTGAAAATTTAAAAAGTGTTTTATAAAAAGCTTATTACTGTTGAAAATATGTTGCAAATTTAATATAATTAAATAATTCTATAAATTAACATATTAATTATATATTAATGTTGTATAATGCCTGCGCATATAAGTGACTCATCACAAAATAATGCGATACTTACTTAATATATGATATATGTAATGCTTTCAATATACATATACATATATATATATATATATATATATAAAGTTTTTTAAATTTTGATCGATAAGGAATATGAAAACTTAAATATAATACATTATTTAATTTTATGTTTTTAATTTTTAATTTATAATTTTGTGATTATAAAATATATATATGTATATAATATTTTAATATTGTTTATCGTATAAATTGATATAGATTAAAGATATAATAAATATTTAGATATGTTTCTCTCATTGTCTCATACAATTTTACTTATTTTTAAAAATATTTTAAAGTAATATTTTGAAAATAGACAAAAGATATGTAGATAATTTTAGGTACCAACAATTATTATCCTTTCTTCATTTCTCGAAATATATTAATATTTCTTAATTATATAATTACCTATAAATAGCAAGGCCCAGATTTATGATGCTTTCGTTTTCCGGAAAATCCGGAATTGCAATATGATTTATTTGCCAAGTTTTATTCAGGCGTTTCCACTTACCAAACAAGTATAGAGTTATATTTTGAACAATTTCGTGTGCAAATGCGCAGTGCATTCTACACCACATATCAACTCTGACCTTACTTTTACTTGGACCAGGCATGAAAGATATATTAGTCCGGTCCGCCAGAAATACAAAATAATTAGGCCTTACAAACGTAGTATGAAAATGTATTATCGTCACGTTTTTATTCATTTCCATTTTTTGTATCGGCATATTTGATAAAACTGTGTAATATTGATGATGTTTTATAATAATATTATAGGCGGGCGAGACGGAAAGAGATTCGGGCAAACTTGGAATCATGTGTTGGATCCCAATAGTATCAATATATGTTACCAACCTATCACATTTAGAAATATGAATTAACGATAATAAATTTTCGACAATTACATAGAAATATTAAAAATTGAATAAAGAGAAGTTATACGGATGCAGTTTATATATAAGAATAATACATATAGAAAATTATAACATAGAGTCCTTCTTACTATTTTGTTCTTTATCTCATATAACATTATGTAATCTAATAATGATCTTGATAGTATTTTGACATTAGTAAAACGTAATGGTCATGAAATGTTTACTTTAGAATATGCAGATACAAAATAAATAGTTAATATTTAATAGTTAATATTTCAGTACCAAAATTATACATATATATATATATATATATATATATATATATATAAATTTCAATAAAATTAAAATAAATTTCAATATTACACAATATTAGAATAATAACTTTTTTTAATTCATTTTAATTAATATAATGTGATTATTGACATTGATATATAACCTAACCATTCGATACATAATTTTATACATATTATAGAAACTGCATATTTTAGTGACAATTTGTTAAATGAATCACATATATATGTTTTTAGTTATTCACATATTATAGCGAAAATAGTTTCTAAATAGTACTATGTGTGCGTGTATGTGCATGTTTAAATACGTAAAACAGCATAAATATATCTTATATATGTATTTAATTTTATATATTTATATTTAATTTTTTATATATAAAATGCTTATGAAAATTGAGTGAGTGTTCATGATCTAATCAAATTTTGTTAGTGAATTCTTCTATGAAATATATGGACAAAAAGTTCATATAAACTTCATACAAATAATTCATACAAAATTCATACAAAAATTCATACATGCGTCTGGAAATGTTTTCGTTCCGAATTATTATAACTTTTATAAAAACTTTTTGATCTGTGTCAGCTATATTATAGATTAATTTTATATCATAAATGCCTCGGTAATAGGCTTCATTAAATATTAATAATGATTTCCTAAAGTTTGGTATTAGCAAATAGTGTAAAAATGAAATATTTGCCAAAATTTTAAATTTCAAATAAGCAAGTTCCATGAAAACATAAACATAAATCTTTCAGAATTATATTATTTAGATTTTGAAAACAATTCAATACACTACCGGAATATTTGAATTCGTCCGACAGTTGACGATAAAATGTTGTATAAGACGTGCATTATTGCTGATTTAATTAAATTTTTATTTGCAGTTTACATTCATTTTAATAATAATGGTAATAAGTTGCAAAATTTGTTACTAAGATCTTAAAAAACATATAATTAGGATTGGAAACTTTTCAGATAGGCACATGCCTATATAAATGTCTTTTCTTAGAAAACATTTTTTAATAAATAGAATGTTGTACCAGGATTGTGTCATCCTATAATTACTACATATTTAATATTTTAACAGTTACTTACCATTGTCCTTCATTTCTTTTATAAAACTTTTTTAGGCCTATATCATCAGTTATATTATAGTTTAATTGTATGATGTAATAATCCGGCAAAAAGTTATCCAAGAATATATATTCGGTAATGTTCTTCTCATTATCGTACAAACAATCTACCAGTTTATAAGGGATTATTTCTCCATGAAAATATTTTGGATCATTAATCACCGTTATGTCGATAACACGTTTTATATCTATAGGCAAGTATATGTTTCGCTTTGATTGTAATATCTCAATACTCATATTACATTTGCCGACAAAAAAATCATCTTTAATAAATGATGTAAGAATGATATCATATTGATTCGGTATTATATAGGATGATTGCACGAGCGTGACTGTTTCATTTAGTTTACTTATCTGGCAATCGATTGAAAAGACCGGTACAATGATTGTTAAACTGCTATATAATAACAGTTTTACAAACATGATGCTACTTTCTTAGATATCTACAAAAATATATTTTTGTTAGAAAGTACAAACTGACAAATTAAACAAAGCATTGTCTCTATCATGATTTAATGGAAAAGAAAGAATTAAGACAAATACATAGAAATAAACTTAATTTTTAACGACTTACTCTGTATATTGAAATATATCACAAAATGTATGCAAATGTATGTCCCCTTATAAGAATTAGCCACAATATATCAATGTTTTATCCATTATCATTAGTGTAATAAGAAACATATATATGCACAGTTATGACTTCTTAATATCTCGAGAAACTTCCAAAGACTAACAACACTTGGGGTTCGCGATATTGTAATAAATATGTGTGTCATGTAAACACACAACTTCTGAGGTCGATAACAGACGTTTTGATCGAGAAACGGTATGTAATAGCAAAGCACAGTATCGTTTTTCCCACTCCAAATGCGTGCTACTAGTGGCCGAGCGCCGTAAGAAAGCAGGCCCGTCTATTTCGCGCCGATCTAAAACAAAAGAGACCACCGTCGCGTAGAATACAAAAATATCTATAAATATATATATTTGAATTTTTCTATACTATTTAAAAGTAGTATATTCCTTTACCAAAAATTTAAGAATTTTTATAATTTACAATATACATTCAAATGAAATTTTATAAACTATATTATTACGAGATTGTATCGGTAAATTGTCTTTGAACAAGTTAATGAAAAAACGTAACTTATTCACACTAGAATATAATATTACAGTATCGTATATAATAGAATATAATGAATAACTATTATTTTTTAGATTTTTGTTTATGAGTTCTTTCAAATTTACTTGGTGGATTTATGAATAAAACAACAGGAAATCCCTCAAATCGATCAAATCAGTAATCGTGTCTTTCTTATAATGAAGCAGATTTTTAAATTTAAATTGAGAGGATTTTTTATTCACAATATGGAATAGAAATATTATAGAAATAGCGTGCTTCAAGAATTATGCCATATAATTTATTATTAAATTAAAAACATTAATAGTACATTAATAAAACATATTCGTAAAGAATAATTTTTATAGGATTTAAAATATTAACATATATTAATATAACGCACTAATTTGTTAATATTTATATACAAATATATTTAAATATTAATTATATGTACAGTATTTTATAATATTAATTACACATATAATATTTTATTATGTACAACATTCACAATAATTTCATATTATATTAAAATTATAATCTATATTATGTTATTACCCACTTAAATCACATATATATTACACATTAATATACATATATTAATTTATGTGTACTAGCAAGTAGTAATTAATGCAATACTAATGTTCATATATTGATAATATGTTATTAATATAATAATAAACTTAATAGAAGTTGAAATAAATAAATAAATATTAAAATGTAATTTCATAGATTTATTGTGGAGTTATAGTAGAGTAAAAATCCAACATTCAGCTTGTTTTTATAATATTAACAAAATATATTAATCTACTTATTAAAAAATAACTTTCTCTCATTTGCACAATTAATAGTACGATATAAATATCTCAGATTTGCAGAGCGATAAGAAAATTTGTAATCATGCATGAAGTATCCTTGTAATACAAACACATCGAGTATCATTGCAGGACAATTAAAATCCTACCCAGTATAATTAAAACCCGAAGAAATTAAAACGCATTTTATTTTGCATATTACTCAGGGATATAATTTTGACAACATATGACAAGATCAAAATCATTAGTGGTGGGGAGCATATATGAAGATGAATATATTTATCAGAATTTTTTATTAATAAAATTATACCAACAAAAAATTCTAATTGAAAGAAATAAATATCATTAACTCCCAATAAATGCAGCGGAAATATTACATAACTTTTCAGCACGATTGCGACCGTGACGAAATAAGACTTCCGTGTGTCTACTATATTATTTCCGGAACGAACTTGATCTAGTTACCTAGCTACAGGAATATGTCACGTTATCTATGCTGAGTGCAGGTAACTCATATGATAGTCCGCTGCGTAGGTGGACTTCGATGAAGGATGAGGTGAGATGCAAAGGTATGCGACGTTATACAGGGTGTCCTAGACCACCCGTACATCCCTTTTCTTTCAAAAACTAAGCATTTTAGAGAAAAACGTTTTCAACAAAAATTGTATGGTTTTGAGGGGAACATAAGATGGTGTCATTGGTTTGACCTTGGATGGCATCGTTAAGGTGAGGTCAAGGACACCTTTAATTTCTTAAATGGAACCACCTATTTTTTATTGCATATTCTTATAGCTTATGTCGAGAGCTTTCCAAAACACTATAATAAAGTATTTTTTCATCAAGTACTTTTCGAGTTATAAGGCTTGAAATAATTTCTTAATTTTACATAAACCATAAAATATCTAGTAAAATATTCATTTTTCGATTATCTTACCTTAATACTTTTATGTACAAAATAATGAGAGGAATCAATTGGTGTAAAGAAAACACAAAATTGTTACGAAAAAAAAATGTAATTTGCAATTAACAATTACATTTTTTTTTCGAAACAATTATGTGTTTTCTTTACACCAATCGATTCCTCTCATTATTTTGTACATAAAAGTATTAAGGTAAGATAATCGAAAAATGAATATTTTACTAGATATTTTATGGCTCATGTAAAATTAAGAAATTATTTCAAGCCTTATAACTCGAAAAGTACTTGATGAAAAAATACTTTATTATAGTGGAAAGCTCTCGACATAAGCTATAAGAATATGCAATAAAAAATAGGTGGTTCCATTTAAGAAATTAAAGGTGTCCTTGACCTCACCTTAACGATGCCATCCAAGGTCAAACCAATGACACCATCTTATGTTCCCCTCAAAACCATACAATTTTTGTTGAAAACTTTTTGTTTTTCTCTAAAATGCTTAATTTTTGAAAGAAAAGGGGTGTACGGGTGGTCTAGGACACCCTGTATATGCCAGATCATGGGACGAAGACTGGATCAAGTTTATTGGAACATGGAGTAATACTGGATTCTCACTTTCATGTCTCCGCAGCTTATAGATCGCACATACATTTGCGTGAGCAAACATTTGCGAGTGTATGCCCACAGGTTACAGCTTTTTATATGAAGAAACGCTGTTTAGCTGATGTATATGTACAAAATATCAAAAGTATTTTAAGCACAATTGCTCGTGCTTAAATAATGACACTTATTAGAACCAATTACATTACTAATTTGCTTCGCATTATTTCTCTTTACTCCAATATTCGAACAGAGAGAATTTGAAAACAGGAAATAATTAATAAGATAATTTTGCTTAGAAAATATCTTTCACTCAATATAAGATTTCTTGAAAGGAATTATTAAATATGTTTTATATACGATCATCAAATTCTTCAGAGCTTATTTCTCGAATTTAATCATATGGAAAGTGTTCTTATAGAAGAGTGCTTTCCTTCGTTCTCTATTCTTATATTATTCACGCGCATTTGGATCTTTATTCCATCATTATCTTTAGCAGACAGATGAATTCTTTTTCTTTTCGCCGCGAAAGGAGGAAGCTAAGGTTTACAAATATCATGGCAAGGCAAAAAAAGATATGTATCAATTCCGCCTTTAATTATTCAAGTACGTCCCGCTCTATATTTTCCTAATTGATCTCTGCCTAATTGATCTCTACGGACATTCCTTTTTTTCATTGACATTTGTCGCCGTATTTGTTTAATATTACAAACGATGCGATTATATACGTGCAAGGAGATATTTCGTACATTTGAATGGAACAACCATACACACACATTTGGAAACAAATACGAGGTATCGTTTTAGGAACCGTCTGGGTTTATAATATATTTCAAGATTCACCTATATATATATATATATATATATATATATATATATATATATATATAAAAGTTTAATTTGGTGCATTTGAGATATATATATATATATATATATATATATATATATATCTCAAATGCACCAAATTAAACTTTTGTTTGCTTGGCCTCGCGGTGTCTTGTGACTTGTAATATTTCGTGCCACCAAACGTTTACGACTTCATAGACCATGACATGTTCATGAACGAGCAATGCTACTCTGTCAAAAAATAAAATCTTCCAATTCTTTTAATGACAAAACTACGATTCTATGCTTACAAAGAAATAATTTAGATTAGTAAATGAAAGAATACAAAAATATTAAGCTGTATGTATACTATGTGCACTTTCAATAACTTTTAAAAATAATTAACTTAGAAAATTATTATTTTATTTCTAAACATTTATGTAGAGATTCATTACATTAATATTCTGAGAGATTCATTACATTAATATACTATTTTCTGAGAGATTCATTACATTAATATACTATTTATTTCTTTGCAAATAACTTTCTTCACATACTTTCTTTGCTAACAACTTTTTAATAAACAACAAGCGCCGGCTAATATCTTTACAAGAATACTTAGGATAATGATTTTGATGAAAATAAATAATGGTAAATATTGGCATAAGGGGGCAAACCGCATAAATTATTGACTTTGGCATGTTGTTACAAGAACATAGTCTCGAGCAAAAAATTTGCTATCGCTCATTGTTTATTAAAAAGTTATTGATAAAAGATATGGCCATGCACACAAAACTAACATTTCACTTTGTTTGAAAATGTCGAGATCTGAAATGGGAGGTTCAATTTTAGAATAAAGAAATTAAAAAACAAATAGGAAAAACACAAGATATACCTAAAAAAAATCAACAAAGGAAAAATAAGCCGTTTATGTGTATCATAAACAAAGAAATTGAAAAAGCAATATTTATTCAATGTGTTATAATTGAAAACCAGGTTAACAAGTATATATGTATGAACGTGTACAACTGTAGTTTCTAATATGAGAGAAAATATTTACGTTATAGTTATATGTTAAGTATACAAAAATGGAAGCAAATGTCCAAAGAAATATTGAAATATAAAATATACTCGCTATTCAATCTAATATAATACCTGAAATTAAAGATTAAAATTAATTGCTGTAAACAGTTTGGTTATAAACTAGTAGTAAATAATAGTAATAATATGTTTGAAAAATCGTATGAAAAAGAGAAAAAAAGAAAAGAAGCTCGTAATATATATTTTGAAAAATCGTATGAAAAAGAGAAAAAAGAAAAGAAGCTCGTAATATATATTCTTATTAATTGAAAGAGACCTGTGTTATTTATATCTCAAAGTATATTCTTGTTTTCTCTCCGGAGAAGTAATACTCAAGAAAAATAGACTTTTTAATAAGACTAAGAATCATGAACGTTGGTCGATAAAGATTATAATAGACGTTTAATTAATGCGTAACGTTTGGTAAGACTGATTCCAATAATCATAAAACGTGGTCCTTATGACACAGTAATAGAAGAAGAGCAGAACGACGGATCACTCTGACCATACGTCCCTTTAGGTATGTAGCAAAAAAAGACAAAGAGTCCCTGTGACTTTCGTCTTTGTGTGTGTGTGTATTCGTCCCAATGACCACGACACAATGATCCCAATGATCTACACATATGTATGTGTATGTAGGTGGAACAAGCTTGTTACCAGTGTACTGTATGTTATTATGCACAGTCTTACGATAGCCAAACCATTTGTTGATTGAGGCTCGTGAACAACAATCACTCAAATAGTGATCGCATCGAGATTTCTCCCTATGAGGATTACTGACGGCGTGTTAATGTAAGCAAGCGACTTTTCGTCTTTGTTTGGAAGAATGACACTACTGTGTCTTTATATTCGAACTAAAGAATGATATTCAATGTCCATCACAATCACAGAATCTAATGTGAACCCAGTGTCCACGAAAGTAAAGAAAACACTCGATAGTTTCGATTAAAAGCTATGCACGTGCGTTGCGACAACGTATCTACTCGCGAGTCGTCGCCGCCATGTTCCTTTTTTTTTCCCGAAGCAAGGGCCTCAAAAACTCCCGCTACGCCCTCTATCGAGTGTGAGTCTTTTCGACTCCCCACTCTAACTCTCTAGGGTCCTGATTACTGTCTCTTGACCGGGTTTTTTTGAACATTCCGCCCGCCTTCGTTAACCTTGGTTGACGAACATAGGTGTTGAGTTCTCATCCGTTGGCAGGAGGCAGAGTTTTGTAACAGGTCGCCTCAATTCTGAGATTTGTGTCTTTACAGTTACTACTCTTGTTAGCCCGTCTGGGCCTGGGTGGACCTTAGTTACACGACCCAACGGCCATTTTGCCGGCGGATATCTTTCATCCACTACTAGTACCATTGCACCCTCTTTTATAGGTGGAGTGACTTTATTCCATTTGTATATAGCGTGATATCTTTGCAAATACTCCGAGGACCACCTTGACCATAAAGAGTCCAATAACTGTCGGAGTAGTTGCCATCGTGATAGACGGGATAACTTTTCGTATTCTAGTGAAGGTTCTGGTATAACGGCTGGAGCACATCCCATGATGAAATGTCCTGGAGTTAAGGCCGTAAAATCGTCTGGATCGTCTGTCAAAGGACATAAAGGTCGTGAATTTAACACGGCCTCTATCTGAGTAAGGAGAGTAGTCATTTCTTCGAAAGTGAGTAGCGTGTCTGCAATGACACGTTTGAGATGAAATTTCATAGATTTTACGCCCGCTTCCCATTTTCCTCCAAAATGAGGAGCTGATGGAGGATTGAATTTCCACTCCGTTCCGTCGTTTGCTAGTAAAGATGCTAAGCGTTGAGATTCAGCAGAAGTTTCTGTCAACAAATTTCGAAGTTGCGTGTCAGCGCCCTTTAGATTCGTCCCGCAATCGCTAGTAAGAGTGGCACACAAGCCTCGCCGAGCTGAGAATCTTTTGTAGGCAGCCAAGAACGCATCTGCAGTATAATCAGTTACCAGTTCCAGGTGTACTGCTGATGATGCAAAACACACAAATAGAGCAACGTATGCCTTATAAGTACGGGCGTTCCTCCCTTTCCAGGTTTTGATAATGAAAGGGCCCGCATAGTCTATGCCGGAATTAAGAAATGGTCGAGCCGGTGTGACTCTGTTAACAGGCAACTGGCCCATTAACTGTTGTGCTCTTCTTTGTCGGAATCTGGTGCAGATAACGCAATGTAAAATATGTTTTCTTACTGGGGCTCGACCCCCCACAATCCAAAACTCCTCACGAATAAATGAGGATGTAAGTTGTGTTCCGCCATGAAGTGATCTCAGATGAGCGTCTCTTATGATTAAAGAAGTGAGTCCCTGGGCAGGATAGCAGGATGTTTAGTGTTCTCCGGCAAGCTCGAGGAGTGTAGACGTCCGCCTACTCGTAGGATTCCCAATGAATCCACGAAAGGTGTAAGTCGAATAAGGGAACTTGCCTTTGATAGTTCTTTGCCCGTTGATAGTAACTGTAGCTCCTGATGAAAGCTACAACATTGCACCTCGCGAGTCCAATACTCCTTTGCGTGCTTTAATTCCATGGCAGATATCGGAGTTGTATAAGAATTTGTCTTCTGTTGTTTGAAACGTGTCTTCACTCGTTGGCACATCGCTGTGATACGTAGAAGTTTGGTTAGACTTGAGTAACGCTCAAGTAAGGACCAGGGTTGAGGGATTCGAGCTTGAACGATTGAGACATTTAAAGGACTTTCCTCGAGATTCGCTCCGTCTAATTCTCCTGGAAGAATTGACGGCCAGAGATGATCTTGTTGTGACAGCCAAGGTGGCCCCTTCCACCAAAGATCCATTGAAGAAAGTTGTTTCGCAGAGAGTCCTCTCGTAGCGAGGTCAGCCGGATTCTCACTACCGGGAATAAATTTCCAATTGGCGTTTGGCAATGACTCCTGAATAAAACACACTCTATTGTGCACGAAGTCCTTCCATCGTGATGGGTGGTTATTGATCCACACGAACGTGATAGATGAATCTGTCCATAGATAAATCTTTATGATACTTTTGTCAATAACCTTAAGTATTTGTAAAATCAGCTTGGTTAGCAGGACAGCTCCTGACAATTCCAATCTTGGAATGGTAAGTCTTTTGATCGGTGCCACCTTAGTCTTCGAACACACAAATTGTGTAGATATTTTTCCGTCTGAACCAATGGACCTGCTGAAGACTACCGCGGCCATCGCCTTTAAAGATGCATCGCAAAAGCCATGGAGTTCCATGGTACGAGATGATTTTGTGCCGAGCCACCGTGGAAACTCTATTTTAGGTACGTCTTGGCAGCTAATAGCAAAATTAGTCCATTCCTCTTCTACACTGGGTGGTAGGGGTTGGTCCCAGTCAATTTTTAAGGTCCATAAACTTTGTAGTAATATTTTGGCGACGACCACCACTGGCGTTAGGAAACCAAGTGGATCGAATATCTTCGCTATCGTTGATAACATAACTCGCTTCGTGACGTTGTTCATAGGAATCGAATCCAGCCTAAATTGAAGACTGTCTGTTGCTGGATGCCATAAAAGGCCTAGTGAGTGAACGACCAGATTATCGTCGATATGTATATCTGAAGAGTCCAGACGGTCTTCCTTGGGGATAGAGTTCAGAATCGTGTGGTCGTTGCTAATCCATTTCTTAAGCGGGAAACCGCCCGCCATGCAGATATGACTTAATTGTTGGATTATTATTTGTGCTTGGGCGGTATCGTCCGCACCTCCGAATATGTCATCTACATATCTACCTTTCATCATGGTAGCAACCGCTTGTGGATAACGATCACCCTCGTCCACCGTTAGTTGTTGTAATACTCGTAATGCCAGAAACGGTGCACATACTAATCCGTATGTGACGGTTGTAAGTTCATAGGGAGTGAGGCGATTTTGATCATCCAACCAAATGATTCTTTGGTATTTATAATCTTCAGGATGTACTCTAATTTGACGAAACATCTTCTCGATGTCGGCTGAGAAAACGAAGCGATATTGTCGAAACCAAATTAATACGTCGAAGATATTTACTTGTAGTTTTGCTCCCGCATGAAGGAGGTCATTCAAGGACCGTCCTGTTGTGGTGAGGCTTGACCCATTGAAGACCACTCTCAATTTAGTCGTGAGACTCGTCTCCTTTCGAACTCCGTGATGTGGAAGGTAATAGGCGTGCGATGGTTCAGGTGTTGTGTTTGGAATCTGTCTCATATGGTCTAATCGTTTATATTCGGCCATAAAATCATAGTACATGCGAGCATACTGTGAATCGTTCAAACATCGTTTTATTAACTTGTCGCAAAGAAGGATTGCTCTATGCTTGGACGTACCTAGGTTATCACACGAATGTTTAAATGGAAGTCTGACCATATATCTTCCTTGTTCGTCTCTAGAATGTGTAGATAGGAAATGAGCTTCACATTCTTGTTCGTCGGCTGTTAATGATGTATTGTGAATGACTGGTACCGATTCCAGTTCCCAAAACTTCTGGATAAGAATATAAATGTCGTCGTCTACTGAGACACTATAACTCTGCCCAGATTGCGTAGAACTTTCACTAGTAGTCGGACCGAAGATAATCCAACCCAGTGCTGTGCGTTGTGCTATGGGCGCGTCCGCTGGACCTTTGACGAGTCCTTCTAAAACAATATTCGCATAGACGTCAGCTCCTAGTAATAGATCAATCTTTCCTGAGGTTGCGAAATGAGGATCCGCAAGTTGGAGCCCCTCCAAATGAGCCCAGGAATCTCGCACGATATTCGTTGAGGGTATTTGTGAAGTAATATTAGGTAATATATAGGCAACTATCGTGTCTTCATAATCCGAATGAAAGTGTGGATTGATTTTTAGTTGGACCTTCCCCTTAGTCATTTGAGAAGATTGTGCTCCAACTCCCACCAATGTTACTAAAGATTGAAAACGGTCTAATTTTAGTCGTCGTGCTAAGCGTTCAGAAATTAAAGATGTTTCCGAACCTGGATCTATCAGTGCTCTTGTCTTGGTGACATTTCCTCTTGAAGAGCTAACATGTAATTTAGCTGTGGCCAATAAGACTTGAGGCCGATTGTAAGGCAAGCTTGAATGAGACAATAGCACTTGTGCTTTTGGTGGATCCTTTGTTGACTTATCTGTTGACTTAGTAGATTCATCTGAGTTTTGTTTAGACACAGTATTCTGAGACATATCCGAATGGATGGTAGTATGATGTTTGTTGCCACACTTTTGACATCTTCTTGTTGAGGTGCAGTTGGAGGCTCGATGTAATCCTAGACAGTTAAAACATAACTTGTGCTTGCTAATGAGAGCGAGTTTCTGATTCCGCGTTTTAGAAGAGAATTGACTGCATGCAGCAGCATGATGCTTTCCGGAACAGATTGAACACGTATAGTTGCTGTTAGGGTTAGTCTCCTTCCCTCGTCCTTGATAATGTGATTTAACCACGATAGGTTGTGCTTTATTATTAAGTTTTCCAGATCGTGACCGTTCAAAAGCTTGGAGCGAACGAAGACGAGAAATCAAGAAATTGTTGAATTGTGTCCATGTCGGCGGTTCTGTTGAAGATCCTAAGTGTTGCTCCCACGCTTTAACTGATTCCGAATCTAATCGTTGTGTAGCGATAAATACTAGGAAATCGTCCCAAGTATCTACTGGCCTTTGTAGAATCTCCAAGGATCTATAGCATTGGAGAAGACTCGTATACAGCTGTTCCATCTCTGCGCCCGACTCCTTCGTCATCCTCTTGAGATTCAGTAAAGAGTGCAGTGCTGTGTTGACCAGTAACCTCTTATTCTCATAAAATGAGATCAGAGCCTCCCAGGACTTTTGAAAGTTAGCAGCAGTGAGAGAAGTATTTTTTAGTAAAGTCGCGGCGGAGCCCGTTATGCTTGTCTTCAAATATTGCAGCTTCTCTACTGCGTTAAGCGATGGATTTGTAATAACCAGCGACTGAAATAGATCTTTGAAGGACAACCAATCCGATGAATTCCCAGTGAATTTCGGAAGATTAATCCGAGGAAGTCGCGCTTGATGCGAACATGATGGTATAACCGCTGGTGTTGAATGTGTCGATTGAACGGAGATCACCTCGTTGATATTCCCGTGATCGTTGTCCAGTAGTGATGTCATCCTTACAACTGCCGAAAGATAATTCTCGTGTGTCACCGTATATAGATTGTCTCTAAAATAAGGATGACTTGTTATCTTTAATCTATCCTCTGTTGTTAACTCGCGTACAGCGATACCCAAAGCCTCATGCACAATGGAAAACTTTTGCCACTCTTCTTTTAATACGTTAAGTGTTGCAGTTATTCCATGAGAAGTTAGAGCAGGAGAGTCGACTTTGAGCAGGTTTACGTATGCGGTGGAGATAATGTTCATCAATTCGAGCTGTTGCTCAATACGAGCCTCGACATGTGAGAGCCTCATGATTTTTGTGTTTAATATATATATGTATACGGATCCGGCTCGAAGGACCAAAATGTTTGAAAATGTCGAGATCTGAAATGGGAGGTTCAATTTTAGAATAAAGAAATTAAAAAACAAATAGGAAAAACACAAGATATACCTAAAAAAAATCAACAAAGGAAAAATAAGCCGTTTATGTGTATCATAAACAAAGAAATTGAAAAAGCAATATTTATTCAATGTGTTATAATTGAAAACCAGGTTAACAAGTATATATGTATGAACGTGTACAACTGTAGTTTCTAATATGAGAGAAAATATTTACGTTATAGTTATATGTTAAGTATACAAAAATGGAAGCAAATGTCCAAAGAAATATTGAAATATAAAATATACTCGCTATTCAATCTAATATAATACCTGAAATTAAAGATTAAAATTAATTGCTGTAAACAGTTTGGTTATAAACTAGTAGTAAATAATAGTAATAATATGTTTGAAAAATCGTATGAAAAAGAGAAAAAAAGAAAAGAAGCTCGTAATATATATTTTGAAAAATCGTATGAAAAAGAGAAAAAAGAAAAGAAGCTCGTAATATATATTCTTATTAATTGAAAGAGACCTGTGTTATTTATATCTCAAAGTATATTCTTGTTTTCTCTCCGGAGAAGTAATACTCAAGAAAAATAGACTTTTTAATAAGACTAAGAATCATGAACGTTGGTCGATAAAGATTATAATAGACGTTTAATTAATGCGTAACGTTTGGTAAGACTGATTCCAATAATCATAAAACGTGGTCCTTATGACACAGTAATAGAAGAAGAGCAGAACGACGGATCACTCTGACCATACGTCCCTTTAGGTATATAGCAAAAAAAGACAAAGAGTCCCTGTGACTTTCGTCTTTGTGTGTGTGTGTATTCGTCCCAATGACCACGACACAATGATCCCAATGATCTACACATATGTATGTGTATGTAGGTGGAACAAGCTTGTTACCAGTGTACTGTATGTTATTATGCACAGTCTTACGATAGCCAAACCATTTGTTGATTGAGGCTCGTGAACAACAATCACTCAAATAGTGATCGCATCGAGATTTCTCCCTATGAGGATTACTGACGGCGTGTTAATGTAAGCAAGCGACTTTTCGTCTTTGTTTGGAAGAATGACACTACTGTGTCTTTATATTCGAACTAAAGAATGATATTCAATGTCCATCACAATCACAGAATCTAATGTGAACCCAGTGTCCACGAAAGTAAAGAAAACACTCGATAGTTTCGATTAAAAGCTATGCACGTGCGTTGCGACAACGTATCTACTCGCGAGTCGTCGCCGCCATGTTCCTTTTTTTTTCCCGAAGCAAGGGCCTCAAAAACTCCCGCTACGCCCTCTATCGAGTGTGAGTCTTTTCGACTCCCCACTCTAACTCTCTAGGGTCCTGATTACTGTCTCTTGACCGGGTTTTTTTGAACACACTTATTTATCTTTTATAAAACATAAAACCCAAAATAATTGATTGCAAAATTAATATGCACAATCAATTTTTTTATTTGTATTCTAAATAGATATTTAATATTTTAAATTGCATAATTTCTTACACGTATTACTCTACATGATTTCCCAGATTTTTTTAGTACAACAGTACGTACTAACAATCTGTCACTTAAGTCGTCATGTCATCACTTTTTATCTTTAATTTTGATCTAGGTTTAATACTGCCATATAAATGACACTATTATATGATATATGACGTAGAACTAAACTTAAATTGAGAAGAACTAAACAAACACATAATATTCCTTGATGACAAATAATTTAAATGTCGTAAATTATTTATATTTTATGATACTCCAGAAAACAGAAATTTATTAAATAAATTTATAATTAACGCCGTTTTTTAAACGAACATCCTTAATTTGAACTCAAATTGAAATCGGATAGCATATAACCACATACACTACTAGCGGTTCACGAATATACATATATCACTTTAATAGAAAGCTGTGACTTTTATATGACATCTAGTGAATTAAATTTGATAATTTCTATTGTTATAACTAATATTGTAATATAAATTATAGAAAAAAATGATTCATGATTATATAATTTATTTTTTACTTAAAAATATCACTATTTGCTTATACAGGGTGTAACTGAAAAAGCGCCCACGGAGCAAACAGCGTTATTCCTGATTAAAAATCGAGTCGAAAAGTCCTGAACCATTTTTTTCTATAATGCTTAATAAAGCGGTAATTATTGAGTATAAGTTGCGCCAATAAGCACCGACCTTTGGCCTCCTTGTCGAAATTTTTTTTAAGGAAACGTTTTTGACGGAAGAAATATAATTTTTAATGTAAATTAAAGTTTTTCACATTATTACAACGCATAAGAATATTGCACGATAGCGGCATAACATAGCGCCGAAATGGCGGAGCGCTCACGCACACTACCAGGCGCGCGGCTGACTGACGTGCGCCCGTCTAAAGGTCGGTGCTTATTAGCGCAACTTTACTCAATAATTATCGCTTTATTAAGCATTATAGAAAAAAATGGTTCAGGACTTTTCAACTCGATTTTTAATCAGGAATAACGCTATTTGCTCCGTGGGCGCTTTTTCAGTTACACCCTGTATAGTAGGCGCAAATTAATTTGTGTGAATCAGTGCGTGCATGCGCGCGTGCGTGAGTGTATAAATATATCAAGAATTATAGAATTTTTAAAGAATTATTGAATTTTTTTGTAACGCATTACTACATGCGCTTTGCTTAGTCTAAAATAGCCTTCTTTTTGATTATTATTGATATAAATATTCGCACGAATGCGCATGAGTGTATATATGTTACATTTCTTTAAATATGTAAGAAGTAAAGAGAAATAGACATGTAGATGTATAAGAAAATTGCGCCATGTGATTTATTATAAAAATCAAAGATTATATGAAATTTACAAAGATTATGAGTTTCAAACAATTAATAATACATATTTAAATTATTAATAATACATATTAAATTTATAACAACAATTTATTATATATATTATATATGTTATATATATATATATATATATATATATATATATAAAATTATGTTATTTAAATATTAATATGCATTATTATACCTATATTATATCTATAATAAAAATTTAATTCAAGATAATAAAATTAATAAATATTAACAAATAAAGTTACAAATGTAGAACATATCAAATACAATTTAAATAATAAATCAGAATACAATATAAATTAGATAATACATTTTTAGTACATTAATAATATAATGTTAAATATATTGCAGATACTTTCTCATTTAATATAATTAGAATTATTCATATAATATAACATAATTTAATTATAATTATTTATATATATTATAATTACATGATTTATACTTTGCATTACTTCATGTTAATAAGGAAATAGAAACATCAGTGAATTGCAGGCCAAAATGTATCCTTGTAAATGCACGTGCATTTAATTATATATTATTAACGCACATAAGCATAAATAATAAATCGAAAAATATAAGCATTATAAAAAGCTATTTGTAAAAAAGATATATAGATGTATTCGCGTTACAATTGTTACTTTTATTAAACGGTTATTGTTGATATTTGACAAAATTTTGAAAGTAATTCTGTTGACTTTTGATTTCGAAAAAGCGCATTTGTATCTTGCTTTCAATATTTGAAATATATTGCTGCATACATCTGAAATTATCTGCTAATTCTATTAATTTGCTTGTCTAAAACAGATTATATCGGTATTAAGTATTAGTGTGAATAGCCAATAATTATTAATAAATATTATATTAAACATTATCTCGTGTATGTGTACACACACACACACACACAAACACACACACACACACACACATAATATTAATATATTTAATACATATATACAGGGTGTCCCATTTAAGTTGATAATGCGAAATATCTCAAAAACGAAGCGTTGAAGAAAGAAATGTTTTAAACAAAAGTTAATTGACATTAAGAGGGCCATAAGATGATGTCATTGGTTTGACCTTGACCGGTCCAGCAGTGCGTCTTCGTGTACGAGATGAAGAAAGGATTCTGGAAGCATTTTATGAAAATCCTGGAACTAGCGTACGTCATGTGGCACACGAATTTGGTTTTTCGCGATACGCAGTACATCACGCTTTACGTGTAACGGATTACGTCCGTATCATTACCAACGTGTGTAACACATTTTATCGAGGGATTTTCAACCACGGATCAATTTTTGTTGAAGGTACTGTCATCATCAATTTTTTACATTTATGATACATTCAGCGTACAGTAACGGCATTTTGAACAATTTTCACAAATATTTAAATTGAGAGTGGAATAGGCCTATGGGGGAAACCACTATAAAAAAAGCGCACCATGCTATCTACCGCAAGGTGGTGTGGAAATGATAGCGCATCATTTTCTCGCCACTAAAAGGACGGGTCATTTTTCGGCGCGGTATTGCGATATATCGCACGCCACCATCATGTCTCGGAGAGCGATCCGCCCATCGCTTCGCCGTGCGCCTAGTATAGGATTACAGTGGGACGATCCTCGTCGCCGCGCGCTTCTACTCACGCAGATTGGCCGATATTCTTTATTTAATTTTTCGTTAATTATTGCGAATATCACAAAGCAGTACAAGTCCTTTCTTCTTAATTTAAGCCAATCTACCTCCTTACTTCGTATGGGCTAAAATCTCCATGACACCCTGTATATATATATATATATATAGTTGTGATAATTATATATATATATATATATATATATATATATATATAATTATCACAATTTAAAATTGTTAATTATATTTTATGTTTAATTTAATTAAATATATAATTAATTACATAATTAATCATATGATTTATAGTTTTTATATAAATATTTGATGCTACAGTTTAAATTATAATTTAAAAGAAATGGCCAAACTTGATTACTTTTAAAGATAAGTGTATATATAAAATGAAAATATATCTTGAATATTTAATGACATTGAAGGTAAAAAGTATTGGAAATGATAATAATAAAGATAATAAAGTATGAAAGAAACGGTGTAAGTTTAAATAAAAATAAAATTAATTTAATTTATATAAAAATAGTAATTATAGCAATATAGTGTATTACTTATTTGTCCTTTACATATATACGGATACTCTGCCAAAATATCTCTTCAGTAATCATATGTTGTAATATACGCAATACACTGGATACTATAATTATATAATTTACATCAGAATATGAATAAGATAATAGTTATAGTAAATAATAATTAATAATTATGGTAAAAGTGCATAATATGATATTAAAAGCATTATGTATGAGGTTAGTTTACATTGTACTAATTTACAATAAGATACTCTTTGTACTATATAATGTAATCGAAACAAAATTTTATATTTAAAGGAATACGTTTGCATTATGTTGTCCGTTCTGGAAGTAGAACTTTCCCGTAAGGAATAAGGGGGAGGGAGACGGAACTTATTGCGTCCACGAAGTGTACTTTGTAAGACAAAGCGAAGTTCATTCTACATCTAATCTTGATCCTCGCAGAGAGTTTCGTCTACGCAGGGTGTCTCTTTTTACAGTGCTATATCTCGTAAACCAATGATTTTAGAGAAAAATGTTTCAGACAAAAGTTGATTGACTCGAAGGAGAACATAAGATGGTGCCATTGATTCGACCTTGCATAATTGTTTGAAGGTCACATGTAGGTCACCTTTAATTTTTTAAACGGAAATGCCAATTTTTTATTGCTCAGTCTTATAGCTTATCTCGAGAGCTTTTCAAAACGCTATAATAAAATATTTTTGCGTTGAGTGATTTTCAAGTTGAGGCTTGAAATAATTTCTTAATTTTAGAATCTATAAAATATCTAGTAAAATATTCATTTTTCGATTATCTTACCTTAATACTTTTATGTACTAAATAATGAGACGAATCAATTCGTGTAAAGAAAAAACATAGTTGTTTTTAAGAAAAAATATGTAATTGTTAATTGCAAATTACATATTTTTCTTAGAAACAACTATGTTTTTTCTTTACACCAATTGATTCGTCTCATTATTTAGTACATTAAAGTTTTAAAGTAAGATAATCGAAAAATGAATATTTTACTAGATTTATTATTTTATAGCTTATGTAAAATTAAGACATAACTTGAAAAGTACTCAATGAAAAAATACTTTATTATAGCGTTTTGAAAAGCTCTCGAGGTAATCTACAAGAATATGTAATAAAGAAATAGAGATTCATTTAAAAAAGAATTAATGACCTTGACCTTACTTTGACAAGATCAAGTCCATATTTTCATCATGTGTACCCCTTCAAGCTATGCAACATTTGTTCGAAAAATTTTTCAATAAAATCATCGGTTCGCGAGATAATCGACTGTATCATTTAAAAAAAAACATCCTGTATATGTAATATATATAATTTTTATATATAATTTTATACACTACAGCTCCATTATGTATGTATATATGTGTGCATGTGTATAATGAAGAGATTATATATAAAATTAAAGTTTTTATCAGTTATTCTGTTTGTTTTTTAAGCATTTATATTCAAAAATTTACGCATAATCAATTTTTAATTATATTATCATACCTTTAATGTAATGAAAATTTTCAACAGAACTGTTGATTGTGCTGAATTGTGTGTAATAAAGTGATGTTTTATATTCAGTATCGAAGTGAAGAGATTCGTGTTGAATTTGTACCAGCCCATCATCCGGGTACTTGGGAAAGCCTATAGAAAATGGTTTAAATGTATTTATTTAATTAATATTATATTTAATACACAATAGCAATATGCATTAGGGCTGCTACTTTCTACGTGTATGTAAAAAAAAATTTGTTACACTCTTATAATTAATTATACTCTTAAAATATAAAATAAATAATTTAAAAATATAATATATTAATAACAAAAATGATTACTCCACATATAACTTTAAAACTAAATATTTCTAGAATTATTAAAATATATTATATAGCAAAATTATTTTATTACACAATTTCTATATGTATACATATGTTATGTGGAATCTGAATGATAATTTTTCTTTTCTTTTATATAATAATTTAAAGTCGGACAAATGTAACATAGTGACTTTGACACACACACAAAATAAAAGAAACATAAAAATGTAAAAATATTTTATATTGTATTATCCATGTATGTTGCAGATTTACTTGAAAATTAGCATTTTTTAAAAACTCACTTTTCTTTGTAAATATAGAATCTTCGTCTAATATTCTGATTTATAAAAAAAATTACACGCTATAATGGTAAATATTTACCTTTACACAGCCAGCCCCAAATGACTTGACCTTGACATATATTGTCAAGGTCACTGCACTGAGTAACATCCAAAAGGTTTTCGGCGTCGCTCGTTGTTTATTAAAAAGTTATAAGCAAAAGAAGCTTTATAAGGTTCACAGAATTTTTGGACACCATGTACAATAATAGACCTTTCGTATTAAAATTTATAAAGGAATAAACATATTGAAGAACATCTCAATTTCTTTGACCTTTGCATATATATCGATTATAATTGAGGATGACATTGTAAAAGAAACAATTTAAATTTATATAGAAATTAATACAATTTAATACAATTAAAAAATATTACAAATGTATGTGTACACACACACACACACACACACACGGGGGGGGGGGTGCAAGGGGGGCCTTCGGCCCACCCTTCCGCAACCACCCCGCCGGTACGGGACGCATTGCGAAGAGTTCAATCACAATGGATATATGCCGTAAATTGTAAAGCGAGGTCCACCTTGCCTACCGGAGAGGTGGTTGCGGGTGGAGGGGCCGAAGGGCCCCCCTTGCACCCCCAGCATGTGTGTGTGTGTGTATATATACATACATTTGTGATATTTTTCAATTGTATTAAATTGTATTAAATTCATACACTTCTCTTTGCATAGAAAGTTACAAATCTATGTGAAATTATGTAACAATTGACTTTTCTTTCGATAAATGTATTAATGAATTTATAAACTTCTTTTGTTTATAACTTTTTAATAAACAACGAGCAACGCCTAAAACCTTTTGGATGTTATTCAGGGCAGTGACCTTGACAATATATATCAAGGTCGACTAATTTGGGGGTGGCTGTGTAAAGGTAAATATTTAACATATATATATATATATATATATATATATATATATATATATATATATCATATTGTTTGCTAGTGAGCAAGTTCTGCGCTAAAGAATGCTTAAAATAACACCTGATTGGTGACATATAATCCAAGAAATGCGACAATAGCCTCATTTAACAAAGAGGATAACGGCCATAGTGGATTTTCATAATAAAGACATTCCTGTACTACTTTATGGGCTATGAAGTTAGCAACTTTGATTTTAGTCGCAACCACGGTCTTACATACAGGTCTGGAAACTCCGGTGGTGGGGGAGGTCTCACTTAGTGTGTCCGTTTTTCGTTCACGGCTTGCCTGCTAGGTTCGCTGCGATCTAGAAGTCGCAATGCGAGCGAGAGAGACAGAGATAGACGGCAGTAATCGTTTAAAAAATTTTTTTTATATTAATATTAATAATATATATAGAATATATATTGATAATATACAGGGTGACCCATTTTAACTTAGGCAGCCAAATAACTCGAAAAATAAGCAAGATAGAGAAAAATGTTTTAGACAAAAGTTGTATGGTTTCGAGGGGGCCATAAGATGGTATCATTGGTTTGACCTTGAAGAGTCATTTGAAGGTCACGTGAAGGTCACTTCAATTTTTTTAAATGGAACATCCTATATATTTTTGTACATTCTTGTAGCTCATCTCGAGAGCTTTCCAAAACACTATAATTAAGTACATTTTCGTTAAGTACTTTTTGAGTTATGAGGCTTGAAATAATTTCTTAATTTTACATAAACCGTAAAATATCTTGTAAAATATTCATTTTTCGATTACCTTACCTTAATAGTTTTATGTACAAAATAATGAGAGGAATCAATTGGTGTAAAGAAAACACATAGTTGTTTCGAAGAAAAAATATGTAATTTGCAATTAACAATTCCATATTTTTTCTTAAAAACAACTATGTGTTTTCTTTACACCAATTGATTCCTCTCATTATTTTGTACATAAAAGTATTAAGGTAAGATAATCGAAAAATGAATATTTTACAAGATATTTTACGGTTTATGTAAAATTAAGAAATTATTTCAAGCATCATAACTCAAAAAGTACTTAACGGATAGGTACTTAATTATAGTGTTTTGGAAAGCTCTCGAAATAAGCTATAAGAATGTACAAAAATATATAGGGTATTCCATTTAAAAAAATTGAAGTGACCTTCACGTGACCTTCAAATGACTCTTCAAGGTCAAACCAATGATACCATCTTATGGCCCCCTCGAAACCATACAACTTTTGTCTAAAACATTTTTCTCTATCTTGCTTATTTTTCGAGTTATTTGGCTGCCTAAGTTAAAATGGGTCACCCTGTATAATAATATATAGATAATATATATAATATAGAAGATAATATATTTTTTTAAATTGCGTTTAGTTAGTTTATAAACATTTAAAAAAAATTTTTTTTATCACATAGTATGAACATAAGCACATACTACGTAAGAATAGAAGATAAAGTAATATAAAAAAAAGTTTTAATAATAAAAATAAAACCAAAACCGAAAAGTTAAACGCAATAAAAGAAATTAATAAAAAAAGAGCGGTCAGGTTCGAATCCGCCTTACACATTATTATTAGTGTGTAACGCGGGTTCAAAGCCCACCGCTCTTTTTTTTAATTTCTTTTATTGCGATACTTACCATATTGTCTCAACTTTACAAGTTTAAATCTCACGGCTTTCCTTATTTATTAATTTTTTTTTCATTTTATTTTATCGCGATACTTATCATTTCTTATGCGCATTATGAGTAACCATAATTCGTATGCAAATAATTCGATTGTATATCTGAAATAAAAAGTTATGGGCTACTTTTTCGAACAAGGAAAATAATAAAAGTCACTGTACTGCACGGTTTCTTTATTATTGTTTTGTCAATTTAGACAATTTATTTTTTATTACAAAATTCTTTTGTTTTTGTTGATTTTGTTGATATGCGAAATGACGCATTCTAAGTCGGATATAATAAAAAATAGAATATGACAGTATTTCGGATGCATGCTCGATACACGGAAACGTGAATTTATAATTGCCGAGAACCTCATCTACAGTTAAAGTAAAAACATATTTCTTCGTCGCATGCTTGACGAAACTTGATTCAACAAATTGAATGAGTTTAAAAAAATAACTATTTGCATGAATTAATTTTCCTCGGTTCTTCTCATCCACTAATTTCGATGCTGAAGGTAACTTATTTGAATTAGTTATAGCGTTTCGGCACTTATCGCATTTGCCGTAACGTCGTAAAATTTGCTTACTTAAATAGCCTGTAACAGTTAGTAAGAAAATGGCTATTAAGGAAACAGTTATTAAAGTTATCTATTAGCATTTCGTACTGTAGCATTTCGCGTGAGAGCGAAAGAGATAGCAAATTTTGAAAGCAACTTTGTTTTCGAACGGTAAAACCGATCGAGATGAAATTGAATTAGTCCATTTTTGCCATAATTTTGCAGTGGCTGATTCAATTTCATCTCGATCGGTTGTATTATTTAGAAAACAAGTAGCTTTCGAAACAGTGGAAGCTTGTCATAGAGTATCTAAACGCACAATGGATTAAATGAGTTTTAAAGCATAAATCGAAAAAGGCTAGTATGAAATGAGTATAGGAGTATAGTACTGCTTAGCTATGAGTTATGGCACAGACTTTTTGTACACATACATGTCACATTCAGAAATGTCGGTTCAATAAAAGTTTCATGTTAATTCGACATTTGCTTCGTACCATTCACTATGATAGTCTACTCGTTCAACAAATCATACTTTAATCAGGAAACCGATAATGGCATAGACTGTGCAAACCTGTTACGTAATAAATAATGCAATCGAGGGTATCAGGTATGGAATATCCGTGATCTTCACACTCATCCATCTCCCAGTCTTCATATTCTATCAAATCGTCCAATTTTTGCTGCAACGTTTTCACAATTTCTAACGTTCTCGATTTACGCGCACCATAAATTTTTGAGAGGTCACTAATTGAAACTAGAACGTCGGGGGGTTTGCGTTCTGCAACTGTGCAATTACCATATAACGGAGGTTTTATGACGCTGTAAACCGAGAGCAATTTATACAATTGTAGAAATGTCGAACACGTAG
Source organism: Camponotus vicinus (assembly GCF_025532165.1). NCBI lineage: Eukaryota > Metazoa > Arthropoda > Insecta > Hymenoptera > Formicidae > Camponotus > Camponotus vicinus. Next base: position 4,952,672 of record NW_028141947.1, read on the forward strand.
GGTGGTCGTTGCAGCCTGCGGCCTGACGGATTGTGCCAAAGAATTTCTGTAACAATATAATATTGGTACGATCATGAAAAATAAGAAGAAATAACGAAGGGACTGGCGGTCGGTTGTTCCACCTCTCGATAAATTTATCTAATGGATAAACGCATACTTATAAAATGCTTTTACTCATCAGGTAAATTTACAGAGATATGGAACAACTGGGTCTAAGTGATAAACGATTAAGGGAATAATAATAATCAAGTACCTCTAAATTGTCCTGATTAACCTTGCCAGTCAGTAAGTACTGAAATTTGTATTCATCGACAAGATAGCGACACAGGTCCATCGTAGATTGGAAGGATAATCGCAGTCCATTGGCGGTTTCCTCGGTGAGAAATTCCTCCTTCGCGATTTCCCCTTTTATCGTCGCGCGTTGCCAATCATTTAACCATTCGAGAGAGGACTGTATAATCTGTAATATACAATTCAAAAAATTGAGAAAATGTTTGAGGATGTCTGTAAACACGTCGTACCGTTTTTTCAAGAGTGCAAAAAAAAACAACAACGTACCGATTTCGAAAACATGTATATAAAGCTACTGTGGAATCATTCGGAATACAACGAAAAAATAAAAAATCATTCGAATCGTTGCAGCGATTCCGGAGTAATTGGTGTATAATCAAAAATTTCGAATATCGCAGGCAAAGCATGCCTTACTGCTTTTTTAACATCATTAAAGAAACTACCGCACCAATTTCGAAAAAAAATTTATGAGGCCATTGTGGCATCATTCTTAATACAATGAAAAAAAAATTTTAATTGGTGTAGCCATTCCGAAGTAATCAATCTGCATACGTAAAAAAATATATATATAATCGGATCGAATTGAGAATCTCCTCGTTTTTGAAATCAGTTAAAAATTATAATATACACTCGGGTTTGAAAATACAGAAATGTGTACTAGAAATTGCACCAGTAAATATGAATAAAACATTGCATACCTTGAAATCTTTGTTGTCTGGAGTAAGTCCTTCATTTGGCATTTTACGATTCAGAGCATCGAAAAGATCGTTGAGACGCTTACAAAATTTTACAGTGGCTTCGCAACCTTCGAAACCGTCACTCTTCTGCTCCAAATAAAATCGCAGACCATCAGCAACTGAATTACTGAATATCTGTGGAAACATATCAAAGTTAAAGTTTTTTTTACAGTGTTCATAAAAAAGAAATAAATTGAAAACTACATATTTACCTGCGTTGCAAGGCGGACTCGCATCTTGCTGGTGTTGTCGAGTTCGACGTGTCTTTTTGACAATTTCGGACACACCCTCGCATTCCCTGCATGCTTCGTATCTGTGGACAACAGATTCTCGAAATATTTCCACTCGACACACTCGTTTGTAGACACCTTTATTAAAAAAAGAAAGCAGATATGCTTAACACGGTTTAACAACAGAATTATTGTGCCAAAGAATGGCACCCAAATGGGCTTTTTGATTGTGTAAATTTTACCCGCAGCTTCTTTTTGTTGTAGAGACGGTTTCGAATATTTTTAAAGAGATGAGGAACATCAGAGAAAAAAAATACGCGCCTCGCATCATCCGAGGGATGAGTAAACCATGTCTTCGTATCTTTGAGGCGTGGGTTTATACCGAGCATTTCGCCCATTTTCGTATTCGTCCACGCACCGTCTCCTAGAACACCGTGGATTCTAGCACCGGCTGTCTGTAAAAGCATTATAGCCGTTGCTACCAACTTCGCCAGCTCTTCGCCTTTTACGGAGCTTTTTGACGCGAAAACTCCGATTGGCTGGGTGAATTTATCTGCGAGAGGTTGGAATAGTAGCACGAGGCCGTGTGTTGCTTCATCCTTTACATTAGTCGATGGATTATCTTCACCGAAGTCTGTCAAACCGGTGTACGTCAGATCTTTCGATGAAACGGTGACGGATCTTCGTAAATTTATTTCATCAAGAACGAGTATACCGTGACGCTGCAACGGCTCCTTCGACTGAAATTTTAATTTAAGCAACTCGAAAAATTTTTTGTCGAAGCCGCATTTCGAATCAATTATCGATAAATAATTTCGAATTGTTCTTGTGCACGGCAGAGGAATGATGCGATTCTTTCGCAGAAATTCATACATCGCTGGAGAACGAATATTCATGAGCATACAATATATAGCCCACTCCTTTGAATAGCGTCGACCTCGAGCATCTGTCTTCTTCGAGGTTTCGAATATCTCTCGCAATGCCGTTTTTTGAATATCCGGAATATCCGGAATATTCGCACACCTTTCATTAAACGATTCTTCTTTCATCGCCGCGAATTCAGACTGTTTTTCTTGTAAGCATTCCAACAGTAGTTGGATTCTTCGTTTTTTACGATTTTTTAAACATCTCTGAGTGTTTATTTTCTTACGCAAGAACTTCCGTTGATCAACGGGATTAGATAGAGCAGTGAAACGTTTCAATTTTTCTCGTTTTTTATCTCGACGTTTTTTTTGGATCAACGTCTTTCTCACTCGCACACAAGAACTGCATCTTATTTTTTTCTCAATTAAGGAGCAGTTGGTCGAACGGTAAACATCCATGTTATCCTTGCATACGGTGTTCACATCGAGATGAATGGCGACATCTCCCAGCCCACCGCATATGCGCGAAGATTTGAATTGCGTAGCAATAGTCACCAGCGTTTGCGGATCATTGACTAGCGACGGAAGTTGTTCAATGTGATCTTTGACGAGTTTTCCATGCACGTAGTATTGGACAAATCCCTTGTTATTGATAGCAATACTTTTTCTAATGACAGGCGCATCGTTATTGGAATTGTTAGCTACTATTTCGGACAAAAACCATTTTTTTTCTTTTGGTTTTGACTGAACGATAATCCACGGCTTTGGAACAGTCACTATACTCGTCTCATGTACTGTCTCAATTTTGAGCTGCACCTCGTTCACAACGGATATGGTAAATTGTACATCTTCAGCGCACGGCTTTGAAACGGTCATCGTATGAACTTCCTGCGGAGTGTCAGGTCGAATCTCTTCCTCGTTCACAACAGATATGGTAAATTGTACATCTTCAGCGCACGGCTTTGAAACGGTCATCGTATGAACTTCCTGCGGAGTGTCAGGTCGAATCTCTTCCTCGTTCACAACGGATATGGTAAATTGTACATCTTCAGCGCACGACTTTGAAACGGTCATCGTATGAACTTCCTGCGGAGTGTCAGGTCGAATCTCTTCCTCGTTCACAACGGATATGGTAAATTGTACATCTTCAGCGCACGGCTTTGAAACGGTCATCGTATGAACTTCCTGCGGAGTGTCAGGTCGAATCTCTTCCTCGTTCACAACTGAAATTTGAAATGGTACGTTTTCAGTCCTTCTATACGTAGTTATGACCATAGAACAGGTCTTTTATTTTATTTGTAGTATTAATATTTTTTTTCATTTTGAAGAAAATAAAGATTTTAAATAAAATAGTCTTTGAATACGTTTGCAAATATTTGTACTTACCGATTTCTGGAGTAAAAGTTCCTTCGTTACATGAAACTACGGTGACCTGTTGTTGACTATCGCTACCAATAACTAGTTCCACAGGATCCTCATTGAAAATTGATGGGATGGCAATTTCCGTCAGTCGAGGACGTTTATATGGAATCTATAGTAAAATTAAAAAATTAGAATATTCACGAAAAGCCCATATTGGCGTATATAAGAGTTCTTACGGTTAAATTTAGAATAGGGGGATACTCTAGGATTCTGGAAATTTTTTCTAAATGTTGTTTTTCAATGTTTTAAAACATTCGAAGCACATTTCCATAAAAATCGTTTAAAAATTTCTTTCGCGAAAAACAAAGCTTACTGTACGAGGATGCAAATACTTACATTGATAAGGATTTTTCCATCAGAATCTCGTTTCACCAGACTTCGATACATTCTTCTTCGAAATGTTTCTCACATATGTGCTGGTTCGGTTGTAACCTCGCGATACCGGGAATTGCGGCCTCCCACATCTCGCGCAAAACTTCGGACTGAGGAACTCTGAAGAGCGAACACTTGACATTTTGTCTTGTTTTCCGACAATTTATAACTACGCACGAATTCGGCATCTTGCAAAAAAAATTTATCTTTGATACCGCGATTTCGGGATTTCGTTAAATATACATAAACACTCTTATTACAGCTGGCTCAGCCGCATTTTAGACGTATGTTAGAGAGAGAACGACTACTGCCGTCTATCTCTGTCTCTCTCGCTCGCATTGCGACTTCTAGATCGCAGCGAACCTAGCAGGCAAGCCGTGAACGAAAAACGGACACACTAAGTGAGACCTCCCCCACCACTAAAAAAGGCCTGAGTTTCCAGACCTGTATGTAAGACCGTGGTAATAACATCCTACGCTACGGTCCTTAGCCTTTTCTTTTTTATAAAATTTGATTTATACAAGAAGTTCACACAAAATTCATACAAAAATTCATACATGTGTCTGAAAATGTTTTTGTTCAGAATTATTATAACTTTTGTAAAAGTTTTTTAGATCTGTGTCATCAGCTATATTATAGATTAATTTTATGGTATAATGCCCCGGTAATAGGCTTCATTAAATATTAGTAATGATTTCCTGAAGTTGGATATTAGTAAACATTGTAAAAATGAAATGTTTGCCAAAATTTTAAATTTTAAATAAACAAGTTCTATGAAAACTTTCAGAATTGTATTTTTATTTAGATTTTGGAAACAATTCAAAACACTACCGGAATATTTGAATTCGTCCGACAGTTAATGTTAAAATGTTGTATAAGATGTGTATTATTGCTGACTACTTTAATTAAATTAATTTTTATTTGCAGTTTACATTCATTTTAATAATAGTGATAATAATAATAATGATAATAATAATAAATTGCAAAATTTGTTACTAAAATCTTAAAAGACACATAATTAGGAATGAAAACTTTTCAGATACGCACATGTTTATATAAAAATGTCTTCTCTTAGAAAATACTTTTTGATAAATAGAATGCTGTACCATGATTATTTGATAAACACCCTGTGAAATTACTATATATTTACTTACCATTGTCGTTCACCTCTTTTATAAAAGTTTTTTAGGCCTGTATCTTCAGTTATGTTAGTAACTAATTTTATGACGTAATATCCCGGCGATAGATCATTCGTGAATATATATTCGACACTGTTCGTCTCATTATTATACAAAGATTTTACCGGTATAAAAGGGATCATTTTTTCATTACTATTTATAGAATGATATAGTGGATAATCAAATACGGTTATACCGATATATTTTACGGGTGAATACAATATTATGCTTGGTATTGGACGTATAATCTCTATACGTATGTTGCAGTTGCTGACAAGAATATTTTTTTCGATGTGTGTAAAGATGATATCATATTGTTGCGGCAATATATAATTCGAGTAGATGTTTAACTTTTCTTGAGATATTTTAAATATCGGATCGTCGGTTAAAAAAGCCGCCGCGACGATGATTGTTAAACTGCTACTTAACAATAGTTTTAGAAACATGATACTACTTTTATCTTAAATATCTGTAAAAGTATATTTTTGTTGGAAAGCACAAACTGATAAATTAAGCACAGCATTGTCTCTATCATGATTTAATAGAAAAAAAGGAATTAAGACAAATACATAGAAATAAACTTAATTTTAAATGACTTACTCTGTATAATGAGATATACTACAAATTCTATGCAAGTGTATGTTTCGTTACAATAATTAGCAATAAATTAATGTTTTATCCACTATCATTGTAACATGAAAAATATATATGCGCACTTATGATTTCTTATTTCGAGAAACTTCCAAAGACTAACAACACTTGGCGATATTACAATAAATGTGTATGTCATATGTAAACACACAACTTCTGAGGTCGTTAACAGACGTTTCGATCGAGAAACGGTATGTAATAGCAAAGCACGGTGCCGTTTTTCCCACTCCAAATTCATGCTAGCGACCAAGAGCCGTAAGATGGCAAAACCGTCTATTTTGCGTTGGTCTAAAGCAAAAGAGGCCGTTACGTAGAATGCAAAAATATCTGTAAATATATATATTTGAATTCTTTTATACTGTTTAAAAATATATTCCTTTACCTTTTATACTGTTTAAAAGTATATTCCTTTACCAAAAATTTGAGAATTGTTATAATTTACAATATACATTCAAATAAAATTTTATTAACTATATTATTACGAGTTTGTATCGGTAAATTGTCTTTAAGCAAGTTGATAAAAAAACGTAACTTATTAACACTAGAGTATAATATTACGGTATTGTATATAAGAGAATATAATGAATAACTATTATTTTTTAGGTTTTTGTTCACTCTTTCAAATTTATATGGTGGACATATAAATAAAACAACGGGAAATCTCTCAAATCGATCAAATCAATAATCGTGTTTTTCTCATAACAAAGCAGATTTTTAAATTAAAATTAAGAAAGGTTTTTTTATAAGGTGGAATAAAAATATTATAGAGATAGCGTGCTCCAAGAATTATGCTATATTATTTATTATTAAATTAAAAATATTAATAGTACATTAATAAAACACATTCGTAAAGAATACTTTTTATAGGATTTAAAGTATTAATAACATATGTTAATATAACGCACTAATTTGTTAATATTTATATACAGGTATATTTAAATATTAATTATATGTACAGTATTTTATAATATTAATTACACATATAATATTTTATTATATACAACATTCGTAATTATTTTACATTATATTAAAATTATAATCTATACTGTAATATTATCCACTATTAAATCACATATATATTACACATTAATATACATATATTAATTTATGTGTATTAGCAAATAATAATTAATGCAATACTAATATACATATATTGATATACATTATTAATATAATAAAAAACTTAAGAGATGTTAAAATAAATAAATATTAAGATGTAATTTTATAGTTATTGTGTTACTATATTAATAATTCAGAATTCAGCTTGTTTTTGTAATATTAACAAAATATATTAATCTACGTATTAAAAAATAACTTTCTCTCATTTGCATAATTAATAGTACAATTTAAATATCTCAGATTTGTAAAACGATAAGAAAATCTGTAATCATGCGTAAAGTATTCTTATAATACAAACGCATCGAGTATCATTGCAGGATTATTAAAATCCTACCCAGTATAATTAAAACCCTAAGAAATTAAAACGCATTTTATTTTGCATATTACTCAGGGACATGATGTTGACAACACATGTCAAGATCAAAATCAGTAGTGGGGAAGTAAAGATGAATATTTATCAGAATTATTAATAAAATTATACCAGCAAGAAGATCTAATTAGAAGCGATAAATATCATTAACTCCAAGTAAATTTAAATGTTAAACGGAAATGTTACATACTTTTTCAGCACGATTGTGACCGTGATGAAATAAGACTTCCGTCTATTATATTATCTCCGGAACGAACTTGACCTAGTTAAGAAATATGTCACGTTATTTGTGCTGAATGCAGATAACTCTTATGACAGCTTATGTCCGCTGCGTAGGTGGACTTCGATAAAGGAGGAGGTGAAATGATGCAAAAGTATGCGAAGTTATAGGTGCCAGATCATGGGACAAAGACTGGATCAAGTTTAGTGGAACATGGATAGAGTAATACCGGATTCTTACTTTCATGTCTTCGCAGCTTATAGATCGCACATACATTTGCGCGAGCAAACATGCGACGCGTTTACGCCCACAGGGTACAGCTTTTTATATGAAGAAACGCTTTTTAGCTGATTTATATATATAAAATATCAAAAGTATTTTAAGCACAATTCACGATATGCAATTATCAAAATAGACAATCCAATTTTTTGCAGCTATAGTTATAACGTTACAATATGCGGAGAGAATATAAATTATAGCTCCTACATATATTTTATCTACGATTATATACATTTATGCGGCTCTGCTTTAATGAAAATATGACAACGATAATTATTTGACTGTATTATAATGTCATCCTCTTCAAACGAATAATTAGTTCGAATATATCAGTATGATTCTGAGAATATGGATATACGCTGAATTATCTACTCGTTTGTAGAGAATTACATAAAAACAACTTGATGGCGCATGTGAAATAATATTTCATGTAAAAATGAAAAAGAGTTTAAACATAACATATAACAAAAACATAGATAAATAGGGAAAGAAAGAAATAATTGAAAATAAAATTTTTCGAAAAAGAAAAAAAAATAAATAAAATATATAAGCCCAACAACGTGTGTGTGTGTGTGTGTGTGTGTGTGTGTGTGTGTGTGTGTGTGTGTGTGTGTGTGTGTGTGTGTGTGTGTGTGTGAGAGGGAGTGAGAGAAAGTGAGGCGGGGGAAGGGAGAGAGAGAGAGAATTTAAATATTTTTTCTAAGAATATATTATGTATGATTACAATAAAATTTAATAAAGTGCATATTATCATATAGCTTTAAGTTAGAAGTTTCAATAAAGCACAGGAAACATTAATGGTTTAAATTTGTTTAATATGCAATGTAGTTGCAATGTAAAAATAATATTGAAGGGTATATCGAATAATATTAAATTTGCGAAAAAAATAAATAAATAATCTCGCATTATCGATTTGTTTAATGTTATAAACGATGCGATTATATACGTGCAAGGAGAGATCTCGTATATTTGAATGGAACAACCATACACACACATTTGGAAACAAACGAGATAACCGTTTCAGGAACCATCTGGACTGTCAAGGTTCACCTACCTCAAATGCACCAAATTAAACTTTTGTTTGCTTGGCTTCGTGGTGTCAGTGACTTCTAATATTTCGTGACACCATACGTTTACGACCTCATAGACAATGACATGTTCATGAACGAGCAATGCCACGCTGTCAAAAACTAAAATCTTCCAATTCTTTTAATGACAAAATTACGATTTTATGCTTACAAAGAAATAATTTAGATCAGTAAACAAAAGAATACAAAAATATTAAGCTATATATATACTATGTACACTTTCAATAATTTTGAAAAATAATTAACTTAGAAAATTATTATTTTGATATTTCTAAATATTTATGTATCATTTTCTGAAAGAGATTCATTACATTAATATACTATTTAATTTCTTTGTGAAATTGTGATTTATTAAAAAAATCAAAGATTATATGAAATTTAGAAAGATTATGAGTTTCAAACAATTAATAATATATATTTAAATTATTAATAATATATATTAAATTTATAACAACAATTTATTATATACATATATGTGTATATATATATATATATATATATATATATATATATATATATATTGTTGGAAATTTATGTGTTCCGCCGTAATCTAACTTCTCTGTGTTTTTTGATAGATGGCATTGCCAGCAGTCCGGGACTCCGTGCGCTTTTATTACGCCGCGTCTGTCTGTGTCGTTACCCGCTCTAATTATTCGTCGTGTATATTAAGCCTTTTTCTTGTATCCATATATATAAAAGCTATAATATATTCATATCGTTTTACGTATCTCTTCGTTAAGAGTAATCTCACTCCGACATATATATATATATATAAAGTTGTTATTATATATATATAAATATTAAAGAACTGTAATATGTTTTATAAATTTTTAATTTTAGATGTTATTTAAATATTAATATGCATTATTATATCTATATTATACCTATAATAAAAATTTGATTTAAGATAATATAATTAATAAATATTACCATATAAAGTTACAAATATAGAACAAATCAAATACAATTTAAAAAATAAATCAGAATACAATTTAAATTAGATAATACATTTTTAGTACATTAATAATATAATGTTAAATACATTGCAGATACTTTCTTATTTAATACAATTAAAACTATTCATATAATATAACATAATTTAATAATAATTATTTATATATTATAATTAAGAACATAATTTACATTTAATTTAATTATATATTTAATTATAATATAACATAATTTAATTATAATTATATATATAATATTATTATGAATATAATTTACATTTTGCTTTACTTCATGTTAATAAGGAAATAAAAACATCAGTGAATTGCAAGCTGAAATGAATCCTTGTAAATGCACGTGCATTTAATTATATATTATTAACGCACATAAGCATAAATAATAAATCAAAAACTATAAACATTATAAAGAGCTATTTGTAACAAAGATATATAGATGTATTCGCATCACAATTGTTAGTATTATTAAACGGTTATTGTTGATATTTGACAAAATTTTGAAAGTAATTCTGTTGACTTTTGATTTCGGAAAAGCGCATTTGTATCTTGCTGTCAATATTTGAAATATATTGCTGCATACATCTGAAATTTTCTGCTAATTCTGTTAATTTGCTTGTCTAAAACAGATTATGTCCCGCTCAGCTAGTACGATCTGAGTGGTGGTTAGGCCCCTCATGGCTTTATAAGCCAGATATAGATTGGCCCAAAGGAAAGGGCGATTTTGTCGAAGAAGAAATAAATAGAGAAATTAAAAAGTCGGCTTTAGTATATACAATTAGCACGGAAACTACTACGTTAAAGTCGATGATTACTTTTTGTCTTATAATAAGCTAATACGTTTTTTGGCATGGATGCATAGGTTTCTTTTAAATTGGAAAAAAGAGATCGATAAAAGAAAGAAATTAAACGACGATCTTGATATGCACGAATTGCCTAAAAGAGCATATTTATCTGGAAAAGAGCAAAAGAGATTATACTTAATTCTCGTGGAAAAAAAAGCAGCAGAAACTAGATTATTTAAATATCTACAAGACAAATGTTTACGACTGTAAAAGGTAAAGAAAAATTATCTGCCTTTAAGATAATGAAGAATGAATACGATTTATACGTCTTAAAGACTAAGATTTTTAATCGAATCGATGATCTCAATTTTTTATGTCCTATTCTTTTAGATAATAATCATGACATAATTTATATGCTAGTGAAAGAAACTCATGAATCCATGGGCCATGCCGGAACACAGATTATTATCAATTATTTACGGGAAAGATTTTGGATTATTTCTCTTCGAAAAATAATAAGAGCGGTGATAGCCAATTGTATAGTCTGCAAGAGGCAGAAAACGAAACGTATGAAAATCGAAGTTCCTCCTTTATCTCCCCATCGCGTTCGCGACGCAACAATTTTCGAGATAGTTGGGATCGATTTTGCAGGTCCACTATTTTTGCGGGATGGGGGGAAGGGATGGATTTGTATTTTTACCTGTGCCGTGTACCGAGCGGTACATTTCGAGTTAGCATCAACACTATCGATTTAGGGTTTCATAGAATGCTTACGTAGATTTATAGCAAGACGCAGACGACCACGTACCATACCTATATAGCGATAATGGGATTAATTTTACGGGCGCCGCTAACGCATTAAGCAAATTAGACTAGGAAAAAATCGCTAAACACAGTTCGGCACACAGGCATTACAGATCGAATGGTATTTTAATCCGCCAGCAGCACCGTGGTGGGGTGGTTGGTGGGAGAGTCTCATAGGAATTCTGAAAACACTATTGCGAAAGATACTAGGAAAAGCGAGTCTTTCATACGCAAGTTTAAACACATTTCTGTGATGCAGAAGCAATAATTAATACTCGATCTCTAACGTATATCTCAGAAGATCCCGAGGATCTTAAGCCATTGTCACCGTCGGTATTTCTTCAAGAAAATCGAGAATACGGTGTATCCGGCGATATGCTATATCGGGCAAAATTAGAAAAGAAACTCAAACACAAACAGAAAATTATCGAAGACCTTCGAAAAAGATTTCGTACGGAATACTTAGGTCAATTATTATTGAAGGAAGGAAAAAAGAAAGAAACGCGGAAAATAGAAATCGGCAACGTCGTTCTAGTCGGCGACAACACACACAAGCGCATAGATTGGTCCTTAGCACGCGTAGTGAAAATAATTCCGGGCCGCGACGGTCAAGATAGAGTGTTTGTTTTAAAAACCAAGAATGGTTTGTTTAAGAGGCTGGTGTAAAGAATCTATCCGTTAGAAATAAAGCGAGGAAAGTCTGAGACCCTCATCAAAGATTTAGACAGGCGAGCGAGCTCCAAAGAACTTAGCGATAAAATTGATTGTGTTAGAAAGGAGCAATCTGTTTATAAAGAGAAAGACGACGATCTAAAGATTGTAACCACACAAAGTGGACGCGTTAGTAAGAAATCTGATCGTTTTGAAATCAAGCGTTAGTTGTAAGAAGAACATATTTAGCGTTTTGCTTTGTATAATTTCCTGAGTTCATTTTTTCTGTATTGAGCTATTTCGATATATGTACAATCTTAGACTAAGCTTTTACGATAAGTTATAGATATTCGTTCCCACGAAAAGGGGGAGGATGTCCTGGCAAGGATAGTAGAAAATGTGCCCGAGCACTTGAAATATTTTTCTAGAAATAAACAGCCGAGCACTTGAGTTAGAGATAGAACAGATAGGTCGCCCGGGCATTTTCGGTCCGGGATGTAAAAAGACAGTGAGAATCTCGGCGTCGTTGCGAGAGCACGAAGAGTTGCGAAAGGATCGCGCGAGTAGGAAGATCGACCCCTTGTATACACGCAGTGTTAATAAAGTATTATATCCTTTTAAGCTTAGAGAAGTGGCTCAGCTCATTTACGATCCCGATATTCGCGATTACGTTCATAACGATAGTCAAACGCATACGCCTCGATTTTCTTCCTTTTCAGTTAATTGTTGTAGAACGATCATGCCGGTTGCACATGCAGAAGTGAAATTAGTGTATTTGCATTATTCACCTAAATATTTCTTGTTTTAGTTTTTTTGTATCTATGCCTAATTAAAGTGTATATATTGATGTAATTATTTGCCGGTGCATTCTTCTAAAATATATTCATAAGTTTTTATAGTTGATTTGGCTGAGTCTTGCATTATATTTAGGTTATAATGCTTTTATTCTAAAAAATATGTTTGAGGGCACAAGTAACACAATACTCTGTGGACGAAAGTAACATGTTTCAATGCTTAGAGTGTAAGGGGGCTGGTCCCATAATAACTGTACCAAAGGCGATTCTTGTTATTCACGTATGCCATAATTGTGATTCGGAATAAATACCAATCTCTTTTGTATAAGTTATTATACAATTTTTACACTATTATTTAGAATTAAACTGTTATTTAGACTTAAAAAAGTACAAAACTAGTGTAATATTAAGTATAATTATTTTATGATATTACTTATAATTACTTTGCTTAACGAAGATTATTCCTTTTAAGTTTTTCAAAGATGATAAAAATAAATATTTATTTTATTTTTTATTTTAATATAATATAATACAAATTTATAAAAAAAGATATCTTGCTTAATAAAAGATTAATAATAAAAGTTGCCTTAAATTGAAAAAAGTCATATTTATTTTATTTTTCCGAAAATAAGAACTGGTACTTTTATCCCCAGACTATGTTACTTTCGTCCCCGATCCCCCGGATAAAAGTAACAATCAACATACTTGCGAAAAACTATAGCTCTTTAAATATCTATCATTTGAGATTGAAACATAGATATAATAATAGAACAATAAATGGAGTTTTTTAACATATAATGAAAAGTTCTGGACGATTGCGATTATTGACGACGACCACTTGAAGGTGTTAGTTGAAACAAAGTCACGCACATTGATTCAAGAGCTAGCGGAAAAACTTGGCGTAAGCAAGTAGTCAAGTCAGCTGTTTCTGATTACCTGGAACGAATTGGAAAAACAAAAAAGCTCGACAAATGGATGCCGCATCAATTGAGCGAAAATCAAAAGAATCGTCACTTTGAAGTGTGTTCTGCATTGATTTTGCGCAAACAAAATAATCCGTTTCTTGATCGCATTGTAACGTTTGATGAAAAATGGATCTTGTACGATAATCGTCGACGTTTTGCACAATTGTTTGACCATGATGAAGCGCCAAAACACTCTCGGAAACCAAATTTGCATTAAAAAAAGATTATGGTGACTATTTGGTAGTCGTCAGCCGAGATAATCCATTACAGCTTTTTAAATTCGGGCGAAATTATCGCGGCAGAGAGGTACTGTCAAGAAATTGGCAAAATGCATCAGGAACTGATACGTTTGCGTTCGGTTGGTCAACAGAAAAGTTCCAATTGTTCTACACGACAATGCTCGACTACACGCCGCACAACCGACGCTGCATTAATCAATTGAGCTATGAAGCTCTATGAAACTCTGTCTCACCCATTATATTCGCCGGTTTTCTCACCAACTGACTATCACTTCTTTAAACATTTTGACAATTTCTTGCTGGGGAAAACCTTTAACAATAAAGCTACTGTCAAAAACACCTTTGAAGAGTTTGTCGCTTCTAGAAATCTAAATTTTATGCTACAGGAATAAATAAATATTGTTTCTCGTTGGCAAAAATATTTAAATTTCAATGGTTCTCTTTTCGATTAATAAAGTTCACTTGATATATTAATAAGTTTCACTTTTAAAATATGCGTATTAGAACTTGAAGGTTAAAAACCACAATAACTTTCTGGACAACCTATATCTTCAATGTACATCAACTTATACGAAAAATAATATTAAAATATATATATTTTATAATCATAAAATTGAAAACTACAAATTAAAATATAAAATTGTAAATTAAATAATTATATTAAGGTATAAGTATAGGCATTAATAAAAATATATAATTAATATGTTAATTTAATAGAATCATTTAATTATAAATTTGGAAATACAATATTTTTTATGTCTTATTATACAACAGAAATAGACATTATTTATAATTTTCAGAGAAGCAGATATTATCTACAATGACAATGTAGATTCTGTTGCGACTAAAATCAAAGTTGCCCGCTTCATGGCCCATAAAATAATATAGGAATGTTCTTATTATGAAAATCCACTTTGGCCGTTATCCTCTTTGTTAAATGAAGCTATTGTCGCATTTCTTGGATTATATGTCACCAATCAGGTTATTTTAAGCATTCTTTAGCGCAAAACATGCTCAATAGCAAACAACATGATGGATATATATATATATATATATATATATATATATATGTATCATATTATTTGCAAGTGAGCAAGGTTTGCGTTAAACATACATATATATACAGGGTGTACCATTTTAACTTTCACACTCGAATATCTTGAAACTATGGCGGTTTCGGTGAAAATGTTTTAAACAAAAGTTGTATGGTTTTAAGGGGCCCATAAGACGGTGTCATTGGTTTTACCTTGAAAAGTCGTTTGAAGGTCACGTGAAGGTCACCTCCAACTTTTTAAACAGGATACTCTATATACTTTTCCATACTCTTGTAGCTTGCCTCAAGAGCTTTCCAAAACACTATAATTAAACAGTTTTTCATTAAATACTTTTCGAGTTATGAGGCTTGAAATAATTTCTTAATTTTACATAAACCATAAAATATCTAGTAAAATATTCATTTTCCAATTATCTTACCTTAATACTTTTATGTACAAAATAATGAGAGGAATCAATTGGTGTAAAGAAAAATCATAGTTTTTAAGAAAAAATATGGAATTGTTAATTGCAAATTACATATTTTTTCTTAAAAACAACTATGCTTTTTCTTTACACTAATTGATTCATCTCATTATTTTGTACATAAAAGTATTAAGGTAAGATAATCGAAAAATGAATATTTTACTAGATATTTTATGGTTTATGTAAAATTAAAAATTGTTTCAAGCCTCATAACTCGAAAAGTATTCAATGAAAAAATACTAGAAAAATATGTAATTTGCAATTAACAATTACATATTTTTTCTTAAAAACAACTATGTTTTTTCTTTACACGAATTGATTCGTCTCATTATTTAGTACATAAAAGTATTAAGGTAAGATAATCGAAAAATGAATATTTTACTAGATATTTTATAGATTATAAAATTAAGAAATCATTTCAAGCCTTAACTTGAAAATCACTCAACGCAAAAATACTTTATTATAGCGTTTTGAAAAGCTCTCGAGATAAGCTATAAGACTGAGCAATAAAAAATTGGCATTTCCGTTTAAAAAATTAAAGATGACCTACATGTGACCTTCCAACAATTATCCAAGGTCGAATCAATGGCACCATCTTATGTTCTCCTTCGAGTCAATCAACTTTTGTCTGAAACATTTTTCTCTAAAATCATTGGTTTACGAGATATAACACTGTAAAAAGAGACACCCTGCGTAGACGAAACTCTCTGCGAGGATCAAGATTAGATGTAGAATGAACTTCGCTTTGTCTTACAAAGTACACTTCGTGGACGCAATGAGTTCCGTCTCTCTCCCCCTTATTCCTTACGGGAGAGTTCTACTTCCAGAACGGACAACATAATGCAAACGTATTCCTTTAAATATAAAATTTTGTTTCGATTACATTATATAGTACAAAGAGTATCTTATTGTAAATTAGTACAATGTAAACTAACCTCATACATAATGCTTTTAATATCATATTATGCACTTTTACCATAATTATTAATTATTATTTATTATAACTATTATCTTATTCATATTCTGATGTAAATTATATAATTATAGTATCCAGTGTATTGCGTATATTACAACACATGATTACTGAAGTGATATTTTGGCAGAGTATCCGTATATATGTAAAGGACAAGTAAGTAATACACTATATTGCTATAATTACTATTTTTATTTAAATTAAATTTATTTTATTTTTATTTAAACACACCGTTTCTTTATACTTTATTATCTTTATTATTACCATTTCCAATATTTTTTACCTTCAATGTCATTAAATATTCAAGATATATTTCATTTTATATATACACTTATCTTTAAAAGTAATCAAGTTTGGCCATTTCTTTTAAATTATAATTTAAACTGTAGCATCAATATTTATATAAAAACTATAAATCATATGATTAATTATGTAATTAATTATATATTTAATTAAATTAAACATAAAATATAATTAACAATTTTAAATTGTGATAATTATATATATATATATATATATATATATATATATATATATATATTTATTTGCTTATAATACCTTTCGTTGTCACATCAATAAATTTTGCATAAATTTTATAACTTTAGCAAGCCAACTTTTAACTATTTTGGTGAAGTTATGAAGAACCTTTCGTCCATTCAAATGTCTACAGACAATTTACTTATAAGACAGCTAATTGAGTCTTCAACAAAACGAAAATATTTTCCTGTATTGAAAATAGTACGAGATTATAATCAGCCTATCGGACGGATAAAAGTAACGATACAACATAGAAATTTACATAAGATAGTGAATAATGACATACCTATGTCGTATATTACGCAGTTGGGTGACTGGATAGTATTTAATAAACAACAAATTGGTAAGTGTGCAATAAATTTATTACATTTTACAGTGTATATCAGACATACACATTGGAGAAAAAGATTTACATTATTAAAAATATTATTTATTATATTATGTATTATATACATTACATTTATTATACATTAAATATACATACATACATACGTACAATTATTAGAAATATTCAACTTTCATGCAAAATGATTTTATACCTAATATAATATACAATTTGCATTTCCATTTATGTTCACTTTATGATACATTTTTGATCTGTGTTAATGTATAAAAGTATAAGTACAAAAGTATAAACAGACACTTTTACTGATAAACCCTTTGAAAGAATTATATATATATATATATATATATATATATATATATATATACAATTTATTTCTTTTCGGCAGGATATTATCGAGTCAATTACGATATCGAGAACTGGCGAAGAATTGCAAGTTATCTAAATTCTAAAAATTATATGAAAATACATGTTTTGAATCGTGCCCAAATTATCGATGACGCTTTCCACTTAATGATAACAAACCAACTTAATTCCACTGTATTCTGGAATATTATGAAATATCTATCACGAGAAACAGACTACGTGGCATGGTATCCTATGTTCAAAGCTTTGAAATATCTGTCCAATATCTTTCTATTTCAGGAACCAATATATTTTAATATCAAGGTAATAACACATATTATAAACAATGTCAATAATGATGCCTTAAACATACTAAAAACATATTACTTATTGCACATATTAATATTGTGTGCATTTATAACAATAATTATTAAGTGCTTTCAGAAAAAATACATACATTAAAATACATGTGGCTAAAAAAGTTTGATTACGATTTTTAAATATATTTTGGATGAATGATAAGTATCTATTTCTATTCGAATAGAATACATACTAATTATAAAAAGTTGGAGAGGAAGATAGAGAAAAATATGAAAATTGTTACCATTTTTAATCAAAGCATGATATTCATAATGACGATTTAAATATCATTAATTTTTAGATAGAAAATTAGTAGAAAACATATATGTACATCAGTTATTTGTATGTTTAATACACACACAAACAGTTAAAAAGTTATTAAATTATATTATACATATAATGTCTACATGTATGTCTATATGTCTACAAAATATTTTTGTATTTTGTAGACATATATTTGTATATTTTGATATGGACATGTGTGCATGTGTTAAGCATGTGTGAATATGCACGCAAGTAAAATTCAAATTTGTGTAAATACGTATACAATATAAGTATAGCTATACATATAATAGATATCTTTATAAAAAGAAGTTTAGAGCTGTTTACCAAGACAAAACGTTCTTAATATATAAAACCATGTAAAATACATTTGCGCAAGATATCTTTCGGTATGGCAAAATATAATGCAAGAATCGAAAAATATAAAATTTATATCAAGTAACAATATAAATACATATAAATATATATATTTATATATTAAGGGGAAAATGCTAAACTTACTATACGATTTGCTTGATAAACTTAAATACGATGAAGTTTCTAATGAACACGATCTTACAAAGAGTTTAAGAATGGAGGCTGCGAAATGGGCATGTAATCTTGATGGTCGCATATGCATAAGAGCAGCCCAGCACAATTTAAATCGACATCTCGCAGATCCCAAAAAGAACACATAATTTTTCATATATATTCTCGGTTATTCTAATTTAATTGTTTTGTAGATACATGTGCAATGTTTATTACATTATTTGATCAAAATTTAAATTTATTATGTTATGTTATGAAATTATAATTTGTTTAATTATTTAATCAAAATATAAGTTTAATATGTGCAAAACTTTTATATTAGAATCTGTTTTTTGTTAAATCTCGTAGGCTTTTGCCATGGTGGAAACAATGGACATACTGTCAAGGTTTAAAAGTATTGTACTATTCTCTTAGCGATGAAGATTCTCCTTGGTGGAGAGTATATCGTCTGGGAAAAGAAAAATTTAAACCTAAACTTTTAAAATTTCTCTCTTGCCCTGAGGATTCACAATTTATCAAAGACTATCTAAATCTAATAAAAAATGATAGTACAACATCGATTATGTTTTTAAAAGATTTTTCCGATCAAGATTATATTAATTATTTTCTTTTTACTTTCGCGAAGCATGCAAAGAATCCTGTAATACTCAATTTCATATTACATAATCTTGAGCATATAAAACCTAAGTGACACAGTTTTCTCTCCGTAAATATATATCTATCATTCAACAATTTATTTGTGTATCAATACATTTACTGTTTTACTGTTACAGACAAGTCAGCAAGTATGCAACGTTTATTATTATTATTAATCATGTGTATTCCACAAATCAACTCGAAAAGGTAAAAATTGCATGTGCTTATGTACATATATATATGTAAAATAAATAACCATGATACGACATCAAATATTGCTGTTAATATCATCAAAATGATCTGCTTTAGATAAACGACTTCCTAACAGATAAATTTTTTAATGTAACGCAAGTTGAATTAAATGAATGTAAGAAGTTATGGTTTCTTGTGAAAGAAAGTAATACGAAAGTAAAGGTAAATTTTATGAATATCATTATTCTAATATTTCATTTATTAATCATTGATTTTTTTTTCATGCAGAATATATTAATGTCACAGTATCCCAAAGTAACAAGTAAAAATTAATGTTATTTAATTTTTTTTATAAAATAAGCATATTTTTATTTCTAATTTCCGAAAATATATTATTTTGGAAATATGTATTTTTAATGAATGAGAAATTGGGAAAGAGTGAGCGAGCAAGCGAAAGCAAAAGAGAAAGAGAATTTCTTTACTTCGAAATTTTAGTGAAAATCGATTTATATAAATTTTAAAAAGAGAATTTACAAGCTTCAGATTTAAATATTAGTTAGTCTAGATGTTCAGCTCTTAGTTAAATAAATTTAAATGTTTTTCAATATAATTGGGAAAGTATTACGTAATGTGATTCGCATACTTTAATATTACACGAGTCATTTGTTTACTAAAATAAAAATTTAATGAAGATAAATAAGTTAAGAAGAATTAATGCACCTGCTACATATAACAATTATAATATTAAAATATTATAATGATATTATCTCTGTGACAGCTGCAGTTTATATAAATTTCTAATTTCATTTTTAAAATCTCTAATTCTAAATTTTGATTTTGATTTGTCGAAGGTTGTAAAGTATTATTTATAAGCATTCCTTGCAAACAAAAGAGTTGTTAAGTAAAATATAGTGCAACACTATGTATAATATAATAGAACACATAGTACAATAGAAGAATGATTTTATTCTCATTTCAGCAAACTAGTAATTTTCATAATCCATAATTATTATTTATTCCTAATATATTTAAGATTATTATTATTATTGCATGTATTATATATATGTATTAAATATATTAATATTATACATATATATATACAGGGTGACCCATTTTAACTTAGGCAGCCAAATAACTCGAAAAATAAGCAAGATAGAGAAAAATGTTTTAGACAAAAGTTGTATGGTTTCGAGGGGGCCATAAGATGGTATCATTGGTTTGACCTTGAAGAGTCATTTGAAGGTCACGTGAAGGTCACTTCAATTTTTTTAAATGGAATACCCTATATATTTTTGTACATTCTTGTAGCTTATTTCGAGAGCTTTCCAAAACACTATAATTAAGTACCTTTCCGTTAAGTACTTTTTGAGTTATGATGTTTGAAATAATTTCTTAATTTTACATAAACCGTAAAATATCTTGTAAAATATTCATTTTTCGATTACCTTACCTTAATACTTTTACGTACAAAATAATGAGAGGAATCAACTGGTGTAAAGAAAACACATAGTTGTTTTAAAGAAAAAATATATAATTTGCAATTAACAATTCCATATTTTTTCTTAAAAACAACTATGTGTTTTCTTTACACCAATTGATTCCTCTCATTATTTTGTACATAAAACTATTAAGGTAAGGTAATCGAAAAATGAATATTTTACAAGATATTTTACGGTTTATGTAAAATTAAGAAATTATTTCAAGCCTCATAACTCAAAAAGTACTTAACGAAAATGTACTTAATTATAGTGTTTTGGAAAGCTCTCGAGATGAGCTACAAGAATGTACAAAAATATATAGGATGTTCCATTTAAAAAAATTGAAGTGACCTTCACGTGACCTTCAAATGACTCTTCAAGGTCAAACCAATGATACCATCTTATGGCCCCCTCGAAACCATACAACTTTTGTCTAAAACATTTTTCTCTATCTTGCTTATTTTTCGAGTTATTTGGCTGCCTAAGTTAAAATGGGTCACCCTGTATATATATATATATATATATATATATATATACACACATACACGAGATAATATTTAATATAATATTTATTAATAATTATTGGCTATTCACACTAATACTTAATACCGATATCCACGCGACGGAAGATCCGCAAGATTTAAATCCTCGGGTACATATTTCCATTTCTCTTGTCTACTGAACTCGCGTATTTCTTTTATTCTGTTCCGAACGAACGTTTCCCATTGCATGTCGCGTTTGATCCACGCCAACACTGTAGTCGAGTCGGTCTAACTAAAACGTCGTTCTAGAACTCTTTCGCGTTAAGGGGATGCTGGAATCATCGGCGAACTCATGCGCGATTTTGAGCGCCGCCTTGAAAGAATTAAAAAAAATGTTACCGACGCAGTCGGCATGAGAGTGAGCGAGATAGCAATAGGAGCGAGCGAGACAGCAATAGGAGCGAGGGAGACAGTAATAGGAGCGAGCGAGATAGTAATAGGAGCGAGCGAGACAGTAATAGGAGCGAGCGAGAAGGGAATAGCAGCGTGCAAGGAAAGGTTCGATCCTCGAGTTTTCTCTTCCAACTGCTATGCTCCTCTCGCTCGCTCCTATTACTGTCTCGCTCGCTTCTATTATTCTCTTTCGCTCGCTCGCTGAAATACATTTGTTGTGTGGTAATAATAATACACACCGCGTGATCTTTGTACATGTGTCGTTTCAAATGGTTATAAAAAAACGACTTTTTTTCTCGACCAAAATTTCGCCGCAAGGCTGAATATAATGTAGAGAACGAATAGGCATATATAAAATGTGTGTAAATTAAATTTGAAAAATATTTGTATATAATAAACATCTAATGTTATACACTTGACTTATATTTATCTGTATATAATAAATACAAATTAATTGTAATATTTAAATACATACATATTGAATATATAATTATTTTTATTTTGTATTTTATATTATAATGAATAAAATAATACTTATAATATACATATATAAATACATATATTGAATATTGTTGGAACATGTATTCATTGTTTGTGTAATTATGATGTAAAGTGTAAAATAAACATAACTATATTCAATTTGTGTAACCGTATTATATTAATTTAATAATTAATTTTGTATTTATCATATACGACTAAAATTAAGAAAAGCATATTCTTCTTTAGTTAAATTTTTTCTTCAATTATAAATGTATAGTAATATATATATATTATATATATATATATATATATATATATATATATATTTGTAAAATAAATATTTTATCATATTTGATATCTCTTAGACACTTTGCATACGTCTACTTCATCTTGTACATGGCTTCATTATATCATGGTTTTGCATATGCAAAATATGCAATAAATAGGAACTAAATATGTTACAATGTTTCTGAGAAATATGTGTATATAACATTATATATCTAATATCTTATACTTTTCTTATTTTTATCTGTGTCTAATAAATGCAAATAAATTGTTTATTATTTATAATACATATTAGATGTTGAATATATAATTATCTCTGTTTTGTATTTTATACCATAATGTGTGTGAAAAAATTATGAATACGTGTACATTTACAATAATAATCAATATATGTATTTATATGTATATATTGAATACTATTATAAAAATACATTTTAATAATTTCATTCATTATGGTATAAAATAGAAAAAAGCAATTTTATATTTACCTAATTGCATTATAATAAACAATTTATTTTCATTTATATTACACACAGATAAAAATTAGAAAAGTATATAATATTAGATATATAGTGTTATATACACATATTTCTAAAATTAAACATTGTTGAATATTTAGTTCCTATTTATTGCATATTTTGCAAATGCAAATCTATGATATAATGTACAAGATGAAGTAGACGTTTACAAAGTGTCTAAGAGATATTAATCAAATGTAATAAAATATTTATTTCACAAATATATATATATATATATATATATATATATATATATATATATATATATACAGGGTGGCCCATTTTAATGCATCCAGTCGAATATCTCGAAAACCAAGCCCGGGAGAGAAAAATGTTTCAGACAAAAGTTGTTTGGTTTCGAGGGGGCCATAAGATGGTATTATTCGTTTGACCTTGAAGAGTTATTTGAAGGTCACATGTAGGTCAGCTTCAATTTCTTAAATGGAACCTACTATTTATCATTGCACATTCTTGTAGCTCATCTCGAGAGCTTTCCAAAACACTATAATTAAGTACCTTTTCGTTAAGTACTTTTTGAGTTATGAGGCTTGAAATAATTTCTTAATTTTACAGAAACCGTAAAATATCTTGTAAAATATTCATTTTTCGATTATCTTACCTTAATACTTTTACGTACAAAATAATGAGAGGAATCAATTGGTGTAAAGAAAACACATAGTTGTTTTGAAGAAAAAATATGTAATTTGCAATTAACAATTCCATATTTTTTCTTCAAAACAACTATGTGTTTTCTTTATACCAATTGATTCCTCTCATTATTTTGTACGTAAAAGTATTAAGGTAAGATAATCGAAAAATGAATATTTTGCAAGATATTTTACGATTTATGTAAAATTAAGAAATTATTTCAAGCCTCATAACTCAAAAAGTACTTAACGAAAAGGTACTTAATTATAGTGTTTTGGAAAGCTCTCGAGATGAGCTACAAGAATGTGCAATGATAAATAGTAGGTTCCATTTAAGAAATTGAAGGTGACCTACATGTGACCTTCAAATAACTCTTCAAGGTCAAACCAATGGTACCATCTTATGTCCCCCTCGAAACCAAACAACTTTTGTCTGAAACATTTTTCTCTCCCGGGCTTGGTTTTCGAGATATTCGACTGGATGGATTAAAATGGGCCACCCTGTATATATATATATATATATATATATATATATATATATATATATATATACAGGGTGGCCCATTATATATATATATATATATATATATATATATATATATATATATATATATATATATTATATATATATATATATATATATATATATATATATATATATATATATAATAACATATATATAATATTATACATTTATAATTGAAGAGTAATCTTTAACCAAAGAAAAATATGCTTTTCTTAATTTTAGCCGTATATGATAAATACAAAATTAATTATTTAAAAAATTAATATAATACAGTTACACAATATAGTTATCTTTTACACTTAACACCATAATGACAAAAAATGAATACATGTATTTACAATACTATTTAGTACATGTATTTGTGTATATATATTAAATGTTATAAATATACGTATTAACATTTTATTCATCATGATATAAAACACAAAATAAAGATAATTATGTGTTCAATATGTAATTGTTTGTATTCAAATATTAAATAATTTATTTGTACATATTTATTATATAGAGATAAAAATACGTAAAGTATATAACACTAGGTGTATGTATATACATATAAACGTATAATGCCAGTACACGTTAGATCGCCCCTGGCTTTATTAGTATATAAATATATTTATATTAATATAAAATATTTTTAAAAATATTTCATATATAGAATGGGCCCCATCCATCGCCCATTTTCGTAAGACGCAACCATTATATTTTCGTCTTTCCGATTTGCACACCAAGTGTATAAATAATATAGCATTCTTTTTATGCAAATGAGGGACGCATTGAATATTATTATATTAAACAAATGCTATTTATTTTGATGCAACAAACATTTATTGTGAAGGGAACGGTGACAGCTTGTTAGTTTCTATTATATTCATAAAATGACGTCTCATGCGCTCTACGTCATTAGAATATTTATCCTCACAAGGATTTCTTCCTAAAACTACAGATGTAGCAAAAGCAGCTGCATAAATTCCGCAACATATGCTATCTGGTTGTTCTTGGACTTTTTCAAATATTATATTGCTTACATTTATTCTTGGATAACGTTTGCGAATATAATCTTTCTCTTTTTCTGCCAATTTTTTATATGTACAGCCAGGTAAGCTGTCATATATATGCAGTTTGGAGCCATCACAGAAAATGCATCGCCAGTGATCAGTACAGTTGCCTCCAATTATTTGTAAACTGTTATCGCTATCACTGGCTGTTATCAGATCCGGAAACTCCAAATACAGAACGCTTTGCGTTTCGAAACAAGAAGTTTCTCTAACAACACGCAAGAATCTATCTAACGATTCATCGTTCAGTTTGCTCTGTACAGGCAGAACGTTCTCTCTCACCAAAGGAAGAGGAGCAATTATATCATCTAAAACTTTCTTACGTTTTGCTATTTCATCTTTAGTTAGATTTTGTTTAATCTTTGAATAACTGACTAAGATGCAATCGCTATCTTGCTCTGTATCCGAAACAGTAGCAATATTCGCCAAGTCTGTTTGCATCAAATTCAGTTTTAATCGTTTGTTTTCTTGCTTGTTATCTACATTATTTTGTTGCGCAGTTTTGCGGATAATTTTTCTTTCAGATGCTTTTTTTTGAGCATCTTCTACATATTGCGGGTCTCTAATTAACATATGCCTGTTATGACGGCTATCCAAGATTTCTGGAAGCATACAGTCATGATAGAAACGTTTTAGAAAAGGCAGCATTTGATTTTCCCAAAAGTCATTGTCTCTATTTACTACCACAACTTTTAAACTTTTGGAAGTCCATATAGCGAATATGCAATAGTTTCGCTGCGTTATGTTCAACTGCCCTTGAACTTGATAAAAGAATCGATGATTTCGATTCATTTTATCATTATTTTTTCTGTCAAATATGCCTTTCAGTAAAGGCAATTTTTGTACAGCCTCATCAGCTGTTAAATTCTCTGCTGATAGAGGACATTTAATCTCTACCAAACCATCTTCATCGATAAGTCCATCGGGAGAAGCACCCAAAAATGGATTTTTATAATCAATGAACAATCCACATGGTTCAATTTTTTTATTTAATTTTGTAGCCAACTCTTTTCTGGCGACTTCCTCCCTATCGCGACCATATTTCATGGCTGCTGTGTCAATTTGTGAAGGATATAAAATGCTTTTTACAGTCGCTGCACAAGACGTTGTTGGTCTCATGCGACATACAGTTCCAAAATTGGATGCTGTTAGCATTTCACGCCTTAATGAATGCCATAGTTCACATTCATTTTGGTCTCTTGTATCCCGTTCAATTTTTTCCCTGTTTTCTGCATTTTCTGACAACTTTTCTATATGATTTATTTCAAGTTGTTTGTATACGTCAGGTGGAAGATCTGGCTTTTGTGATTGTGGGCCATAATATCGATCTGTTCCTGCCTCTCGTTTAAATTTTTTACATCTGCCATCCTCTTCTCGAGATTTTTTGGTTATCGCAACCTTTATTTGTCGTCGTTTTTCTAAATTTTTGACAGTCGGGGGAACATCCTTACACATGCTTTTGTATACTTGCGTAAGCACTTGTTGAGTATTATACTGCACAACAGCTCCCGCAATTCTAGCATTGTAAGAACCTCGTAAACCAAAATTAAGGCGCTTTCCACCTATTTCTTTGCAGATTATTGAATTAAACGCTTCTGCAGGATTGTTTGTCAAATTTAACAACAAACTATCGGAATAAGCACTCAAATACCTGACAGCACTTTCAATTTTGTCATATAAACCGTGGAATTTTAAATACGGCACATAATTTTGTATTTTCTCACGGTTTTCTTCGCATCTACGGCCACGTTGATTACATCCTTTATGCTCACCAAAAATATGGCTAGGAATATTTAAAATATCTTTTTGTAATTCCGTAGCTTTGTCATGGTGAGGTAATTTTTCCCCTCTTCGTAGAGCGGCAGCTTCTACTACTTCTTTCCGTATTTTTAAAATGTTGTTTTTTACAAGATTTCGTAGCTGTACAAAGCCACGTTTTCTGTGCTGTTTTAGCTGAACTGTACCTGCAACGACCTTCAACTTTTTGCACAAGTTGCGAAGCAAATGATTAGTGCATTCTACTTTTTTTACGGTCACCATTTGTTCGCGATACGGTGCGTTATTTAGTATGGCCTGATATACACTGCTGTCGCCATCAGCAATAACTGTTTTATATATCAGTCCATGCATTTCAAGGCTATTTTTAAAGCCTTCTACAATGGCGTCACTTTCCATACTTGTAGAGCTAGCGTTGCGGTCAAAATTTTTATAACATTTGTGACTGCGTGACTCGAGTCCATTTCGCTCCGCTCTGTCACACACCGTACAAAATTTGTTGCGGATACCAATGAAGAGAACTTTTTTTGTGCGGTAACCAATTATGGCACCAACACCAGAAAGTGAATCGTAAGTGTTGCCGTACGACCTCTTCATCCAACTACCATCCGCTACAACGGTTATGTATGGAATGCCATTTATAGTTTCATTCCTCTCGAGGGCGAGTTGTTTTTCTACTTCGCCTGCCATTTTCATACTTTCTGTAGCTGTTTTTTGAAAATCATCGACTAGATTTTCGCGATATTTTATATAAGTCTTTTCAGACATGCAAGGAATATTTACACCTGCACAGAACTCTTCCAGTTGGGCATAACCATTTCCAATTGTTATAGTTGTAGCTACAGCAGCTTGGTTGAGATCCAACTTTTCAGGTTCTGTGGATTCTGACCATATATTGTCTTCATAGTTGCACATTTGACATTTGAAGAAATATTGCGTCATCAACCCTTCACGATGAGATTTTATGAGTTTCCAATCTTTAAATTGGCACTCTATTCCTCGCGCATGGCTATCAAATGTTCTGTGCATCTCTGTCCATATAAAAGAAAAGTCGACAATACTGCGGCCTTTAGGCATGCATTCTTGGATACGATTTGTATCTAAAAGGCCTTTATTATCGATAACGAGATTTTCGTTATCTTCGCTATGTACAACTTTTTCTATATACATACCTGGTACGTCGCCTTTTATATCTTCGTACTGCATTACTTTGGTACTGATGTTTGAATCCATCTTGTCTGATGATTCCATTGATTCAACAAACTTGATGGATTCATTTTCAGTACCATTAGTAAGCTTAGTACCACGCAGACTTTCAACCCGCTGTAGGTTTAGCATTTGTCGCCTAGAAAAAAATAATCATATAATATTTATACGCATTTGAAACGTCATATAAAACATTATATACTCATTATTCCTTTCAATTTTCAAAAGAAAACTTCAAAAAGATACAATCTTAAAAGTAAGAACAGTTTTTTTCTTATTCTACTGTAAAAAAATTTTCATATACAATACAATATTATGTTCAAAGTAATTAAAACCTTTAAGAGTAAATATAACCAGTACATGATATACTTTTCTGGCATTATTGTTACGAACCAGCTCACGTCAGAATAGACGGCTCTGGCATTATTGTTACGAACCAGCCCACGTCAGAATAGACGCCTCTGGCATAATTGTTACGAACCAGCCCACGTCAGAATAGACGCCTCTGGCATAATTGTTACGAACCAGCCCACGTCAGAATAGACGCCTCTGGCATAATTGTTACGAACCAGCCCACGTCAGAATAGACGCCTCTGGCATAATTGTTACGAACCAGCCCACGTCAGAATAGACGCCTCTGGCATTATTGTTACGAACCAGCCCACGTCAGAATAGACGCCTCTGGCATTATTGTTACGAACCAGCCCACGTCAGAATAGACGCCTCTGGCATTATTATTATGACCAGTCCACATTGAAGTATGTCTCTGGCATCAATTACTATTAACTAACTATTACGATTAACTAACTGTGTAACTACTATTTATATCAAGTGTTATTTTTATCAATAAATTAGAAAAAAACTGTTCTTCATATTTTACTTTAATATCTCGTGGATGAACTGGCGGTACACGTTTCTTTTTATCGAAATATAAGATTAATTTTATAAATTTGTTATTTGCTGAAGAAAAATCACAGAATAAAAAAAACCGTAGACTTCACTTTCAATATTTTATACAGGGTGTCCCATTTTAAAAGTTCCACTAGATTATCTCTATAGGAAAGCATTTAAGAAAAAAATGTTTCAAACAAAAGTTGTTTGATTCGAAGGGAGACATAAGATGGCGCCATTGGTTTGACCCTGAAGAGTCATTTGAAGGTTCACATAAAGGTCACCTTGAATTTTTTGAATGGAACACCCTATATATTTTTGCATATTTTTGTAGCTTATCTGGAGAGCTTTCCAAAACACTATAATTAAGTATTTTTTCATTAAGTACTTTTCGAGTTATGAGGCTTGAAATAATTTCTTAATTTTACATAAACCATAAAATATCTAGTAAAATATTCATTTTTCGATTATCTGACCTTAATACTTTTGCACAGAACAATGTGAGGAATCAATTGGTGTAAAGAAAACACATAATAGTTTCTAAAAAAAAGTATGTAATTTGCAATTAACAATTCCATATTTTTTCTTCAAAACAACTATGTTTTTTATTTACACTAATTGATTCCTCACATTGTTCTGTGCACAAAAGTATTAAGGTAAGATAATCGAAAAATTAATATTTTACAAGATATTTTATGGTTTATGTAAAATTAAGAAATTATTTCAAGCCTCATAACTCAAAAAGTACTTTAACGAAAAGGTACTTAATTATAGTGTTTTGGAAAGCTCTCGAGATAAGCTACAAGAATATGCAATGACAAATGGTAGGTTCCATTTAAGAAATTGAAGGTGACCTTCATGTGACCTTCAAATAACTCTTCAAGGTCAAACCAATGATACCATCTTATGGCCCCCTCGAAACCATAAAACTTTTGTCTGAAACATTTTTCTCTAAAATGCTTTGTTTTCGAAATAATTGCGTGCGTTAATTAAAATGGCTCACCCTGTATATACAGGGTGTTTCATTTTAATCCGACCAGTCGAATATCTCGAAAACCAAGCCCGGGAGAGAAAAATATTTCAGACAAAAGTTGTTTGGTTTCGAGGGGGCCATAAGATGGTGACAATGATTTGACCTTGAACAGTCATTTGAAGGTCACATAAAGGTCACCTTAAATTTCTTAAATGGAATACCCTATATATTTTTGCACATTCTTGTAGCTGACATCGAGAGCTTTCCAAAACACTATAATTAAGTACCTTTTCGTTAAGTACTTTTTGAGTTATGAGGCTTGAAATAATTTCTTAATTCTACATAAACCGTAAAATATCTAGTAAAATATTCATTTTTCGATTATCTTACCTTAATACTTTTACGTACAAAATAATGAGAGGAATCAATTGGTGTAAAGAAAACACATAGTTGTTTTGAAGAAAAAATATGTAATTTGCAATTAACAATTCCATATTTTTTCTTAAAAACAACTATGTGTTTTTTTTACACCAATTGATTCCTCTCATTATTTTGTACATAAAAGTATTAAGGTAAGATAATCGAAAAGTGAATATTTTACAAGATATTTTACGGTTTATGTAAAATTAAGAAATTATTTCAACCCTCATAACTCAAAAAGTACTTAACGAAAAGGTACTTAATAATAGTGTTTTGGAAAGCTCTCGAGATAAGCTACAAGAGTGTGCAAAAATATATAGGGTATTCCATTTAAAAAAATTGAAGTGACCTTCACGTGACCTTCAAATGACTCTTCAAGGTCAAACCAATGATACCATCTTATGGCCCCCTCGAAACCAAATAACTTTTGTCTGAAATATTTTTCTCTCCCGGGCTTGGTTTTCGAGATATTCGACTGGTCGGATTAAAATGAAACACCCTGTATATATAGACAGAATAGTAATGGTTGCAGCACTTTTATTATTAAATTTAGGTACAAGTTAGTAATCATATATCGTATATCGATATATCGTGAAACTTGCTTATATATATATATATATATATATATATATATATATATATATAAGCAAGTTTCACGATATATCGATATACGATATATGATTACTAACTTGTACCTAAATTTAATAATAAAAGTGCTGCAATCATTACTATTCTGTCTACAAGCTTATATGATTATGCAAAACATACCTTCTTGCCCATCCTTTCTTTCGAGAAAGTCGGAGGCGGGAAGGATATTTGTTTTTTAAGTCTTCTTTCATTTCGTATTTATTGCTGTAAGAGAATAAAATAAATAATAAATTTAAAATAATAAATTTTTCGAAATATGTTTGGGGCGATTAAAATTAAACGCCCTGTACATAATTATAATATTTCGTAATATCACAAATCAAATTAGCAATACTTACGAATAAAATTATACAATTACTGAATTGTTTAATTATACAATGTTGTTCGTTGGCTTCGTTATACGACACATATATGTTACACTTGGCAACGTCGGATCGTGCACGCGATAAGCGAGTGTCCACGCAACAAGCAGTGATGCCAGAATGGATACGCTGGCAACAGCAAATTATTTCGCATAGAGTATAGCTCGGCGTTCCTGTGGAACAGTCGAGGGTCGAGAGGCATCGAGGAACGTCGAGCTATACTCTATGTGAAATAATTTGTTGTTGCCAACGTATCCATTCTGGTATCACTGGCAACAAGTGCGAAACGTGTCTTGAAGATAATCGCAGTGTACTGAGTGCAGTAATATTCCATCCGTCGCACGATGAACACACGTAAGTACTGCGCTCGTATATACATAAAATATTACTTTTTATTAGTAGTACTACTTTTATTAGTAGGTACTTTTTATTAGTAGAAATTTATTAGATGTGATATTACAATAGCATTATTAGAAACTATATAAATAACCATGTAAATTGTAATAATATTTGTTGGTTAGGTACAGTAATAGCACAGTATATACAGTAGCGCAACTCCCTGTCGGCACCTTTGAAGTTTGTGTAGCATAAAATGAAATGCGCATGCGCGAAGTCAGCGAGTATACTAGTACTGCCATCTGTACTTTCCTCTCATTCTCTCCTTTGGTTTTCGTTCTCTTTCTAACACATTATAATATGTAATATAAATTAAATTCAATAAAACTTGAATATATGTACATAAAGAAATTGTAAAAAATATAATACAAAATATATAATGCAAATATATATAAAAAATAGTATATATGACATGATGTGAATATTAATTAACCATTTTATATGTCATATATAACTGATAGCAGAAAAGATATATACTCATAATACTCATATATAATTTATAATATATTTACATATTAATACTTATATATATAATTTTTAATATATTTATATATTAATTGTACATACGTATATTTTATATATATATTCAAAAACTTAAAATTAAAAAAAAAACATTTAGATTGAGACTACAATCACTTAAATTTTATTATATAAAATATATATATTTATGAGCAAAATGAATAAAAAAACAAGAAATATATATTTGTTAATAATATATATTTATTTATAAACAGTTGTATTTCGTTAAAAATATTTATTTCACAAACAGACATAATCTTGAAACTAAACCTTTTCTCTCTCAAATCATCTGACCATACCTCAGCTACTCGGTCCACCTCAGCATGAATCAGAAAGAGAGAATGAGAGAGTAGAAGAAGAGAAACAAGAAAGTGTTTTACATTCAATTAAAATACAAATGTGTGAAATACGTTATAACATATATGTCATATAAACGTTTGATGTTTACATCATATAAACATCAAACGTTTATATGACATATATGTTATAACGTATTTCACATTTGTATTTTAATTGAATGTAAAACACTTTCTTGTTTCTATTCTTCTACTCTCTCATTTTCTCTTTCTGATTCATGCTGAGGTGGATCGAGTAGCTGAGGTATGGTCAGATGATTGATTTGAGAGAGAAAAAGTTTAATTTCAAGATTATTTCTGTTTGTGAAATAAATATTTTTAACGAAATACAACTGTTTATAAATAAATATATATTATTAACAAATATATATTTCTTGTTTTTTTATTCATTTTGCTCATAAATATATATATTTTATATAATAAAATTTAAGTGATTGTAGTCTTAATCTAAATGTTTTTTTTTTAATTTTAAGTTTTTGAATATATATATAAAATATACGTATGTACAATTAATATATAAATATATTAAAAATTATATATATAAGTATTAATATGTAAATATATTATAAATTATATGTGAGTATTATGAGTATATATCTTTTCTGCTATCAGTTATATATGACATATAAAATGGTTAATTAATATTCACATCATGTCATATGTACTATTTTTTATATATATTTGCATTATATATTTTGTATTATATTTTTCACAATTTCTTTATGTACATATATTCAAGTTTTATTGAATTTAATTTATATTACATATTATAATGTGTTAGAAAGAGAACGAAAACCAAAGGAGAGAATGAAAGGAAAGTACAGATGGCAGTACTAGTATACTCGCTGACTTCGCGCATGCGCATTCCATTTTATGCTACACAAAATCGGGAGAGTTGCGCTACTGTATATACTGTGGTAATAGTAATAAGACATAGTAATTAAAGACTATTTTATAAAATAAATCTGTTCGATAGACACATATACGTAAATATTAATTAATGTATATTTATTTAAGGAAGAAGTGAATCAATAGAGAGAGTGAAAAATGTTCTCTCTCCGCTGCTATCAAAAGGGCGGGAAGCGAAATCTGAGGTGAATCGTCGCAAATCAACATCCACGACGGTGCCAACAAAGTGTACAGCAACGGCGATGATGCAAAGGGCTACAACGCAAAAGTCAACGGAGTCTAAGACACCATCAACTAAATACGATGGCGACAATACGACGGCGACAATGCAAAGAGCTACCATGACAGAGCCGATGTCACCAGGGGCGACGACGGCGACGACGTATGAAAATATAAAAGAAAATGTGCATACAAATATAAAAGTAAGTAACTGCATATTTAATTATTGCATACTTTTCTTTTTTACTGTATGCAGATCATAGACATATTAACATAGACTGCTCATAAGGTAGCGAAGAGTGTCCTCCTGAGAGAAAAGGATAGCATGAATTTATTTGTGTTTCTATCTTTTTCTGGTACACGCGTGATGCAATTTCAAGTTAAAAGTCAATAACTTAAAATTGCATCACGCATGTGTCAGAAAAAGACAGATACACAAGTTAATTCATGCTATCCTTTTCTCTCAGGAGGATACTCTTCGCTACCTTATGAGCAGTCTATGTTAATATGTCTATAATGCAGATATAAATAATACTTGGATTTTTTAAAATTTGTGAAAAAAGTATATTATATTAGAGATGTCCAAAATTTTATTAAAATATTGATAGGTATGGTCTCTCAGTTGTAAATATTTAAAAATATAATTAGAATATATTTATAATAATAACATTTATCTCTTATTGCTTGTAATCTGAAAACCTATTATAATCGTAACATTTTTCATTTATTCTTTCAATTCGTATTTATTTTTAATTATTAATTTGATATATTACGATAAGACACTTTATGTTTTAAGACTATAAAAACGTATTTTCTTATTGTCTTATTTCATGTATTTTCTTATTGTCTTATTTCATGTATTTCAGAGAATTAATCAAGTCGTGCGTCGGGAAGTCGCCAAAGAAAGGAAAAAAATAAAAAGAGAAGAATTTCAAAGACGAAAAAT
This sequence comes from Camponotus vicinus, assembly GCF_025532165.1. Classification (NCBI taxonomy): domain Eukaryota; kingdom Metazoa; phylum Arthropoda; class Insecta; order Hymenoptera; family Formicidae; genus Camponotus; species Camponotus vicinus. Next base: position 4,987,954 of record NW_028141947.1, read on the forward strand.
GAAATACGCGACACGTATTCCACCGATACCTGCACCACCTGTTTATGTGCCACCTTTTGTATCATCGCCAGTACCAACATCGTTTTATGTACCGACTTACGCACCATCGACTTATGCAGCGCCGTTTACATACGCACCACCGGCTCACCCACAACCACCGCCTTACGCAGCACCGACTCACCCACAACCACCGCCTTACGGAACTCCGAATGTAATATTTTCACCTTACGCGCATATGTATCGACCTCATTTTTGAAATTGATTTTTTGCGGCGAGTTTGCATTTTCAATGATATATAAAATGAAGAAAATTTTATTTTTTTTAGCGATAAACTTTTATTGCTAACATATTTCGATAAAAAAAATAATTATTTTTCAGTTGCATTTTCTTCTAAAATTTACAATTTCGGCTGGTTTGAATTTACTTAGCACGTAGGTCGTTTTGACGAATATAAATATGAAATAAATCACAATAACAATTTCAAGTATGCACAAGGTGAAACACATAGAAAAATGTAGGTCCTCTTCGATTTTAAAGTATAATTTTCTTAGAAATAATCTTTCTGACATTTTGCTGTTCTTTAAACACATATTTAAAATGCGCGATTGTTTCATAATATCGAGATATATAATTCTATCAACTATTCTATTAACTAACGAAAACGACAAACGAAATCTATTTCAACAGATTTTTTACGAACTTTCACATGTCTGCATTTTTTTGCATATTTCTAAATTTATTATCGAAAAACCTTTTTGTTGAGTTATTCAAGGGAGAAGAGAATCAGAAAGAAACCTACAATCTGTGCAACAAGCATTGTATATTGTTCGGATGGAGCGTTGTAGACGGCAATTGCAAGGAAGAAACGTAGAAAAAAGTTGTTCACTGGCGCAGATGGTATGACATTGTGATCTATGCAAATTACAAATCAAAAAGCAGCCACAAATAGTAGATATTTAAGATATAAATACACGTAAAGAAATCAGATAAATGTTTTGTTATTCTATTACAAATTCTTTGAATATTGCAATCCAATAGCGAAGACTGACATTTCGATTCTTGTAAAATATAATCTCTATGTGATTATATTTTACAAGAATCGAAATGTCAGTCTTCGCTATTGGATTGCAATATTCAAAGAATTTGTAATAGAATAACAAAACATTTATCTGATTTCTTTACGTGTATTTATATCTTAAATATCTACTATTTGTGGCTGCTTTGTGATTTGTAATTTGCATAGATCACAATGTCATACCATCTGCGCCATTTCTATATCTATGTTATAGAAATGCAAGATATCCAAAAGCTTATTAGCACATAAGAGATGAGAACGTGCGAATTTTTATTTTTGTTTCATTTTTTATTTTTTTTTTAATTTTAATTTTTATGTTTGTCACTTCTTCGTTATCTGTATGATTTAAATATAATTTTTACTGTACCTTTACAGAATAACACACCGTACATTAAACACTAGCCATATATAAAATGTTTATTTTTTTATAATAAAGATAATTTTTAAAGAAAATTAAAAGACTGCAAAATAATTTATTATATAAGTAATGATTATATAATATAATACTGATATGTTTGTACTAAATATTGAAACATGAATATATGAATAAATATATTTTGTATAAATAATTGTAAAGATAGACAAAACATATTCTTTTCTCCCTATCCCTTGTCTCCATATCTCCTAAATATAAAAACACTCCTGAATATAAAAACACTCAAAATTATTATTAATAATAATTAAAATATTTCGAACAAAAATAAAAATTGTATAATTATTATTATTATTATAATTATTCTTTCATGTTTATGCAATTAAAATATACTCATTTTTCAAATTTAGAACTACGTTCAATTATATGTGCATACGTATATACAAGATCTATGTATGTGATTTATGTCGATTGTTGTGAACAAATAATCTAGTTGTTTATTGTTCAATATAACTTATACAAATAGAGAGAGAGAGAGAGAGAGAGAGAGGAAGGAAGGATGGAAGGGAAAGAGAGAGAGAGAAGATGATGAGGAAGGAGAGAGAGAGAGAGAGAGAGAGAGAGAGAGAGAGAGAGAGAGAGAGAGAGAGAGAGAGAGAGAGAGAGAGATATGGAGATGGAGATGGAGATGGAGATGGAGATGGAACATCTTCTATCGTAATATCCTGGAACTAATTTGTTGCTATTTTTCACTCCACTTTACCTACACTCACGCATACATACACACGAATCGTTCTACATACTATACTTTTATATTAAACTTCTAATTTTGATTTCGAAGGTTCAACAATGTTTTTTCGTATAATTCGACCCAAGCAAACTTGTTTTTACGTTCATACAAATTATATAGCTTTTATATGAAGTACATATTATGACGAGTTGACAGTTCGTCTACAATTCGAGACGCCATATTAAGATAAAAATGGATAAGGAAAACTGTAATTTCATAATTATTTCTCGTTTTTCATATAAAATCGAAGTTTGCTAGGATTATTTATGTATGTACTGCAATCCTACATAAATATTTTCAATTCTGTCAAATTAATGCGACGAAAGACCAGAAGTACGAAAATGGTAATTTTGTCGGTAATACAGTCGAGTACAGCATCCCGGACTTAATAACAGAGGTTGTAAGTCTGACCGCTATTGTGGCCGCCATCAATTCGAGACGCGGAATTGTAGCTTTTCGGGAGCTATGCGAGATCTCGCACTCAAAAGTGTAACGTTTACTGCGCTCTCATATTCCATTCTCGCGAAAACAGCTGCTGCATAAGCCGAACCGCTGGCGTCGCAAAACGACGTATGTAATGTTAAATCATCCCTGCCGAGTTTTCGCGGAATGTCGATTCGATTCGATAAAGGTAACTCGTTTACCCAGTTCACGAATTTACTTGCTTGATTATCCGCGACCTTTGTGTCCCAATCTTTCTTTTCCGTCCATAATTCTTTAAGCAATAATTTAGGCAACAACGATATGGAACACGTAAAGCCGATAGGATCGAAAATTTTGTGCGTTGCGGACAAAATTACTCTTTTCGTTATAACGCTTGAAATATTCAAATTCAACACTGACGGATTGACCGAAATAGTGTCTTTGTTTTTGTTCCATAAAATTCCCAAAACGAGTGTTGTTTCGCTAGCTCTCGAATCATGTAAACTTTCCCAGCCACGAAGTTCGAAACCGCCCGTTTTCATTATCGTCGTGGATTCTGATATAAACGTTCTTCATTCTTCTTCCGAATCTACACTGGTGACATAATTGTCGACATAGAACGATTCTCTTAATTTTTCCGCTGATTTTTTATTCGCGTCAATGTTAAGAACGTCGATAAATGGAGCTCAATGATCGCTGCTAATATAAATGGGCTGCAGGCTAGACCGAATACTACTCGACAATGACGGGAAACTATCCTTTTACCGCCTACGATCCAAAAGAAACGGAGATAATTCCGGTCCGCCTTGTTTACAATTATCTGTAAAAACGCTTTCTTTATATCAGACACACACTACTACGATCTCTCTTTCTCAAAATCTATTCAAAGACGAAGGTACTAACTCAATTAAGTTAGGGCTCTCATTGATTTAAAGACGGATATCCTCTCTTAGAAGCAGAAGCGTCAAACACCGGTCTTATTTTAGTCGTACTATTCAATTTTATCATTGGGCGATGCGGTAAATAATGGCCTAAATTGTCAATTTCATCGTCAGGTACTTTTTCAATAATCCCTTCCGACAGCCATTCCTTGAAAACATTATCATACGCTTCTAATAAATTTTTTGAAGCAAGTTTATCCAGACATCTTTCAAATTTATTGCGCGCTATATCGTAATTGCTGGAAACAAGCTCATGATTTTCCGTCCACGGTAATCGAACTTCATATCGACCGTCCGCGTTCAATTTAGCCGTCTCTATCAAAAACTTCCGCGTTTGTTCGTCTCTCGCTGCTTTATCCGTTTTCTCGATCGAATCTGTGATACCGATAGCATCTAGACGCCACAAATCGCATAGATTGGCCTCCTGCACGAACATTGTCGTTATCATTACCATCGCGTCAGATCTCGTGGATTCTTTCTCGTGGATAATTTGCCTAACACCGTCCATCCTAGACGTGTCTCGATAGCCGTTAATCCGTTCTTTAAATCGCATTTCCTACCAGTTAATAATTTACCGGCTACATCCGCACCGATTAGCACTTCTATAGAATTACTTTTACCTCCGATATCCGTTAGATTAATATTCTTTGCTTGTAATTCATCGACCCATGCATCTCGCTCAATACTCGCGATCGGAGCGCAAATAGTATCCCGGTTCATGGCCGAGAAATTGCACGCGTACGATTCATCTAAATTCTGAATGTGTATCTTAAACATATTGTGAATTTTGCTTCCCGACTTGATTCCGCCGAACAGCGAATGTGAAACTTTTAATTCACCAAGCGAAACGTAACCTAATTCTCTCGCAATATCTGTGCGGATATACGAACGTTGTGACGCCGTATCAAAAATCGCACTTACAATTTTCTCTCGCGCTTGAGAACACAATTTTATTCGAAGAGTTTGTAAACAAACATCCGGCGTCTCGCAAAATGAAGCTAGGTTCTGATCATCGACAATCTTTTCGTTATCGTTCGACTTATTTAGAAACGCTCGGTTTAATTACGGAATTGTTCTCCTTGCGAATTATACTCGGACACATTAATAGAACGTACTGTCTCGATCACATATCGCATTTTACTTTAACTTTAAATTTTTATGAAATATGTCCGCGTTTTAGACAATTAAAGCAACAGCCTTCTTTCTTAACAATGTCCTTTTGTTCATTTAATATTAATTTACGCGCGGATTCGCAGTTTAGACTATCGTGATTTAACTTACAGAAAATGCACTCTAGCCTCCTTTGGTCCTTTGCCACGAGAAGCACATTAGCACTAGCTGCCTCCTTCATCGATTCTGTTTTACCTTTCAGCTTCTTCATTTTCTCTTGTTCCGTCGATAAACCGAAGCCTGTCAATGCCATGTCGATGCGCTCCTGGCTTTCCATTTCCAACTGCAGGAATCTAAGAAGTTTTGTGAGTCGATCTATTGTTTCACGTTGTCCGTTTGCTTCCATCGTTTTCCGTTGTCCACTGTGTTGCCATGCTCGAAGGACCTCTTCTGAGAGAGACGACTTGACGAGCGGGTACAGCATGGCGGCACAATTGTTCGTCGTCACGCCAATGCACGAATGTAGCACTTGAGCTTATCGTATAGGCTCGTAAGGGACAACTTCTTATTTCCCTTTACTGCGTTTTGCAACACGAGACCTAGTAGTTCGCGCACGTAAAATTCCACAATGATATTGTCTCGTCCAAAACGATTTTTTAGGCTCGAAATTGCTTTTTTATAATTTTCCCCCGTAGGCGGGAAACTTCGCACGAGCTCGTTCGCGCGCGAATCCGGTATCATTTCTTGTTGTAGATATTGCATTTTATTTTCTTCACTAATTGAAGGATCTTCGCTTATCTTCTTAAACTGGCTTCAAAGAGGAAGCCAATCTTTAATATTACCGCCAAATTTTGATAATTTTAATTTAGGAAGCTTCGACGTTTTCAGGGTGTTCGTCGAGACCATTCTCGATATGTTGTCCGACGTCGATGGCGTTATCTTAGATATTTTCATTTTCGCTGTTAGATACTGAATTTTGTATACATCGCCCGATTCTAACTCTCTGTTGATATCAGTCTCGTCCGCCTCTGATTCGAACAGTGTTTCGTTATATGCAGAATGTACTGCATCCAGCTCAGTCATTTTTGTTTCAAGGAATTGAAACGCCACTATCTTTTCTTCTCTTGAGCAGTCGCTCTCTAATCTTGTTGAGAACGCAGTGAGAGCCTTTGTAAAGGCTATACGAAGCGCCTTTCTTCGTTTCTTTAGGGCATCCATCTTCACGGCGTCGACACAACAAAGATTCAAATTCTAATTTCCGATTTCGCGAACAAATTGTCCTGTCACGGTCGCCAGTTGTTATGAACGTAATCGCGAATATCGGGATCGTAAATGAGCTGAGCCACTTCTCTGAGCTTAAAAGGATATAATACTTTATTAACACTGCGTGTATACAAGGGATCGATCTTTCTACTCGCGCGATCCTTCTGCAACTCCTCGTGCTCTCGCAACGACGCCGAGATTTTCACTGCCTCTTGACATCGCGGACCGAAAACGCCCGAGCACTTATCTGTTTATATCTATCTCAAGTGCTCGGGTGGTCTATCTATTTACTTAATCAAAAATATTCAAGTGCTCGGGCACACTTTCTACTATTCTTGCCAGGACAATTTTAGTACAACAGTACGTGCTAACAATCTATCACTTAAATCATCACTTTTTATCTTTAATTTTGATCTAACAAGGAAAGGCACGGAAGTGTCCCCCTCCGATTTTGATGAGCTTTTAATATGTTGTTTTCTAGACAAAAATAAGGGACACGTATTCTTTTATACGTGCCCATACGCGTGTCTAGGGGGTAAAACACCTCTTTGAAAAAAATCTGTTTTTTCCTTTCGAGATGAATATTTCAGAAACTATAAGAGATAGAAAAAAATTTTCAAATTAAAAGTTAAATGGCTTCAAGAGTACTTTACAATAATAACAAAAAAAATGTTTAGCTTTTTAATTTTTCAAAATACCCCCACCACTAAATATACTTTTTTAATTGTGAAATTTCATTATCACCAAGTGAAAGATTATTTTCTTGCGAATCCAACCATATATGATTAAGTTATGTTTCGAAAAGTTATTTTCCAGAATTAATTATAAACCTCTCTGTAATACGCTATTCGTGTCCGTCTATGCGCTCGATTTTTCGCGCAACACATCCTGTTTTTCCATCATAAAGGATAACTAACACGGATACATTTATCTATGTAATTATGTTTTTTTCGCGTGCATAGTTAGAATAACATTGATAAACATTAGAATAACATTAAAACGTTAAATATAAATAAGCTCAAAATGTATGCATGAAATGACGCACGAGACTCTAAACTTGTTTAATTTAAGATGGCACAAGATGAAATAATAATAATAATAATAATAATAATAATAATAATAATAACACTTATGTAATTAATATTATAAAAGAAGTAATATATATGAAAATTTTGTAATTGTAACATACAATTTTATAAAGATCATCAATAAAAGAGGAGGAGAAAGGATGAGATAAAAGAAGGTGTAAATATATATCCATTTATTAAATCATATATAAATATATAATGCTGTTTATTAAATAGACAAATAAGAAATTTTATAACATAATTGTATAATTCAATTGCACAATATAAATGTGTAAATGCATTTGATATAATTATGTACATAAATAAAATTATGGTTTAAAATTGTTACAAAGATGGTGGATGAAAAAAATGTTTTAAACATAACGTTTTCTTACACCATATATATGATATACAGGATGTTCCATTTTAACTTTCACACTCGAATATCCCGAAATCATGGCGGTTTCGGTGAAAATGTTTTAAACAAAAGTTGTATGGTTTTAAGGGGGCCATAAGATGGTGTCATTGGTTTTACCTTGAAAAGTCGTTTGAAGGTCACGTGAAGGTCACCTCCAACTTTTTAAATGGGACATCCTATATACTTTTGCATATTCTTGTAGCTTGCCTCGAGAGCTTTCCAAAACACTATAATAAAGTATTTCTTCATTGAGTACTTTTCGAGTTATGAGGCTTGAAATAATTTCTTAATTTTACATAAACCATAAGATATCTAGTAAAATATTCATTTTTCGATTATCTTACCTTAATACTTTTATGTACAAAATAATGAGAGTAATCAATTGGTGTAAAGAGAACATACAGTTGTTTTTAAGAAAAAATATGGAATTGTTAATTGCAAATTCCACATTTTTTCTTAAAAACAACTGTATGTTTTCTTTACACCGATTGATTACTCTCATTATTTTGTACATAAAAGTATTAAGGTGAGATAATCGAAAAAATGAATATTTTATGTAAATGTTTATGTAAATATAAGAAATTATTTCAAGCCTCATAACTCGACAAGTACTTAATGAAAAAATATTTAATTATAGTGTTTTGGAAAGTTCTCGAGGCAAGCTACAAGAATATGCAAAAGTATATAGGGTATCCCATTTAGAAAGTTGGAGGTGACCTTCACGTGACCTTCAAACGACTTTTCAAGGTAAAACTAATGACACCATCTTATGGCCCCTTAAAACCATACAACTTTTGTTTAAAACATTTTCACTGAAATCGCCATGGTTTCGAGATATTCGAGTGTGAAAGTTAAAATGGGATACCCTGTATATGATTTAATAAATGGATATTATATGTTTACATCTTCTTTTATCTTATCCTTTCTCCTCCTCTCTTATTGATGATCTTTATAAAATTGTATGTTACAATTACAAAATTTTCATGTGTATATTACTTCTTTTATAATATTAATTACATAAGTGTTATTATTATTATTATTATTATTATTATTATTATTATTTCATCTTGTGCCATCTTAAATTAAACAAGTTTAGAGTCTCGTGCGTCATTTCATGCATACATTTTGAGCTTATTTATATTTAACGCTTTAATATCTTATAACATATTAAATATAAATTTGATTTGTTATATCAATGTTATTCTAGCTATGCACGCGAAAAAAACATAATTACATAGATAAATGTATCCGTGTTAGTTATCTTTTATTACAGAAAAACAAGATGTGTTGCGCGAAAAATCGAGCGCATGGATGGACACGAATTGCGTATTACAGAGAAGTTTATAATTAATTCTGAAAAATGACTTTTCGAAACATAACAATCATATATAGTTGGATTTGTAAAAAAATAACCTTTCACTTGGTAATAAAGAAATTTCAAAATTAGAAAAATATATATTTAGTGGTGGGGGTATTTTGAAAAATTAAAAAAATTAAAATTTTTTTTGTTGCTATTGTAAAGTACTCTTGAAGCCATTTAACTTTTAATTTGAAAATTTTTTTCTATCTCTTATAGTGTCTGAAATATTCATCTCGAAAGTAAAAAATCGATTTTTTTCAAAGGGGTGTTTTACCCCCTAGACACGCGTATGGGCACGTATAAAAAAATACGTGTTCCTTATTTTTGTCTAGAAAATAATACATTAAAAGTTCATCAAAATCGGAGGGGGACACTTCCGTGCCTTTCCTTGTAAGTTCAATTATAAATGACACTACTATATGATATATGACATAGAACTAAACTTAAACCGAGGAGAACTAAACAAACACATAATATTCTTTGATAAATAATTTAAATATCGTAAATTATTCATATTTTATGATGCTTCAGAAAACAGAAACTTATTAAATAAATTTATAATTAACGCCGTTGTTTAAACAAACATCCGTAATTTGAACTCAGATTGAAATCGGATACTATATAACCACATACATTACTAGCGGTTCACGAATATATGTACATATCGTATATCACTCTAATAGAAAGCTGTGACTTTTATATGACATCAAGTGAATTAAATTTGATAATTTTTATCGCTATAATTAATATTGTCATAAATTATGGAAGAAAGTGGTTCATGATTATATAATTTATTTTTTAATTAAAAATGTCGCTATTTGCTTATATAGTAGGTGCAAATTAATTTGTGTGCATTAGTGCGTGCGTGTGTAAATATTTGCGCGCGGGTGTATGTTACATTTCTTTAAATATGTAAGAAGTATAGAGTAATAGACATGTAGATGTATGAGAAAATTGTGCCATGTGGTTTATTATAAAAATCAAAAATTATATAAAATTTACAAAGATCATGTGTTTCAAACAATTAATAATATATATTTAAAATATTAATAATACATATTAAATTTATAACAACAATTTATTATATATATATATATATATATATATATATATATATATATATGTATATATGTATATATAAAGTTATTATTATATTTATAAATATTAAATAATTGTAATATGTTTTATAAATTTTTAATTTTAGATGTTATTTAAATATTAATATGCATTATTATATCTATATTATACCTATAATAAAAATTTGATTCAAGATAATATAATTAATAAATATTAACAAATAAAGTTACAAATATAGAACAAATCAAATACAATTTAAAAAATAAATCAGAATACAATTTAAATTAGATAATACGTTTTTAGTACATTAATAATATAATGTTAAATATATTGCAGATACTTTCTCATTTAATATAATTAAAATTAATTGTATAATATAACATAATTTAATTATAATTATTTATATATTAAAATTATGAACATAATTTACACTTAATTTAATTATATATTTAATAATAATATAACATAATTTAATTATAATTATTTATATATTATTATTATGAATATAATTTACACTATGCTTTACTTCATATTAATAAGGAAATAAAAACATCAGTGAATTGCAGGCTAAAATGAATCGTTGTTAATGCACGTGCATTTAATTATATATTATTAAGCATAAATAATAAATCGAAAACTATAAACATTATAAAAAGCTATTTGTAAAAAATATATATAGATGTATTCGCGTCACAATTGTTACTTTTATTAAACGGTTATTGTTGATATTTGACAAAATTTTGAAAGTAATTCTGTTGACTTTTGATTTCGAAAAAGCGCATTTGTATCTTGCTTTCAATATTTAAAATATATTGCTGCATACATATGAAATTTTCTGCTAATTCTGTTAATTTGCTTGTCTAAAACAGATTATATCGGTATTAAGTATTAGTGTGAATAGCCAATAATTATTAATAAATATTATATTAAATATTATCTCGTGTATGTGTATATACAGGGTGTGTCATTTTAAGTGATGCAGCTGAATATCTCTTCAAGTAAAAGAGATTGGGAAAAATGTTTCAGACAATAGTTGTATGGTTTCGAGGGGGACATAAGACGGTGCCATTAGTTTGACCTTGAAGAGATAGCTGAAGGTCACGTGAAGGTCACCTTCAACTTTGTAAATGGGACACACTATATGCTTTTGCATATTCTTGTAGATTATCTCGAGAGCTTTCCCAAACATTATAACTAAGTTTTCATTAGGTACTTTCCGATATGTAATTGTTAATTGCAAATTACATATTTTTTCTTCGAAACACCTATGTGTTTTCTTTACACCAATTGATTCCTCTCATTATTTTGTACTTAAAAGTATTAAGGTAAGATAATCGAAAAATGAATATTTTACAAGATATTTTACAGTTTATGTAAAATTAAGAAATTATTTCAAGCCTCATAACTCGGAAAGTACTTAATGAAAACTAACTTAATTATAGTGTTTTGGAAAGCTCTCGAGATGAGCTACAAGAATATGCAAAAGCATATAGGGTGTCCCATTTACAAAGTTGGAGGTGACCTCTACGTGACCTTCAGCTGACTCTTCAAGGTCACACTAATGGCACCGTCTTATGTCCCACTCGAAACCATACAACTATTGTCTGAAACATTTTTCCCAATCTCTTTTACTTTAAGAGATATTCAGCTGCATCTCTTAAAATGACATACCCTGTATATACAGGGTGACCCATTTTAACTTAGGCAGCCAAATAACTCGAAAAATAAGCAAGATAGAGAAAAATGTTTTAGACAAAAGTTGTATGGTTTCGAGGGGGCCATAAGATGGTATCATTGGTTTGACCTTGAAGAGTCATTTGAATTTCACGTGAAGGTCACTTCAATTTTTTTAAATGGAACATCCTATATATTTTTGTACATTCTTGTAGCTCATCTCGAGAGCTTTCCAAAACACTATAATTAAGTACATTTTCGTTAAGTACTTTTTGAGTTATGAGGCTTGAAATAATTTCTTAATTTTACATAAACCGTAAAAAAAATATCTTGTAAAATATTCATTTTTCGATTATCTTATCTTAATACTTTTATGTACAAAATAATGAGAGGAATCAATTGGTGTAAAGAAAACACATAGTTGTTTTTAAGAAAAAATATGGAATTGTTAATTGCAAATTACATATTTTTTCTTCAAAACAACTATGTGTTTTCTTTACACCAATTGATTACTCTCATTATTTTGTACGTAAAAGTATTAAGGTAAGATAATCGAAAAATGAATATTTTACAAGATATTTTACGGTTTATGTAAAATTAAGAAATTATTTCAAGCATCATAACTCAAAAAGTACTTAACGGAAAGGTACTTAATTATAGTGTTTTGGAAAGCTCTCGATGTCAGCTACAAGAATGTGCAAAAATATATAGGGTATTCCATTTAAGAAATTTAAGGTGACCTTTATGTGACCTTCAAATGACTGTTCAAGGTCAAATCATTGTCACCATCTTATGGCCCCCTCGAAACCAAACAACTTTTGTCTGAAATATTTTTCTCTCCCGGGCTTGGTTTTCGAGTTATTTGGCTGCCTAAGTTAAAATGGGTCACCCTGTATAATATTAATACATTTAATACATATATATAATACATACAATAATATTAATAATCTTAAACATAATAGAAATAAATAATAATTATGGATTATGAAAATTACAAATTTGCTGAAATGAGAATAAAATCATTCTTCTATTGTACTATGTGTTCTATTATATTATGTGCATTGTGTTGCACTATATTTTACTTAACAACTCTTTTGTTTGCAAGGATTGCTTATAAACAGTGTTGCGCTTAGATAAATTAAAATAATTTAGATACAGATTAGATAAATCATATACTCATGTATCTCAGATAAAATAAAGATAATTCGGTTTGAGTGTATCTAGATAAAAGATGTATTAGTTAAATATTTTATCTAGATACTTTTAAGATAATATTTAAGACAATTTAGGATATATAAAAATAATACACTCCAGACAAAAAATTACAGAAAATAAGCATGTATTCATTTGACAATAATAACGAGTATAGGCCGTGTCCACAATGTCAATGTCAATCGACCAATGTGATTATGGCTACGTTCCACTTAACAATCGCAACGCTCGCAAAATCATCTTCTCCTTGTTGTTCGCTAAAAGTTAAACAAAGACACATTATGTTTACAAGTTCCGCGATCATTAAGTGGAACGCTTTTAAATCCGTATTACACTATAGGTTGCGGGCTCGATTACGATTGAAATGTTGAAATTGACCGATTAGAGTAGCCGGCCGGTAAATTGCTAGTTTGAAGAAATTGTACTCAGTGCACACTGATTACATTATCTTATGTGTTTTAATAAAAGATATCACTTTTCTTATATCTGAGATACAGATAAAGATACCACAAACTTGAATTATATAGATAAAAGATAAAATAAACAATAATTGCATCTAAGTGAAAATCTAGATAATTTTATCCAGATAACGGAGAAAACACTGCTTATAAATAATACTTTGCAAGTAACTTTCAACAAATAAAAATCAAAATTTAGAATTAAAGATTTTAAAAATTAAAGATTTTAAAAATAAAATTAGAAATTTATATGAGTTGCAGCTGTCACAGAGATAATATCATTATAATATCATAATATTATAACTGTTATATCTAGCAAGTGCATTAATTCTTCTTAACTTATCCATCTTTATTAAATTTTTATTTTAGTAAACAAATGGCTCGTGTAATATTAAAGTATGCGAATCACATTACGTAATACTTTCTCAATCATATTGAAAAACATTTAAATTTATTTAACTAAGAGCTGAACATCTAGACTAACTAAGATTTAAATCTGAAGCTTGTAAATTCTCTTTTTAAAATTTATATAAATCGATTTTCACTAAAATTTCCAAGTAAAGAAATTATCTTTCTCTTTTGCTTTCGCTTGCTCGCTCACTTTCTCCCACTTTCTCATTCATTAAAAATACATATTTCCAAAATAATATATTATCGGAAATTAGAAATAAAAATATGCTTATTTTATAAAAAAAATTAAATAACATTAATTTTTGCTTGTTACTTTGTGATACTGTGACATTAATATATTCTGCATGAAAAAAAATCAATGATTAATAAATGAAATATTAGAATAATGATATTCATAAAATTTACCTTTACTTTCATATTACTTTCTTTCACAAAAAACCATAACTTCTTACATTCATTTAATTCAACTTGCGTTACATTAAGAAATTTATCTGTTAGGAAGTCGTTTATCTAAAGCAGATTATTTTGATGATATTAAACAGCAATATTTGATGTCGTATCATGGTTATTTATTTTACACATATATATATATATATATATATATATATATATATATATATATATATATGTACATAAGCACATGCAATTTTTACCTTTTCGAGTTGATTTGTGAAATACACATGATTAATAATAATAATAAACGTTGCATACTTGCTGACTTGTCTGTAACAGTAAAACAGTAAATGTATTGATACACAAATAAATTGTTGAATGATAGATACATATTTACGGAGAGAAAACTGTGTTACTTAGGTTTTATATGCTCAAGATTATGTAATATGAAATTGAGTATTACAGGATCCCTTGCATGCTTCGCAATTGTAAAAAGAAAATAATTAATATAATCTTTATCGGAAAAATCTTTTAAAAACATAATCGATGTTGTACTATCATTTTTTATTAGATTTAGATAGTCTTTAATAAATTGTGAATTCTCAGGGCAAGAGAGAAATTTTAAAAGTTTAGGTTTAAATTTTTCTTTTCCCAGACAATATACTCCCTACCAAGGAGAATCTTCATCGCTAAGAGAATAGTACAATACTTTTAAACCTTGACAGTATGTCCATTCTTTCCACCATGGCAAAAGCCTACGAGATTTAACAAAATACAAATTCTAATATAAAAGTTTTGCACATATTAATCTTATATTTTGATTAAATAATTTAACAAATTATAATTGCATAACATAACATAATAAATTTAAATTTTGATATATAATTTTGATATATAAATAATGTAATAAACATTGCACATGTATCTACAAAACAATCAAATTAAAATAACCGAGAATATATAAGAAAAATTACGTGTTATTTTCGGGATCTGCGATATGTCGATTTAAATTATGTTGGGCATTTTCTATGCATATGCGACCATCAAGATTACATACCCATTTCGCAGCCTCCATTCTTAATCTCTTTGTAAGATCGTGTTCATTAGAAACTTCATCGTATTCAAGTTTATTAAGCAAATTGTATAGTAAGTTTCGCATTTTCTCCTAAATATATAAATATATATATATATATATATATATACATATATATTTATATGTATTTATATTGTTACTTGATATAAATTTTATATTTTCCGATTCTTGCATTATATTTTGCCATACCGAAAGATATCTTGCGGAAATGTATTTTACATGGTTTCATATATTAAGAATGTTTTGTCTTGGTAAACAACTCTAAATTTCTTTTTATAAAGATATCTATTATATAGCTATACTTATATTGTATACGTATTTACACAAATTTGAATTCTTCTTACGTGCACATTCACACATGCTTAACACATGCACACATGTCCATATCAAAATATACATACAAAAATGCATATTTTGTAGACATATAGACATACATGTAGACATACATGTATTATACGTATAATATAATTTAATAACTTTTTAACTGTTTGTGTGTGTATTAAACACACAGATAACTAATGTACATATATGTTTCCTACTAATTTTCTATCTAAAAATTAATGATATTTAAATCGTCATTATGAATATCATGCTGTGATTAAAAATGGTAACAATTTTTTCCATTATTTTTCTCCATTTTCCTCTCCAACTTTTTATTAGTATATACTCTATTCGAATATTAATTTACAAATAGATACTTATCATTCATCCAAAATATGTTTAAAAATCGTAATCAAATTTTTTAGCTACATGTATTTTATTGTATGTATCTTTTCGGAAAGTACTTAATAATTATTGTTATAAATGCACATGATATTAATATGTGTAATAAGTAATATGTTTAAAGCGTTTTAATATATTTAATACATCACTGTTGATACTGTTTATAATATTTGTTATTACCTTGATATTAAAATATACATTTTCCTGAAATAGAAAGATATTGGACAGATATTCCAAGGCTTTGAACATGGGATACCATGCCACGTAGTCTGTTTCTCGTGATAGATATTTTGTAATATTCCAGAATACAATGGAATTAAATTGGTTTGTTATCATTAAGTGGAAAGCGTCATCGATAATTTGGGCACGATTCAGAACATGTATTTTCATATAATTTTCAGAATTTAGATAACTTGTAATTCTTCGCCAGTTTTCGATATCGTAATTGATTCGATAATATCCTATCGGTAACAAATGAATATATAACGATTATAATTCTTTCAGATAGATTTATCAATATAAGTATCTGTTTTTATACATTAACGCAGATAAAAAAGTGTATCAAAAATTGTAAATAAATAGGAAAACCAGATTGTAAAATATTATATATATGAAATTACTTTGCACTAAAATTGAGTATATATAATAATTGTACAAGAAATTTTATATAAATTTAAACCAATTTTTTTAATTATATAAATAATGATCAATTTGCATTATACATAACATTATTTGTTATTATCTATATATTCATATAAAAACATAATCTGAAACTAACATAAAAAAGTTTTTCTATAATCATTAATTACATGTTGTGTTAAAAGGTAGGTTATAAATGGTTTAAAATTATGTAGCTTAAAATTTACACGCACATGCACATACAAAATACTATTTAATAATGCTATATAATACAAAATGTATGTATGGCCAAAGTAATAAAATTGATAATAAAATTGATCTGCAATAGTTTGTTTTACATGGTAAATAAGTTGACTAAATTATCAAATAATAAATTTATTAATTAGATAAAAAAATTCTTATTTTTATATATACATGTATCTATATAAATTATATCTTACTTTAAAGAATTACATTATGCATTTAAGAAAACAATTTAAGCAAAATGAAAGGAAAGTTTTTGCTGTAGTTAAACTTTAATTAAAATATCCATGCCTAATAATATACAATATCAAAACAAACACAATTTTATTGAAGACTTAAATGCATTGTAGACTCAAAAATTTAATGAAATTCTGAAATTACTTATTTAAATTTAACACAGAAGATATATTATTAAATTTACTATACATTTGTAAGAATAAATAACTTTATTACTTAATATTATACAAAAAGAAAGTAATATTATACAGAAAGATATTTATCTTTCTTGCAAATGATAATGTACTCTCTAAAAGTGAATCAATGAAAATATCACTAATTTAAACAGTAAAATAAGATTTCATTGACAAGAGAATCAATGAGTATTTTACTAACCCCCTCCCCCCCGCCCCTCTTCAGTGAAAACGCTTATTTTTTGTTACTTCATCTTATATCTCACTGATTATGGTCAGTGGAAGTAAATTTCACTGTAAAACTAGTAATCACTAGTTCGTTCGTTTATCGCTACGATGCGCTATCCCTTTCGTATTTAAGTTTCAATAATGAGAATTAAAGTTTGCAAAGGGCGACAGATAAAATTTAAAATATTACTTCGATTTAATTTCTGATACAATCTGACTAGAGGAACTTCAAATATTAAATCGATTGTATAAGTCGGACATAAATAAATGTCCGGAGAATAAACGAAAATGATCCATTCATTATCTATTATATTTAAGACAACAAGTTCAACATGCATGTAATATAAATAAAATAAAATTTTTAATATAATAAATATAAATAAAATATTACTGATACTGATTCAGACAATCAATATTACTAATTCTTTCAGTGAAATGTTAGTGATTTACAGTGCTGTATTTATAACTGCTATAATATCAGTGACTATTTTCTGTTTTTCAGTAATAGTACACTGATTCACTTTTAGAGAGTAACAGAATAATTATCATTATATTCTACAGTCAATCATTTTGAATATATAACAAGTGAAAACGTTTAGATAATTTAGGAACTTGTATATAATTAAAATAATATAAAATTTTCATTATATTATAAACATTATAAAGTGTGATAAATTTGTTACATATTTACCAGTTTGTTTTATGTTAAATAATATCCAGCCATCCTCTTTAAAAGTCAAACGTAATCCAAATTGTAGAAAATAGTTCAATGAAATTTTACTTGAAGTACCAATAAAATGCTGTGTAGTATACGTTATAGGTACGTCATAATTCGCCAACTTATTTAAATTATTTAAATTATGCGTTGATACCTGTACCCATTCTACAGAAGAACTATATTCTCGTGTTATTTTCAATACAGGATAATATTTTTGTGATAATATTACTGTCCAAGATTTAATTATCAGCCATATAAGATACAAATTGTTTGCAGATTTTTGTGTAGAAGGATTCTCCATTTCAGCAAAATAGTCAACAGGTTTGCTAAAGTTACAAAATTTGTGCAAAATTTATTGTCAAAGTGTCAAAAAGTATTATGAGCAACATATAAATATTATAAAAACATATAAAATTAACACAATATTAACACAATATATAAAGTTGCTACGTTAATTATATTTTTTATTTAGTTGAATTAGTTATATAAATAATTATGTAATTAATCATATGACTTATAGTTTCCATAAATATTTGATATGCTACAGTTTTTAACTATAATTTAACTAGGAATAGCCTAACTTAATTATTTTTAAAAGATAAGTGTATGTGTAAATTGAAAGTTTATCTTGAATATTTAATGACATTGAAGATAAAGGAAATTGTGTATGGTTAATAATAAAGTATGAAAGATTCGATGTAAGTTGAAATAAAAATAAATATAAAAGACTTTTATGATATATAATCAATCATTCATCATATTTAGTTTTCTGTAGTAGAATAATTATAGTAGTACAGTATATTACTTACTTATCTCTTACATATTTGCGGATACTCTCCCAAAATATTTGTTCAGTAACCATTTGTTGTAACAAACGCAATACACCGGATCCTACATTTACATAATTTATATCAGAATATAAGATAATAATACTTATAAATTAATAATAATTATAATTATATATATATTTAAATATATTGAGAAAGAAAGATCAACATGTGAATATTAAATATATTTAAGATTATTTTATTATTATGTTTATTTTTAAACATATTTAATTTGGTAAATAAAATAAACTCTATATATATGTACACTACGTGTATATATATGTAATAAATTATTATTAATTATATGTATATTATATATACACGGTGTTCATAATTCGCAATTGAAATTTTAATAACATATTCCTGAGCAAAGACAGAGACGAAAATTCGGAGACACAACAAGATTGAGGCTGCAATAGTTTTTGAGGCGAGGGGCAAACCGCTGATCAAAATTATGTACATTAATGCCTACTAATACCCAATTCCTGGGCATTACTGCTAAATTTTTTACTAATGCCTAGTAATGCCCACCAATGCCCAAGCAAGATTAATAGGCTGCGTTCAGCAGAAAAAGTAGCTTTGCAACTGTTATAAAATTTTTTATATGATTAATTTATTACATTTAGATCGATAAGAACTAAGGGCAAGAACGGCTAAGAATTTCGACAAGAATTAATCGTATTGAAGAATCTTACAACAGTTGCAAATAAGTTGCTTTTTCTGCTGAACACAGTCATAGTAAAACTGTATAAATTAATATTTACCTTAATAGATTTACATAAATACACTTTATTTAAATCATCTAATATACAGGGTGTCCCATTTTAAATAATACGCACAAATATCTCCGAAACAGTGCGTTAAATAAAACAATATTTCAAACAAAAGTTGTATGGCTTGAAGGGGGCCATCAGATGGTGTCATTAATTTGACCTTAAATAGTTACTTGAAGGTCACCCTTAATTTTTTAAATGGAACTGCCTATTTTTTATTGCATATATTCTTGTAGCTTATCTCGAGGACTTTCCAAAACACTATAATAAAATATTTTTCCCTCAAGTACTTTTTGAGTTATAAGGCTTGAAATCATTTCTTAATTTTACATAAACCGTAAAATATCTTGTAAAATATTCATTTTTCGATTATCTTACCTTAATATTTTTATGTACAAAATAATGAGAGGAATCAATTGGTGTAAAGAAAACACATAGTTATTTTTAAGAAAAAATATGTAATTGTTAATTGCAAATTTCATATTTTTTCTTCGAAACAACTATGTATTTTCTTTACACCAATTGATTTCTCTCATTATTTTGTACATAAAAGTATTAAGGTAAGATAATCGAAAAATAAATATTTTACAAGATATTTTACGGTTTATGTAAAATTAAGAAATGATTTCAAGCCTTATAACTCAAAAAGTACTTGAGAGAAAAATATTTTATTATAGTGTTTTGGAAAGCCCTCGAGATAAGCTACAAGAATGTGCAATAAAAAATAGACAGTTCCATTTAAAAAATTGACGGTGACCTTCACGTGACCTTCAAGTAACTATTTAAGGTCAAATTAATGACACCATTTGATGGCCCCCTTCAAGCCATACAACTTTTGTTTGAAACATTTTTTTATTTAACACACCGTTTCGGAGATATTTTAGCGTATTATTTAAAATGGGACACCCTTATATCCAAATTTCGATGATGACGTAACAAAACGAGAACAATAGTAGTGATAGCAGCGCTGAACCGGCGTTTACCGACCGGAATATTCAACGGATAACATCATAAGATATTTATACAATTTACCTAAAATTTAAAAACACGTTTTATTGAGTGTTGTAATTGTGACATGAAATTATTATTTGGAAAAAAAGACTTAATATTACTTTAATAACGTCCATAATACGCATTAATACTTCAATAAAACCTAATAATGCCCAAGTAATGCCCAGTAATGCCCAAGCAATGCCCAGTAATGTCCAAGCAATGCTCAGTAATGCCCAAGCAATGCCCACTAATGCCCAAGAAACGCCAGTAATTCTCAAACAATGCCCAATAAGTCTACCAATGCCTCAAATCTGTACACCGCAATGCCCTCAGCGATTTGCCCCTCGTTTTGAGGTATAAGCGATTAAAGTTTGCCAATGATATCGTGTAGAATTCGCGCGCTTAGATCCGTAACTACATTTACATGTGTACTGATCTGTCATCTGTAATTGATTTTTTCATGTGATATTGATTTCTACTGCACAGCTAATTTTATTTTTTTATTTTACTTTATAATAATACTAGACTAATTTCTACAAATATTTCTTTGATTAAAAAGAAATGTATCTCATTTCTCAAATATGTTAAAACATTAGATTGTATAATTTCGTTTAAATGTAATAGCTGAACAATTATTTAAATTTTTATTTAAAAAAGAATTAAATGTTTTCTGTATATTATTTGTAATTTGTTAATATTAATTAATCACCATAATGTATGATGTATATAATAAAGAACTGAAATAAAAAATGAAATCAGCTGCAGTAAAAATCAATATCATCTAACATGAATAAATCAATAACAGATGACAGGTTGGTACACATGTAAATATAGTTACGAACCTAAGGGCGCGAATTCTACACGATATCATTGGCAAGCTTTGATCGTTTATAACTCAAAAACTATTGTAGCCTCAACATTTTTTCATTAGAATTTTCGTCTCAGTTTTTACTCAGGAATATGTTATTAAAATTTCAATTGCGAGTTGTGGAACACCCTGTATATATGTGTGTGTATATACAGGGTGAGTTTTATTTTGTGTCAAACTTTTTATCATACGAGAGATTATCGACTGCAATTATAATAAATTGATCGATACACAGATGTCAGTTCAGATGTCACAGGGTATATCTGAAATGATGCACTAAACTTTAGGAGTGTATTCTAGAGGTCAAAATAAGACTTTTTTTTCTTATGAACATGGGTCCGCAAATGAACCCCCTCCGAGCTAAAATTCGAAAATGTGTGAAATTGACCAAACACCCGCAACGCAAATTTATTTATCTCTCAAGAGAGGGTGAGGTAACGTCAAAACCAAGGTCAAATAATAAAGCAATCCATAATACAGCCAATTTTCAATTTTTTTTCCCAAACTTTAGGGGCCTCTAGCTCGGAGGGGGGGTTCATTTACGGACCCATGTTCATAGGAAAAAAGAAGTCTTATTTTGATCCCTGGAATACGCTCCTAAAGTTTAGTGCATCATTTCAGATACACCCCATATATATATATATATATATATATATATAGTGTGTCCCATTTTAATCGATCACCCCGAATAACTTTTTCAATTTTGATTGTAGAAAAAAACGTTTCAGACAAAAGTTATATGGTTTTAAGGGGGACATGAGACAGTGCCATTATTTTGACCTTGAAGAGTCAGCTGAAAGTCACGTGAAGATCATCTCCAACTTTTTAAATGGGACACCCTATATGCTTTTGCATGTTCTTGTAGCTCATCTCGAGAGCTTTTCAAAACACTATAATTAAGTTAGTTTTCATTAAGTACTTTTCGAGTTATGAGGCTTGAAATCATTTCTTAATTTTACATAAACCGTAAAATATCTTGTAAAATATTTATTTTTCGATTACTTTACCTTAATACTTTTATATACAAAATAATGAGAAGAATCATTTGGTGTAAAGAAACCATATAATTGTTTCGAAGAAAAAATATATAATTTGCAATTAACAATTACATATTTTTTCTTAAAAATAACTATGTGTTTTCTTTACACAATTGATTCCTCTCATTATTTTGTACATAAAAGTATTAAGGTAAGATAATCGAAAAATGAAATTTTTTACAAGATATTTTACGGTTTATGTAAAATTAAGAAATGATTTCAAGTCTTATAACTCAATAAGTACTTGAGGGAAAAATATTTTATTATAGTGTTTTGGAAAGCCCTCGAGATAAGCTACAAGAATATGCTACAAGAATATAAAAAGTAGGGGGTTCCATTTAAGAAATTGACGGTGACCTTCACGTGACCTTCAAATAACTCTTCAAGGTCAAACTGATATCGCCATGTAATGCGTTACTTGAAACCTTACAATTTTTGTCTGAAATATTTTTGTCTGCCGCGCTCTGTTTTTGAGATGTTCGGCTGATACGGGTGATCTGCGACACCCTGTATATATATATATATATATATATATATATATATATATATATATATATATATATATACAGGGTGTCGCAGACAATTATATATATATATATATATATATACAGGGTGAGCCATTTTAATTAACGCACGCAATTATTTCGGAAACAAAGCATTTTAGAGAAAAATGTTTCAGACAAAAGTTTTATGGTTTCGAGGGGGCCATAAGATGGTATCATTGGTTTGACACTGAAGAGTCATTTGAAGGTCACGTGAAGGTCACTTCAATTTTTTTAAATGGAACACCCTATATATTTTTAGACGCTCTTATAGCTTATCTCGAGAGCTTTCCAAAACACTATAATTAAGTACCTTTTCGTTAAGTACTTTTTGAGTTATGAGGCTTGAAATCATTTCTTAATTTTACATAAACCGTAAAATATCTTGTAAAATATTCATTTTTCGATTATCTTACCTTAATACTTTTACGTACAAAATAATGAGAGGAATCAAATGGTGTAAAGAAAACACATAGTTGTTTTGAAGAAAAAATATATAATTTGCAATTAACAATTCCATATTTTTTCTTAAAAACAACTATGTGTTTTCTTTACACCAATTGATTCCTCTCATTATTTTGTACATAAAAGTATTAAGATAAGATAATCGAAAAATGAATATTTTACAAGATATTTTTTTTACGGTTTATGTAAAATTAAGAAATTATTTCAAGCCTCATAACTCAAAAAGTACTTAACGAAAAGGTACTTAATTATAGTGTTTTGGAAAGCTCTCGAGATAAGCTACAAGAATATGCAATGACAAATAGTAGGTTCCATTTAAGAAATTGAAGGTGACCTTCATGTGACCTTCAAATAACTCTTCAAGGTCAAACCAATGATACCATCTTATGGCCCCCTCGAAACCATAAAACTTTTGTCTGAAACATTTTTCTCTAAAATGCTTTGTTTCCGAAATAATTGCGTGCGTTAATTAAAATGGCTCACTCTGTATATAATGAAGCCATTATATATAAAATTAAATTTTTTATCAATTATTCTATATATTTTTTTAAATATTTATAATCAATATTTACGCATGATCAGTTCTTAATTATATTATCATACCTTTAATGTAAAAGGGATTTTCGACAGCACTGTTGAATGATGTATTATAAAGCGATGTATTATATTCAGTATCAAGATGATGGGATTCTTGTTCAAATTGTACCACAAACAAATCTATTACTCGGTTATTTGGGAGAACCTATAGAAAATAATTTTAATGTATTTACTTAGTTAATATTAGATTTAACACACAGTAGCAATATGTACTAGGACCGCTACTTTTACGTATATGTAAAAAAAATTTGTTACTTATTCTCTCTCTCCCTCTTTTTCTGTCACGCCCCCTCCCTTTCTCCCATCCCATCTCTCCCCTCCCTCTCACCCTCCCTCTCTCTCTCTCTCTTCCTCTCTCTCTCTCTCTCCCTCCCTCTCTCACCCTTTCCCTCCCTTTCTCCCACCCTCTCTCCCTTTCTCTCTCCATCCCTCTCTCCCCCTCGCTCTCGCTCTTTGAATATGGAATAAATAATTCAAAAATAATATTAATAATAATAACAAAAATGGTTACACGATATCACTTTTAAATTAAATTTTTCTAGAATTATTTATATCATATAGCAAATATCTCATATAGCAAAATTATCGTATTACACAATTTCCATATGCATACAAATGCTTAACTTTATAATAACTTTATATATAATTTATGCAATCTGAATGATAATTTCTCCTTTATTTTATATCAGTGCTCGGATTTACTTGCAACTTTCGGCCAAATTTCTTAGCTTACGTCTACTGTTCCCCTCTTACCGCTCGTGCCGCTCGTAACTAAGGAGCGCTCAGGAACGTGCGCGTCACAAATGTAATGTGGCAATCTATCTATGTTCTCTATTGTTTATTAATAATAAAAATAATTATTCTATTATTAATTACGTATATGTTCTGTAACAATTTAAAATATTTGTGTTTTGAAACGTAATTACAATAAAGAGAACTTAGATAGATAAATTGCCACATTACATTTGTGACGCGCACGTTCCTGAGCGCTCCTTAGTTACGAGCAGCACGAGCGATAAGAGGAGAACAATAGGCGTAAGCTAAGAAATCTGGCCGAAAGTTCCAAATCCCAGCACTTTTATATAATAAAGATGTCGAACAAATGTAATATAATAGTAACTTTGACAAATAAAAGAAACACAAAAATGTAAGAATATTTTATCTACGTTTGAGAAATATAGCATTATTTTTAAATTATCATTTTTCTTTGTAAATATAGAATCTTCGCGTAATATTCTAATTCACAAAAAAAATTTATACGCTCTGATAAAGCTAAAATTATAAAGAGCTTTTACATTATGTATGTATATACATATATCTTTATGTTTAACTCAAACCTTGCTCACTTGCAAACAATATAATAGATATGTATATATACAGGGTGACCCATTTTAACTTAGGCAGCCAAATAACTCGAAAAATAAGCAAGATAGAGAAAAATGTTTTAGACAAAAGTTGTATGGTTTCGAGGGGGCCATAAGATGGTATCATTGGTTTGACCTTGAAGAGTCATTTGAAGGTCACGTGAAGGTCACTTCAATTTTTTTAAATGGAACATCCTATATATTTTTGTACATTCTTGTAGCTCATCTCGAGAGCTTTCCAAAACACTATAATTAAGTACATTTTCGTTAAGTACTTTTTGAGTTATGAGGCTTGAAATAATTTCTTAATTTTACATAAACCGTAAAATATCTTGTAAAATATTCATTTTTCGATTACCTTACCTTAATAGTTTTATGTACAAAATAATGAGAGGAATCACTTGGTGTAAAGAAAACACATAGTTGTTTCGAAGAAAAAATATGTAATTTGCAATTAACAATTCCATATTTTTTCTTAAAAACAACTATGTGTTTTCTTTACACCAATTGATTCCTCTCATTATTTTGTACATAAAAGTATTAAGGTAAGATAATCGAAAAATGAATATTTTACAAGATATTTTACGGTTTATGTAAAATTAAGAAATTATTTCAAGCATCATAACTCAAAAAGTACTTAACGGAAAGGTACTTAATTATAGGGTTTTGGAAAGCTCTCGAAATAAGCTACAAGAATGTACAAAAATATATAGGGTATTCCATTTAAAAAAATTGAAGTGACCTTCACGTGACCTTCAAATGACTCTTCAAGGTCAAACCAATGATACCATCTTATGGCCCCCTCGAAACCATACAACTTTTGTCTAAAACATTTTTCTCTATCTTGCTTATTTTTCGAGTTATTTGGCTGCCTAAATTAAAATGGGTCACCCTGTATATATATATATATATATATATATATATATATATATATATATGCAAACAATATAATAGATATGTATGTATATCTATCATATTGTTTGCAACTGAGCAAGTTTTGCGTTAAAGAATGATTAAATCAATTACCTTATCGGTGATATATAATTCAAGAAATGCGACAATAGCCTCATTTAACGAAGAGGATAACGACCAAAGTGGATTTTCATAATAAAGACATTCCTGTACTACTTTGTGGGCTATGAAGTGAGCAACTTTAATTTTACTCGCAACAGAATCGACATTCTCAATGTAGGTAACATCTGCTTCTCTGAAAATTTAAAAAAAATGCTTTATACAGGGTGATTCTGAACAAACGTTTGTCTTTAAAATATCAAATTCTTGGATGAATTCTAAGACGATTTTTCCTCTTGCAAAATTTTGCTCGGAGCTTAGTTTTTATAAGTGTATGTGTGAGAATGTGTACGCACGCGCGCGCGCGCACACACACACACACACACACACACACACACACACACACACACACACACTGATTGTTACAGTCATCGCGTATAGCAATCAGCTGATCGCGGCGAGTGCCCCACGTAATCGCCTATATCGCGTCGTCCCTGCCTACCTCTTGTACTCGTTCCGTAAGTAGTTAACTATTTTCCTTTATAGTATAAAAACTAAGCTCCGAGCAAAATTTTGCAAGAGGAAAAATCGTCTTAGAATTCATTCAAGAATTTGATATTTTAAAGACAAACGTTTGTTCAGAATCACCCTGTATATAGAAAGCTTATTACTGTTGAAAATATTTTGTGCTTACAAATTTAATATAATTAAATAATTCTATAAATTAACATATTAATTATATATTAATGTTTTATAATGTCTGCGCGTATGAATGACTTATCACGAAATAATACGATATTTACTTTATATATATACAGGGTGAGCCATTTTAAGTTACCCATCCCAATAACTTTTTTATTTTTGAATGTACAACAAAATGTTTCAAATAAAAGTTGCTTGACTTCGAGGGCGACAGAAGATGGTGGCAAAAATTTGACCTTGGATAGTCATTTGAAGGTCACATAAAGGTCAGCTTTAATTTCTTAAATGGAATCTTCTATTTCTTATTACATATTCTTGTAGATTATCTCGAGAGCTTTCCAAAACACTATAATTAAGTACCTTTTCGTTAAGTACTTTTTGAGTTATGAGGCTTGAAATCATTTCTTAATTTTACATAAACCGTAAAATATCTTGTAAAATATTCATTTTTCGATTACTTTATCTTAATACTTTTATGTACAAAATAATGAGAGAAATCAATTGGTGTAAAGAAAACACATAATTGTTTCGAAAAAAGAAATGTAATTGTTAATTGCAAATTACATATTTTTTCTTCAAAACAACTATGTGTTTTCTATACACCAATTGATTTCTCTCATTATTTTGTACATAAAAGTATTAAGGTAAAGTAATCGAAAAATAAATATTTTACAAGATATTTTACGGTTTATGTAATATTAAGAAATGATTTCAAGCCTCAACTCGGAAAGAACTTAATAAAAACTAATTTAATTATAGTGTTTGTAGTGGAAAGCTCTCAAAATAAGCTACAAGGATTTGTAATAAAAAATAGGCAGTTCCATTTAAGAAATTGAAGGTGACCTTCATGTGACTTTCAAATAACTCTTCAAGGTCAAACCAATGGTATCATCTTATGGCCCCCTCGAAACCATACAACTTTTGTCTGAAACATTTTTGTCTTAAACTTATGGATTTTGAGATATTTCAGTGCGTATATTAAAATGGTCTACCCTGTATATAATATTTTAATATTATTTTTCGTATAAGTTGATACAGATTATAGATGTAATAAATATTTAGGTATGTTTCTCTCATTGTCTCATACAAGTTTACTTATTTTTTAAAAATATATATTCAAATATATTCAAATAATATTTTAAAAATAGACCAAAAAATATGTAGATAATTTTAAGTATCAAGAATTATTATCCTTTTTTCATCTGTCGAAATATATTAATATTTTTTAATTATATTATAATATAATTACCTATAAATAGCAAGGCTCAGATTTATGATGCTTTCGTTTTCCGGAAAATCCGGAATTGCAACATGATTTATTCGCCAAAATTTATTCAGACGTTCCCATTTACGAAACAAGTATAGAGTTATATTTTGAACAATTTCGTGTGCAAATGCGCAGTGCATTCCACACCACATATCAACCTTGACCTTACTTTTACTTGGACCAGACATGAAAGATATTAGTCCGGTTAGATAGAAATACAAAATAATTAGGCCTTACAAACGTAGTATGAAAATGTGTCACCGTCATGTTATTATCATTCATTTCCATTTTTTGTATCGGCATATTTGATAAAACTCTATAATTTTGATAATGTTTTATAATAATATTATAGGCAGGCGAAGAAGATATAGCAAATTCGGGCAAACGTGGAATCATGTGTTGGATCCCAATATTATCAACATATGTTGCCAACCTATCATATTTAGAAATATGAATGGATAATAAATTGTCGACAATTACATAGAAATATTAAAAATTGAATAAAAAGAAGATATACGGATGCAATTTATATATAAGAATAATATATATAGAAAATTACGGCATAGAGTTCTTTTTATTCTTTTGATGTATATTTTGTATAACATTACGTAATCTAATAATGATTTTGATATTATTTTGACATTAATAAAACGTAATGGTCATGAAATGTTTACTTTAGGACATACAGGTACAAAATAAATAATTAATATTTAATAGTTAATATTTTAGTATCAAAATTATAAATTTCAATAAAATTAAAATTAAAAAAATTTTGTTTAATAAAATTAAAATAAATTTCAATATTACACAGTATTAGAACAATAACTTCTTTTAATTGATTTTAATTACTATATTGTGGTTATTGACATTGCTATATTACCTAACCATTCCATATAATTTTATACATGTTAAAGAAACTGCATATTTTAGTGATAATTTGTTAAATAAATCATATATATGTTTTTAGTTGTTTTTAAATGGGTATTGTGTGTGCGCGTGTATGTGAATGTTTAAATATATGAAACAGCATAAATATAGCTTATATATACATATATATATATATATATTTAATTTTATATATTTATATTTAATTGTATATATAAAGTGTTTATGAAAATTGAGTGATTGTTCATGATCTAATCAAATTTTGTTAGTGACTTCTATGAAATATATGAACAAAAAAATTCATATAAACTTCATACAAATAATTCATACAAAATTCATACAAAAATTCATACATGTGTCTGGAAATGTTTTCGTTCCGAATTATTATAACTTTAAAAAAAATTTTTTTGATCTATGTCATCAGCTATATATATTATAGATTAATTTCATGTTATAAATGCTTCTGTAATAGGCTTCATTAAATATTAATAATGATTAAATATTAATAATGATTTCCTAAAGTTTGTTATTAGTAAACAGTGTAAAAATGAAATATTTGCCAAAATTTTAAATTTCAAATACGCAAGTTCTGTGAAAACAAACATAAATCTTTCAGAATTGTTTTATTTAGATTTTGAAAACAATTCAAGACACTACCGAAATATTTGAATTCGTCCGACTGTTGACGATAAAATGTTTTATAAGACGTGCATTATTGCTGATTTAATTAAATTGATTTTTATTTGCAGTTTACATTCATTTTAAAAATAATGATAATAATAATAATAATAATAATAATAATAATAATAAATTGCAAAATTTGTTACTAAGATCTTAAGAAACATATAATTAGGAATGGAAACTTTTCAGATAGGTACATGTCTATATAAATGTCTTTTCTTAGAAAACACTTTTTAATCAATGAAATGCTGTACCAGGATTGTGTCATCCTGTAATTACTACATATTTAATATTTTAACAGTTACTTACCATTGTCGTTTATTTCTTTTATAAAATTTTTTTAGACCTGTATCATCAGTTATAACATAGGTTAATTTTATGATGTAATATCCCGGCAATACATTATCCAGGATTAAATATTCGGTAATGTTCATCTCATAAGAAGGTTCTGCCAGTTTATAAACGCTTATTTTTCCATCAGTAAATTTTGAATCATTAATCATTATTATATCGATAACACTTTTTACATCTAAATACAATTGTATTTTTTTAATTGATTGTGTTATCAAAATACTCATATTACAGGTGCCGACAAAAGTATCCTCTTTAACATGTGATAGGAATGTGGTAAGAATGATATCATATTTTTTCGGTATTATATAGGATGATTGCATGTATGTGTCTGTTTCATTTAGCTTTCTTATCTGATTGTCGATTGAAAAGACCGATACAATGATTGTTAAACTGCTACATAATAATAGTTTTACAAACATGATTCTACTTTCTTAAATATCTGTAAAAACATTTTTTGTTGGAAAGAACAAACGGACAAATTAAATACAACGCTGTCTCTACTCAAAGTTTTATGAGAAAGAAGAAATAAAGACAAACATATAGATGTACTTAATTTTTAATGACTTACTCTGTATATTGAGATATATAACAAAATGTATGCAAATGTATGTCCCCTTATAAGAATTTGCCGCAATAAATCAATGTTTTATCCATTATCATCAGTGTAATATGGAAAGTATACGTATGCACAGTTATGACTTCCTAATATCTCGAGAAACTTCCAAAGACTAACAACACTTGGGGTACGCGATATTGTAATAAATATGTATGTCATGTAAACACACAACTTCTGAGGTCATACGTTTGATCGAGAAACGCGATATTGTAATAAATATGTATGTCATGTAAACACACAACTTCTGAGGTCATACGTTTGATCGAGAAACGGTATGTAATAGCAAAGCACGGTGTCGATTTTCCTACTCCAAATGCGTGCTAGCGGCCGAGCGCCGTAAGAAAGCAGGCCCGTCTATTTCGCGTCGGTCTAAACCAAAAGAGGCCACTGTCGCGTAGAATACAAAAATCTATAAATATATATATATATTTGAATTTTTTTATATTATTTAAAAGTAATATATTCCTTTACCAAAAATTTGAGAATTTTTATAATTTACAATATATATTCAAATAAAATTTTATTATAAACTATATTATTACGAGATTGTATCGGTAAATTCTCTTTAAACAAGTTAACGAAAAAACGTAACTTATTCACACTAGAGTATAATATTATAGTATCGTATATAGGAAAATATAATAAATAAATATTATTTATTAGATTTTTGTTCACGAGCTCTTTCAAATTTATTTGGATTTATGAATAAAACAACAGGAAATCCCTCAAATCGAACAAATCAATATCATGTCTTTCTTATAACGAAGCAGATTTTTAAATATAAATTGAGAAAGGTTTTTTATTCATAATGTGGAATAGAAATATTATGGAGATAGCATGCTCCAAGAATTGTGCCATATAATTTATTATTAAATTAACCATTAATAGTACATTAATAAAACATATTCATAAAGAATAATTTTTATAGAATTTAAAATATTAATAACATATTAATATATAATTAGTGCGTTATATTAATAACATATTAATATAACGCACTAATTTGTTAATATTTATATACAAGTAGGTATATTTAAATATTAATTACATATACAGTATTTTATAATATTAATTGCACATATAATATTTTATTATATACAACATTCGCAATTATTTTACATTATATTAATTATAATCTATACTGTAATATTATCCACTATTAAATCACATATATATACATTACACATTAATGTACATATATTAATTTATGTGTATTAGCAAGTAATAATTAATGCAATACTAATATACACATATTGATATACATTATTAATATAATAAAAAAACGTAAGAGATGTTAAAATAAATAAATAAATATTAAAATATAATTTTATATGTATGGAGTTACTATAGTAAGGATCCAGCAATCAGCTTGTTTTTATAATATCAACAAAATATATTAAACTACGTATTAAAATATAACTTTCTCTCATTTGCATAATTAATAGTACAATTTAAATATCTCAGATTTGCAGAGCGATAAAAAGATCTGTAATCATGCAATGAAGTATTCTTATAATACAAACGCATCGAGTATCATTGCAGGACAATTAAAATCCTATCCAGTATAATTAAAACCCTAAGGAATTAAAACGCATTTTATTTTGCATATTACTCAGGGACATGACCTTGGGAACATATGTCAAGATCAAAATCATTAGTGGTGGAAAGCATGTATAAAGGTGAATATATTTACCAGAATTATTAATAAAATTATACCAATAAAAAATTCTAATTAAAAGCAATAAGTATCATTAACTCATCAATAAATTTAGCGGAAATATTATATAACTTTTTAGCGCGATTGTAACCGTGATAAAATAAGACTTCCGTGTGTTTACTATATTATCTCGTCTTCGGGATGAACTTGACCTAGTTACCTAGCTGCAGGAATATGTCACGTTATCTGTGCTGAATGCAGGTTATTCATATGATAGCGTGATCCGCCGCATAGGTGGGCTTCAATGAAGAAGGAGGTGAGATGATGCAAAGGTATGCGACGTTATAGATGCCATATCGTCTAATGAAACAAAGATCAAGTTTTGTAGAACATGAAGAGAGTAATACCGGACTCTCACTTTCATGTCTCCGCAGCCTATGAATTGCACATATATTTCCGCGAGCAAACATTTGCGACGCGTGTACTCACAGGGTATAGCTCTTCATATGAAGAAATGCTTTTTTGCTGATTTATATATATAAAATATCAAAAGTATTTTAAGCACAATTGCTCATGCTTAAATAATGACACTTATTAGAACCAATTACATTTTACTAATTTGCTCTGCATTTTTTCTCTTCACTCCAATATTCGAACAGAGAGAATTCGAAAATAGGAAGAAATTAATAAGATAATTTTGCTTAGAAAGTATCTTTCATTCATCAATATAAGATCTCTTGAAAAAATTATTAAATATGTTTTATATACGATCATCAAATTCTTCAGAGCTTATCTCTCGAATTTGATAATATGGAGAGTGTTCTTACAGAAGAGTTCTTTCCTCCGTTCTCTATTTTACATTTTTTTACCACGTTTGGAGCATCTTTATTCCATCGTTACCTTTAGCAGACAAATGAATTCTTTTTCTTTTTGCCGTGAAATAAGGAAACTGAAGTTTACAAATATCATAGCGAGGCAAAGAAAATACGTATTGATTCAGCTATTAATTATTCAAGTACATAACATTCCAATATTTTCCTAATTGATCTCTGCCGTGCGGACAATCTTTTTTTTCATTGACATTCATTGGGTGTCGTCGGTACCGCGGGAGATAAGGGTCGAAAATAATTTCTTCTAGAATCGTACCAGCTTTCACAAGATCGTGGATTCGTCCTTGGAAGTCTAGTAGGTGGACCGAAGGTTTCTGCTAGCGCAGAGATGGGCACGAGATAAATTTTAACATATCGATGAGTTTTGTTCCTTGTGTATATGTATTGATCATGCCTGATTCCATTTGACACACTACTCTATTCGGGTTTCTTGGATTTTTAAATTCGTACACAGGATATGTGTATAATAAAATTGATGAGAAAATATAATATAAATATTATAAAATATAATAAGAATAATAAAAAAGTATAATAATAAAAAATACTAGTGAATAATGCCTTTCAAAATTGTCCAATATGAATGAAATTCCAATTATGATTTTATAATTTGCATTTTCTTCATTTAAATTTCATTGTAAAAATGACTACTTTACAAAAGTTATTTAAATAGCACATTTACGTAAAAATTTATTAACTAGAATATCTCTACATATATATTTCACGATATAATGCAATTATAAACAAAAAATCCAATTTTTTGCAGCTATAGTTATAACGTTACAATATAGAGAGAATATAAATCATAGCTCGAACATATATTTTATCTATGATTATATAGATTTTTGCGGTCCTACTTTGATGAAAATGTGACAACGATAATTACTTGACTGTATTATAATGTCATGCTGTTCAATCGAATAAAAGATATGGTCATACACACAAAACCAACATTTTACTCTTATCTATATAATGATCTATGTAATGATACTACTATATGATATATGACGTAGTATTAAACTTAGACCGAAGAGAAATAAATAAACATATAATATTCCTTGATGACAAATAATTTAAATGTCGTGGGTTATTTATATTTTATGATGCTTCAGAAAAGAGAAACTTATTAAATAAAATAATTAACACCGTTTTTTACGGACATCCGTAAATTCACCTCGGATTGAAATCGGATAGTATATAGCCACATGCACTACTAGCGGTTCACGAATATACATATATCACTCTAATAGAAAGCTGTGACTTTTATATGACATCAAGTGAATTAAATTTGATAATTTCTATCATTATAAAACATTAATTATTGCGAAATATTGTCATAAATTATAGAAATAAATGGTTTATGATTATATAATTTGTTTTTTATTTAAAAATATCGCTATTTGCTTATATAGTAGGCGCAAATTAATTTGTGTGCATCAGTGCGTGCATGCGCGCGTGCGTGAGTGTGTAAATATTCGCACAAATGCATGCGAGTGTATATATATATATATATATATATATATATATATATATATATATATATTACATTTCTTTAAATATATATAAGAAGAAGTATAGAGGAATATACATGTAGATGTATAAGAAAATTGTACCATGTGGTTTATTATAAATCAAAGATTATATAGAATTTACAAAGATCATGAGTACAAAACAATTAATAATATATATATTTAAAATATTAATAATACATATTAAATTTATAACAACAATTTATTATATACATATAAAATTGTTATTATGTATATACAAATATTAAAGAATTGTAATAATATGTTTTATAAATTTTTAATTTTAGATGTTATTTAAACATTAATATGCATTATTATATATTAAAAATTTGATTCAAGATAATAAAATTAATAAATATTAACAAATAAAGTTACAAATATCGAACAAATCAAATACAACTTAAAAAATAAATCAGAATACAGTTTAAATTAGATAATATATTTTTAGATGGTACATTAATAATATAATGTCAAATATTGCAGATACTTTCTCATTTATATAATTAGAATTATTCATATACTATAATATAATTTAATTACAATTATTTATAATTATAAACATAATTAACACTTTGTATTATTTCATGTTAATAAAGAAATGGAAATACCGGTTAACGCAGGCCAAAAAATATCTTTGTAAGTGCACGTGCATTGAATTATATATTATTAACGCACATAAGCATAAATAATAAATCGATAACTATAAACCTTATAAAAAGCTATTTATAAGAAAGATATATAAATGTATTCGCGTCATAATTGTTACTTTTATTAAACTACTTTTATTAAATGAATATTCGATACCTTACAAAATTTTGAAAGTAATTCTTTTGACTTTTGATTTCGAAAAGACGTGTATCTTGCTTTGAATATTTAAAACATATTGCTTCATACTTTTATACTTTTCGCTAATTCTATTCACTTGTCTAAATTCCCTTGTCTAAAACAAATTATATCGACATTAATTATTGGTGAATAGCAACTAATCAATTATCAATAAATATTATATTAAATAATATCTCGTATGTGTATATATATATATATATGTATATATATATATATATATATATATATATATATATATATATATATATATATACAAGATGTCTGTTCTAACATCTGCCAAAAGAAAAACCATAAGTAGATCTCGTTAAACTGAATTAAAGTAAGTCTTATACTATTTTGTAAACAACTATGTACAATTTCGAGATATTAATTTAAAAAAATCGGATAGTAAGAGCACGTGGCGAGAAAAGCTGTCCCACTGTAACTTGATACTAGGGGCACGACAGGGTGGACAGGGCGCTCTCCAAAACATGATGGTCGTTGATTTTTTTAAATTAATATCTCATTAATTATTGCGAAAATTTCAAAACAACAGAAGATTTTCCTACTCAGTTTAACTCACTCTACTTACACACGAGAAATTAGGCGATTACTAGGTAACACCCTGTATATACTAAACATTTTATTTAAATATAATAGCACAAATATTTAATTTATAATAATAATCTTAAATTAATTGGAATAAGTAATAATTATAGATTATGAAAATTATAACTTCTCCGAATTAAAATTTTAGTTACCCTAAAAACGATTTATAAGATTGTAAATATTTTAAATCAAATATATAATGATTTTGCATCTTCATAAAAAAATTTGTCAGCAAGCGAATAAAGTGACATGAATTTTAAGAAATTAATAAAGTACTAAATGTGAAATTTAAATTTAAATTTTTCGAACTAGTAAGAAAGAGCCAGATGCGAATGTGGTAGTGCCTCAGTTTCAGAGAAAATTAATTTTTCTTTCAAATTAAATCGTTGTACATGGAATACATTTTTTTCTCGATGCGATACTAAATAACTAAATAAATCTCAATTCAAGATTTTTATTAAAATAAGTCATTCCTGATCGCTTTAAAAAAGCGTAGGCGAAGAAATATCGAGATAAAGTTGCTGAAATGAGAATAAAATCATTATTCTATTGTACTATGTGTTCTATTATGTTATGTGCATAGTGTTGCACTATTTTATTTAATAATTCTTTTGTCTGCAACGAATGTTTATGAATAATATTTTGTAACCTTCTTGACAAATAAAAGTTTACAGAATTTAGAATTAGAGATTTTAAAAATAAAATTAGAAATCTATAAGAGCTATTGCTATCACAGAGAAAATATCATTATATTATAATAATAAATCGTTATTAAATTTTTAGTTTAATAAACAGATCATATATTATTGAACTCATCATATAATATTGAAGTATGCTAATCACACATTACGCAATAATCCTCTCAATCATATATTGAAAAAATTTAAATTTATTTAACTAAGAGGTATTTAAACATCTCAAAGCTTATAAATTCTCTTTTTAAAATTTATATAAATCGGTTTTTATTAAGATTACTAAAATTTCCAAGTAAAAAAATTCTCTTTCTCTTTTGCCTTTCGCTCGTTCGTTCTTTCTCACTCTCTCATTCACTAAAAATTTCAATAATTTGAAAACAGTATATTTTCGTAAATTAGAAATAAAAATATGATTATTTTATAAAAGAAATTAGATGACATTAATTTTTGCTTGTCGCATCTTTGAGATACTGTGATATTAATATATTCTGTATAAAAACAAAAAATCAACGATTAATAAGCGAATATATATTAGTATAATGCTATTCATAAACTTTACTTTCACATGTCTCTCTTCCGTATATGCAATCCATATCTTCTTATGTTCATTTAACTCAACTTTAGTTGCATTAATAAGTTTATCTGTTAAGAAATCGTTTATCTAAAACAGATTATTTTGATATTCAACAACAATATTAAATAATATATTTATGTCGCATCATGATTATTTATTTTACACATATATAAGCACATGCAATTTTTACCTTTTCGAGTTGTTTCGTAGAATACACATGATTAATAATAACAGTAAATGCTGCATATTTGCTGATTTGTCTATAACAATAAAATAATAAATTTATTGATATATACATAAACTATTGAATGAGATATTTATGGAGAAAGCTGTATTACCTGGGTCTTATATTCTCAAGTTTTTCTAATATGAAGTCGAGTACTACAGGATTCCTCGCGTGCTTCGCGATAGTAAAAAGACAATAATTAATATAATCTTTATCGGAAAAATCTTTTAAAAACATAATCGATGTTGTACTATCATTTTTTATTAGATTTAAATAGTCTTTGATAAAATGTGGATCCTCAGAGCAAGCCAGATATTTTAAAAATTTAGTTTTAAATTTTTCTTTTCCCAGACGATATACTCCCCACCAAGGAGAATCTTCATCGCTAAGAGAATAGGACAACGTTTTTAAACCTTGACAGAGTGTCCATTCTTTCCACCATGGCAAGAGTCTATGGAAAATTCGACAAGAAATAAATTTTTATATAATAAATTATAAAAGTGTTGCACATATTAATCTTATATTTTTCTTATATTCAATAAATTTATTAAACATTGCACATATATCTACAAGGCAATTAAACTAAAATGATCGAATATGTAAGAAAAATTACGTGTGTTCTTTGGAATTTACGAGATGTCGTCTTAAAATATGACCGGCTGTTTCTTTGCATTTGGGTTCATCAAGAGAACATGCCCATTTTGCAGCTTCCATTCTTAAACTCTTTTTAAAATCGTCTTCATTAGAAACTTCATCGTATCCAAGTTTGTCTCGAAGTAACTCGTGCAATAAGTTCCCTATTATTACCTAAAAGTATACATATATATATATATATATATATATATATATATATATATATATATATATATATATATACAGGGTGATCCAGAACAAACGTTTGTCTTTAAAAAAATAAATTGTCGAGTCTATTCTAAGACGATTTTCCCTCTACCAAAATTGTCTACGAGGCTTAGTTTTTAAATTATTAAATAAAATAGTTTACGAATTACGGAACGAGTACAAGAGATAGACAGGGACGGCGCAACTCACCGTCCGATACAGGCGATCATGTGGGGCGCTCGACGCGATCAGCTGATTGCTGCACACGATGAGTGTAACAATCAGTGTGTGTGTGTGTGTGTGTGGTGTATTTATGCACGCGTATCCAGACATGCACCGTACTCTCTCTCTTTCTCTCTCTCTCTCTCTCTCTCCCTCTTTTTCTCTCACTCACTCACTCACTCACTTATTCTTACCTTAATAATGAGATTCTTCATACTGCTGATAAATAGCAGTGCCCAGTGTGTTGCACGATAATAATCGTCGTCGACGAGACGTCGTTTCTTCAACACGCAGTCTGACACATCGTCAAATAAGCGAAGTTTTTTCTTTCATCACTTTCGACACTTACAAATTTACTCGCGCACTTAATCACTCACGATTGATAAAAGGAGGAATTTACCAATGGTTACGGTACGAATTTAATAAACGGTTAACGCATTTAATTATTAATTACACACTCGATTAAAGAAACGCGTTAACAGAACGCGATACTCGATGCAAAGCGTGCGACGCGACGACCGACGACAAGCAGGTCAGGTTAGTACTAGCGCGTAATGCTACACGTTTATGTTTGGCAGCGCTAGAGGCGCTGCCTATTATCTTACCTTAATACTTTTATGTACAAAATAATGAGAGGAATCAATTGGTGTAAAGAAAACACAAAATTATTTCAAAAAAAAAAATGTAATTGTTAATTGCAAATAAGATAATCGAAAAATGAATATTTTACAAGATATTTTATGGTTTATGTAAAATTAAGATATTATTTCAAGCCTCATAACTCGAAAAGTACTCAATGAAAAAATACTTTATTATAGTGTTTTGAAAAGCCCTCGAGATAAGCTACAAGAATATGTAATGAAAAATAGGGGGTTCCATTTAAGAAATTTAAGATGACCTTCACGTGACCTTGACAACACTATTCAAGGTCGTACCAATATTACTATATAATACGTTACTTGAAACCCTACAACTTTTGTCTGAAATATTTTTGTCTGTCATTCTTGGTTTTCGAGATATTTGGCTGGCACGGGTGGTCTGATACACCCTGTATATATATATATATATATATATATATATATATATATATATATATATATTGTTATTTGATATAAATTTTAAATTTTTTGGTTCTTGCGTTATATTTTTGCTGTATAAAAAAACATTTTGTGCAACTGTATTTTACATGATTTGATATAGGGTGTGCCTAAATTCGCGATAATTCGCGAAATATTTTAATGACAAATTCTTTGTAACATTTTAAAACGAAAAGTCTAATACGAAAATGTTGAGGCTATAAAAAATGAGAGGCTATAAAAATTCTATGTCGAGGCTATGAAATTCTTGAATATTTTCACAATAATTTCATCAGTGTCGAAAGTATTCAATTCATGGAAGCATCTTTAACCGTTTTGTCACCCCTGAGCGCGCGAAACTCTAGATCTGTCATTCGTGATCTTTAAACTTTTCCCATTTGAAAACTATTGTAGCCTCGACATTTTCGTATTATACTTTTCATCTTAAAATGTTACAAAGAATTTGTCATTAAAATATTTATCGCGAGTTTAGGAACACCCTGTATAATTAGAACGTTCTGTCTTACTAAATAGCTCTCACTTCCTTTTTCTAAAGATGTCTGTTACACAGACACTATACTTATACATGAATTTACACACAGATTTGTATTCTTCTACACATTCACACATGCCGTTTATACATATCCATATCATATAACATACACATAAATACTGAAGTGCATATATCCTACATGTAAACATTATAATGTATAATATAATATATATAATAATTTAATAACTTTTTAACTGTTTGTGTATTACACACATAAATAACTAATATATGTTTCTTACTAATTTTCTATCTCAAAATTAATGATATTTAAATTATCTTAGTCGTTATGAACATCGGGCTGTGATTAAAAATGGTAGTAATTTTTAAATTTCTCTCTTTTTCCCTCCAACCTTTTATAATTAGTTCATACTGTATTCGAATATTAATTTATAAGTAGATATTTATTTTTCATCTGGAATATATTTAAAAAATATAATTTTATCTACATGTATTTTATTGTATCTTTTTGGAAAGCATGTGATAATTATTGTTATAAAAGCACACAATTTATTAATATATGTAAATTTTATTAATATATATAATAAGTAAAACATTTTTTATAGTACGTTTAAAGAGTTTTAGTATATTTAACATCATTATTGACGATTTATAATATTTACCTTGATGTTTTCAAAATTTGTTTCCGAAAAAAAGAAGACATTGGACAGATATTCTAAGGCTTTGAACATAGGATACCATGCGATGTAGTCTGTTTCTCGGGATAGATATTTCGTAATATTCCAGAATATAGTGGAATTAAGTTGGTCTATTATCACTAAGTGGAAAGCGTCATCGATAATTTGGGCACGATTAAGAACATGTATTTTTGTATAATTTTCAGAATTTAGATAACTTGTAATTCTTCGCCAGTTCTCGATATCATAATTGACTCGATAATAACGTACCGAAAATAAATATATAAATTGTATCGACTATATATACATATATAATTCTTTCAAAGGGTCTATCAATAGTTATAGTATCCGTTCATATTTTTGTACATATTAACACAGATAAAAAAAATTGAACATAAATAGAAATACAAATTGTATAATGTTATATATAAAATTATTTTGAATTAAGATTGAGTGCTTATAATAATTGTACAAAAAATTTTACTAAAACTACACTAATTTTGATTATAAATATCAAATTATATTACATAATATAATGTAACGTTATTCGTTATTATCTACATATTGACATAAAAGCATGTGAAACTATATTAAAAAAGCCTTTTTATTAATTACATTTCATATATAACCATTATTTTTTATGTTATGATAAATGATATATGATGGAGTATTTTAAATAGTTCAAAATCATGTAGCGTAACATCGTATATATAATCTACTACAGAATATTCGTATATACCAATAAAAAATTGCATAAACACAATTGCAATTTAATAATATAAAGTATATATATGATCGAAATAATAAAATTAATTTGCAATAATTTCTATATGAGTCGATTAAATTTTCAAATGATTTATTAATCATAAAATGAGTTCTTATATTCGACCACATACATATACATATAGTATATATGTGAACGAATATAAGAACTATATATATATATATATTGTCTTATTTTAAAGAGCTAAAATATTGTGCACTTAAAGAAACGATTTAAGCAAAGTAAAGAGAAAATCTTTGTTGTAATTAAATTTTAAATAAAATAATGATGCCTAAGCATATACTAACAATAAGATAAAAAACATAATTTTATGGAATTTTTATTGAAGAATGCATGTGTAAATGCATTGCAGACTCAAAAATTTTACGAAATTGTAAAATTGCACATTTCAATTTAATGCAAAAGATATTATTAAATTACTAAACATTAAAAATTAGTAATTTAAAAATTAATAATTTAAAAATTAATAATTTCTTTATTCAATATATTGTATAGAAAGAGCAGAATTTAGACAAGATAAATCCCATAAAGTAAAAATAAATTCCGAAAGTATTTTTAGCGAAAAATACGAGAAAAATTAAAAATTCTACGACTAATAGATAACATTAATAAACAATGTTATAGCCAATATACTTCTCCCCTAAGCTGAATACACGCTTAATCTCGAATTTATCATAAATGTAAATAAATCATTATCCAAACAGGGACGAGAAACTGAAATTTTATTTTCCATAAAAAACAACATCTTACAAATAATACTTGAATATATACATTAAGTCTTCGCCTTATTAAAGATGAATCTACAATATACTAAAAATAATTACAAAAAAAAAGACTAACAAGAAGAGATTAATAACAACTCTACACAGGTTATATTAGTAACTTATATAAATGAAATAGTTTACTCTTTAATTAAACGCGTAGGCATAGGATTCCGCTCCTACCCTTTGCACACCAACTCAAAAAAAACTAACCCACCTATGTCCGAGATATGGTACATTTCGCTTCACATGGAAAATTGCAAACTTATGTGAGTTAAAGTTTTTTTGCTTTTT
Organism: Camponotus vicinus; assembly: GCF_025532165.1. Taxonomy (NCBI): domain Eukaryota; kingdom Metazoa; phylum Arthropoda; class Insecta; order Hymenoptera; family Formicidae; genus Camponotus; species Camponotus vicinus. The sequence goes on from NW_028141947.1 coordinate 5,031,202, forward strand.
ATGTCACTCAAAATTTCATCACTTATTATTGGTATCTAGTGGTCGTGGAATGTCTTAAATATTTTCCCGTATTTTCCGAAGAAAAATATTTTCGGAATTTACTTTTACATTAGGGCGGCAAAGATTTGTATCTCTAATCAATATTTATATTAATTATCAATGATATGTATTTATTATTGTTTTATTAAATTAAATTATTTTGTAAATATAGTAAATTATTTAATATATAGTAAGAGAGAGTAATAGATCTTTTATTAAAAAATAAAAATTTATTTATAAACATACATACATACATATATACACACATACATACACATACAGGATGTCTAGTAATAATCGCCTAACCTTTCGTGTACAATTAGAACGGATTAAATTGAGTAGAAAAGTCCCCTACTGTTTTGCAATCTTCGTAATAATTTATGAAAAATTAATTAAAAATGATCGGCCAATGCAAGCGAGTAAAAAGCACGCAGCAACGAGAGCCATCCCACTGTAACTTGATACTAATATTCTAAACCGATTCTTCAATTAATTTCTCATTTATTAATTTCATTAATTTATTGCAAAGATCGCAAAACGATAAAGGATTCTTCTACTCAGTTTAATCCACTCTACCTGCACACGAGAGGTTCGGTGATTATTATCGGGCACCTGTATATTGTGTTTTTGTGTACACACACATACACACACACAAACACATACACACGTACACACACACACACACACACACATATATATATATATATATATAATGTATATAATACATAATAATAATACATAATAATACATAATAAATAATATTTTTAATAAAGTAAACTTTTTCTCTTTAATGTGTATATATGATAAAATGTAATAAATTTATTGCAAACATACCAGTTTGTTGTATATTAAAAAGTATCCAGCCATCCTCTTTAACTTTATAGAACCTTAATCCAGAAGACAAAAAACGGTGCAAAAAAATACTATCAAAATCAGCAACAAAATTGTGATGCGTCTGTGTAGTATAAGTTAATTACAATTTTCTTCTAAAATGACATATATGTCATATGTTATATCGTAATATATGTTAATGTAATATATCCCAGTAAGCAAAATGTTAGCAGGTTGGCAGCAGATTGGCAGCAAATTCGATCAGAATCCCACACCAGAACCATAGCCATCTGTGTCCGCATTAAGCTTTTGTTTTGGCGACAGAGTCTGTAAAACATAACCTGTCAACAAACTGTCGGCAGAAACCGAACAGGATCTGCGCGATGCAATTTGATGTTAGATTACCAACAGAAACCGAGCAGAATCTGCGCATGCAACCTGATGGCAAATTGACAGCAGAAACCGCACAAGATTTGCGCTTACTTTTATTAATATTATATAAATGCAACAAAATTGATTACAAGTGCTAAATAAGAATATTATCGGCAAGTTAATTACAATTTTCTTCTAAAATGACATATATGTCATATGTTATATCGTAATATATGTTAATGTAATATATGTTATATCGTAGTTATATCTCATATAGCGAAGGACTAATTTAATTTAATTAAATTAATAATAAAGTAAATGATAAAAGTAAATGTAACTTGTAAAACTGGAGATGTAATTTATTTAGAATTAAATTCTTGCTTTATGCCTCAAATAAGCAGTACATGAATAATTTTCTATTTATCATATTGATTCCAATCAGTTTAATATTCTGAATCTCATCTACTTGTATCAGATATCAGAAATTAAAGTGATAGAAATTAAAATGATAATTACTATATTTTTAGTCTTTTATTCATATTCGCGACTTTATATATATTTCTGACAGAAATTAGATTACGAGAAAGTACAGCTCACGTAGCGGTAAGTGAAGGAACTATCGAATCATGCAAACTCTGTTCCGTTTCTGCCGTCAATCTGCTATCAGAGATTGTGTGCGCAGATTCTGCTCGATTTTTGTTATCAATTTGCTATCAAATTGCGCCTCACAGATCCTGTTAAATTTCTGCTATCAATTTGCCGTCAGTTACATCTGCAGGCTTTACTCGATTTCTGCCGATAATTTGACATCAAATTTCATTGCGCAGATCCTGCTCGATTTCTGCCGACAATCTGTTGTCAAATTGCGTCGCACAGATCCTGTTCAATTTCTGCCATCAATCTGCCGTCAGTTATATCAGCAGGCTCTACTCGATATCTGCCGAGAATTTGATATCAAATTTCATTGCGCAGATCCTGCTCGGTTTCTGCAACCAATCTGATATCAAACTGTGTTGCGCAGATCTTGCTCGATTTCTGCCACCAATCTGCTATGATAATTTTAAACAAATCCTGTTCAGTTTCTGCTATCAAATTATGTCAGCAGGTTTTGTAACATTTCTGCTGACATTCTGTTATCATTATTTGATATAACAAATTTTTTATACAATCTGCAATCTTACTGTCGACAAAAATTTGTAGCAGAAATTGACAAAATCTGTTTGAACAGACTTTGCTGACTGGGACGTTACAGGTATATAAAAATTTTTCAAATTATTTAAATTGTGTATCGATACATTTATCAATACTGCATCTATCAATTCTATAGGATAATTATAATCTCGTGTTATTTTCAATACAGGATAATACTTTTGTTTTGTCCAAATTCTAATTATATAGCCCACAGCACTATAAATGTTTACATTTGTAAATATAAGGTTCTTCATAAGTTCACTAAAATAGTCGGAATATCGGTTGCTGAAATTAAAACAAAATTTATGCAAAATTTAGTAATGTGTCGACGAAAGGTATTATGAGAAATATTACTATAATATATAAAATTGCTACATTAATTATTTTATACTTAATTAAATATATAATTAATTACATAATTATTTATATAATTTATAGTTTTTATATAAATATTTGGTGCTTTAGTTTAAATTATAATTTAACTAGGAATGGCCAACTCTGATTACTTTTAAAAGATAATTATATATATAAATTGAAAGAATCTTGCATATTTAATGACATTAAAGGTGAAAGGAATTGTGTAGTTAGATAATAAAGTATGAAAGAAACGATGTAAGTTTAAATAAAAATAATCATACGAGGGTGGGGTGATAAGTTTCCGGCCTGATAAAGAAAAAAACAGTTTTTGGATTTTTTTTGATTTTATTTTTCAACATAATCTCCACAAAGACTAATACATTTTTCATAACGGTGCTCTAATGGATACCAACTTTATAGTGCGATTCGTCGAGCTCCTCAAAATACCCATTTACAGCGTTAATGACTTCCTCGTTGCTCTTAAATTTTTTTCTATCAACGAATTAAAGTTCGAATTGCTTCCCCAACCGTCTTATTCGCCAGATTTAGCACCCAGCGACTATAATCTATTCCCTAACCTCAAAACATGGCTCGGTGGAAAAAAATTTAAGAGCAACGAGGAAATCGACGAATCGCACTATAAAATTGGTATCACTGCATTAGAGCACCGTTATGAAAAATGTATTAGTCTTTGTGGAGATTATGTTGAAAAATAAAATTAAAAAATAAACTTAAATTTAAACAGGCCATCAGAGCCAAACGCGGATGGTAGTGCGTAAGTTCAACGAGAATTAAGTTTTCGTTGAAATTTATTTGTGTGCACAGGGCACAAAATTTTCTTGGTACGATACCAAGCAAATTTTAAATAATTCTCAATTCGAGAAATTATTTAATTATTATCCCTCTATTTCCCCCCTGTAGTGTTGTAGACGAGAAAAATATCGGGCTGAAAGTCGCTGAATCGGGAATCGAACCTGAGTCTTTCGTTTGCCGGGCGACTGCTCTTACCACTGAGCTATTCAGACCCCTCAACTCGATACTTCTCGGTCGCCTACAAATATATATTAAATTAAAGTATAACGCCATCTTCCGCCGGCGTGAATTAAATAACTATAAGAAATTAGGCTCTGTATATTAAAATATAAACTTAAATTTAAACAGGCCATCAGAGCTAAACGCGGATGGTAGTGCGTAAGTTCAACGAGAATTAAGTTTTCGTTGAAATTTATTTGTGTGCACAGGGCACAAAATTTTCTTGGTACGATACCAAGCAAATTTTAAATAATTCTCAATTCGAGAAATTATTTAATTATTATCCCTCTATTTCCCCCCTGTAGTGTTGTAGGCGAGAAAAATATCGGGCTGAAAGTCGCTGATTCGGGAATCGAACCCGAGTCTTTCGCTTGCCGGGCGACTACTCTTACCACTGAGCTATTCAGACCCCTCAACTCGATACTTCTCGGTCGCCTACAAATATATATTAAATTAAAGTATAACGCCATCTTCCGCCGGCGTGAATTAAATAACTTTAAGAAATTAGGCTCTGAACTTACGCACTACCATCCGCGTTTGGCTCTGATGGCCTGTTTAAATTTAAGTTTATATTTTAATATACAGAGCCTAATTTCTTAAAATTAAAAAAAATCCAAAAAACTGTTTTTTTCTTTATCAGGCCGGAAACTTATCACCCCACCCTCGTAATATTTGAGACTTTTATAAAATCTATAATCAATCAATCATCATGTTTACTATTCTGTAATATAGTAATTATAGTAGTACAGTATATTACTTACATATACTCATCCTTTCTTTCTATGCGGACACCCTGCCAGAATATCTCTTCAGTAAGCATGTGTTGCAACATACGCAATAGACTGGATGCTATAATTACATAATTTAAATTATATAATTTTTATCAGAACATGAATAAGTTAATTGTTATAGTAAATAATAGTTAATAATTGTAGTAAAAGTGCATAGAGAGTTACATCACCGATTTTATCGCTGTTTGAATATGTTAGAGGAGGTTCTCTTGAGTAATTTCAAAAAATAAGTGGAGGATGGCGTTACTTTAGAAAATATAACAAGTTAAAATTTGATCATTTTAACGCTTCTTTTAGACATTGCAAAGTGATATTAAAAACATTGTGTATGTATATTTGTTTATCATACAGTAACTTATAATAAGATATTTTTTTATTTATAAAATGTAATCCAAACAAAATTTTATTTTTAAATCAGAAATAGAGTTGCGTTATATCTTCCGGAAGAGAAACCCTTCCATAAAGGTGGGGGAAGGGGCGTAACTCACTGCGTCCATGCAATATATAGTACTTTGTAAGACAAAGCGAAATTAATTCTCTAATCTTAATCCTAGCTGAGAGTTTTGCCTACGCCTTTTTACACTATAATTATATATATATATATATATATATATATATATATGTATATATATATACATATAGTTAAATATACCTGCGATAAGTATATACAAAGTGTCCCACTCTAACATTCATACACGTAATAACTCGAAAATATGGCTTTTTGGAAAAAAATATTTCACAATAAACGAATGTTTCATTATTGAATCTCAAACCAACATGAGAGAACCATACATAATCATACCGTTATCAATTGTAAAAAGCGCAGAAATCCGATTTCTTGTGACTTAACACATTGGCACAGTACAATTACAATAATTTGAGAAACTATTGGAAACAATATGCTTACCAGATTTCTGCGAGACAATTTAAAGTCATCTATGCATCGAGGATAGATATTTTTATAATGCGTCACCGTATAATACTTTGTAATACATATTGTTAACTTTGCGCTGAAGAGGGATCAAAAGATGAAACGTTCGTTGTTTATTAATGTAATCATTTTTAACTTGATAAATATACGAGTAATCAGAAAGAAAGAAGTGTTGTTTCGTCCCTACACTCCAACTACCGCGCTGTGGCTCTAATTTGCCAATTACGATTTAATTTTTAATTATATTTTTTTAACAATTTTAAACATTTTTAACAATTGTGTTTTCTTTATCAATTGATTCCTCTCATTATTCTGTGCATAATATTGATGTAAGATAATCGAAAAATAAATATTTGACGAAATATTTTATGATTTATATAAAATCTTGACTTAAAGTATAAATAATGTTAAATTCTTCAATGTCGCCAGTAAATAAAATAAAAGACGTAAGTTAGATCGACCACACTGGCAAATTTATTGTTGGTAATATATCACGACGTTTCGACCAAGGTTTTGGTCCTTATCAAGTGAACTAAAATATTTATATAGTATTATAAGAAGTAATTAACATACATTAAATTGATAATAAAAATAAGCGAAAAATTCATATACATACAGAGCCTTAGTTAGCTATTATATATTGTGAGAGAAAAGGAAATCACTGTGTCAAGATTTCATCGTGTCAACCTCTCCATCCAACTAACTGAGAAAGACTAAACGACCTTTATTAGTTTATCATAAATATTGTTTAAATTCTCAGTGTCCTTTTGTAAGTTAATAGTGTTGTCAAACTTTTTAATAAAGAACATTTCACAGCAATTTCTCTCTTTCTCACATGTTTTTCATTATGTAAAATAACTGGCATTGACCAATCGAAGTCATGGTTAAATTCCAATTTATGTTTACTGATGACCGAAAGATTACTTGCGTGCACTTTGATATTATTAAAATGCTCTTTAACACGAGTACGTAAATGTCTCTTCGTTTGGCCAATATATGATGTATTACAATTTTTACAATCCAATTTATAAACAACTTCCGTCCTGCTGTTAATAGGCAATCTATCTTTCCCACGTTTAATCAATGCATCAAGTTTCTTAGGTACATTATAAACAACTTTAAGACCCATATTTTTAAACACACGACTAATCCCGTCGCTCAAGCCATCCACAAACGGTAGAGAGATGTAGGAAGGTGTGACTGAATTATCACGCTCAGTATTCATATTTACGTCATCACGATGCTTCAAAAAATCAAGTCTTTTTTTGACGTAACGATCAATAATTTGAGTTGGAAAACAATTGTTGGATAAAATCTGTTTCACAATATCTACATTCTTAAAATGAAACCTAACATCAGATAATAAAATAGCATGGTCAACGAGATTATAAATGGTGTTTATTTTATATTTAAACGGATGATTAGAATGAAAATTAATGTATTTGTCAGAGCACGTGGGTTTTCTATACCAATCAGTCAAAAGACGACCATCTGAACGAATGACAGTCGTGTCTAAGAAATTAATACACGAATCAGACTCCATGTCATGAGTAAATGTCAAACGTGGATGATAGTTATTAAAGGTCAATTTTATCTCATCCACCTTTGTACGTGGAACAATGGTAAAAATGTCATCCACATATCTATAATATATTGGAACATTAAAACTCAACAAATTTAAGCAATGCGTCTCTAAATCATCCATCACGATATCTGACAGAATAGGTGACAGGGGAGATCCCATAGGACTATCAAAAATCTGCTCATAAAACTGTCCATTAAACGAAAAACTAGTGGAATCCAAAACCGTTTCTATCGCGTATAAAAACTGAGAACAATTAAACTTCGTGTTAGGAGCAATATGATCCCAACGTTTAGTCACAGCACTCAAAACCAACTCTTTAGGAATATTAGTGAATAATGCAGCGACGTCAAGTGAAATCATAATTTCGTCATCATTAATAGATTTATCTTTCAAATTCTTAGCAAATGTCCAACCATCCTTAATATGAGATTTAGGTTCCAAAATCGAAATCTGTAGTATATCATGAATGTATTTCGCGACATTGTATAACGGACTTCCAAGTGTTGACACAATAATCCGCAATGGGAAACCAGTTTTATGAATCTTAGGCAAGCCATAACATCGTGGAAGATTACCATTAGTGGAGTTCAATTTCCTATATGTGGACTCATTAATTATGTCATTATCCCGCCAAGATTTAACAAGAGTATTGATTTTATTAGTTAATTTTCTATTCGGGTCTTTTTTCAGCTTTTTATAAGTAGATTGATCACCCAAAAGAGATTCCATTTTATCCACATAATCAAACCTATCCATGACTACTGTGACCTGATCTTTATCCGCCTTCGTGACAAACAAATCATCAGTAAAAGTAAAAAAGTATAAAATATCTTGTAAATTATTCAATTTTTAAATATATTATCCTTTTAATTTTTTTTTAAATATTGTAAGGAATCGTTTTATCTAGAACAAATTAGGTAGTCTCATTTAGAAAAACTAAGTTGACCTCGACATGACCTACATCCAAGGTCCAACTAATATTCCTATCTTCTTCCCTCTTCCAAACCTTACAACTTTTATTTGAGACATTTTTTTCTAAAACGCCATATTCTCGAGTTATTACGGTGTAAAATTAAAAAGATATCCTGTATATTTAAATCTATATGTATAAGCTTATAATGTCAAGTACATACATAAATCTATGAATTGTATATATATATATAGTGAAGCTATTATATATAAAATGAAATTTTTTATCAGTTATTCTATATATTTTTTAAAATATTTATAATCAATATTTACGCATGATCAGTTCTTAATTATATTATTATACCTCTAATGTAATGGGGAATTTCAAAAGAACTGTCGAATGGTGTGTTATAAAGTGATGTATTATATTTAGTATCGAAATGAAAGGATTCATGTTGAATTTGTACCACAAACAAGTCCATCATCCGGGTACTCGGGTAAACCTGTAGAAAATAGTTTTAATGTATTTACTTAATTAATATTAGATTTAACACACAATAGCAATATACGTTAGAGCTGCTACTTTCTACGTCTACGTAGAAATATTTGTACTCTTATACTCTTATACTCTTGAAATATAGAATAAATAAACTAAAAATATCATATATTAATAATAAAAATGATTACGCGATGTAACTTTTAAATTAAATATTTCTAGAATTATTTATAATATATTATATAGCAAAATTATCTTAATACAATTTGATATGTATACATGCATAACTTTATAACAATTTTATGTATAATTTATATGATCTGAATGATAATTTCTCTTCTATTTTATATAATAATTTAAAGCTGTCGGGCAAATATAATATAGCAACTTTGACAAATAAAAGAAACATAAAAATGTAAGAATATTTTAAATTATATTATCCATGTATGTTGCAGGTTTACTTGAAAAATTAGCATCTTTAAAAAAATTATCATTTTTCTTTGTAGATATAAAACCTTTGCGTAATATTTTGATTCGTAATATTTTGATAAAAAATTTCTATGTTATGATAAAGCTAAAAAATTATAAAAAGAATTTTTGCAATATATATATATATATATATATATATATATATAACTAACTATCTATCTATCTATATAACTAACTATGATATTATTTGCAAATGAGCAAGTTTTGCGCTAAAGGATGCTTAAAGTAACCTTATTGATGACATATAATCCAAGAAATGTTACAAAAGCCTCAGCTAATCAAGCGTCAGTTGACAACCAAAGTGGATTTTCAAAATAAAAATATTCTTGTATTATTTTATGGGCTATGAAGTGGGCAACTTTGATTTTACTCGCAACAGAATCTATATTCTTATTGTAGATAATATTTGCTTCTCTGAAAATTAAAAATATGTTTTATAGAATGCTTATTTTTGTTGAAAATATTGTATTAGCAAATTTATAATTAAATAATTCTATAAATTAACATATTAATTATATATTAATGTTTTATAATGTCTGCGCATATGAATGACTCACTGAATGACAAAATAAATACTCGTTTCCAATATATATATATAAGTTTTTTAATTATTGATCGATAAAAAATATTATATGTATAACCTTAATATAATAAATTTTAATATAATACTTTGCTTAATATTTGTAAGTTTTAATTTTGTGATTATAAAATATATACAATATTTTAATATTATTTTTCGTATAAATTGATTTACATTGAATATATAATAAACGTTTAGGTATATTTTTTTCATTTTCTCATATTCGATTTTACTTATTTTTTAAAATATATTCGATTTTGCTTATTTTTTAAAATATAAAAGTAGACAAAAGAGAGATATGTAGATAATTTTAGATACGAAGAATTGTTATCTTTTTTTTCATTTTCCGAAACATATTAATTTTTTTTAATTTTATCATTACCCAAAAAGAATAAGGCCCAGATTTACGATGCTTTCGTTTTGAAAATCAGGAATTACAATGTGATTTATTTGCCAAGTTTCATTCAGCCGTTTCCATTCATAAAATAAGTGCAGTGTTATATTTTCAGCAAATTCGTGTGCAAATGCGCAGTCCATTCTACACCACATATCAACTCTGACACTTTCATTTGTACCAGGTATAAGAGAATTAAGTTAGTCAAAAATACAAAATAATTAGGGTTTACGAGTGTAGCACTAAAATATGTCATCATCATGTTTTTGTTTTCATTCATTTCTATTGTTTTTATCGGTATATTTGATAAAACTCTGTAGTTTGGATAATATTCTATACTAATATTATAGGGCAAGATGGCTGTCGAAGATTTGGGCATATGTGAAACTGTGTGTTCGATCCCAACAGTATCAACATACGCTGCGAACCTATTACATTTACAAATATGAATTAATTTTCGACAATTACATAGTAATATTAAAAATTATATAAAGAGAAGATATACGGATGTAATTTATATAAGAATAATATATATATATATATATATATATATATATATATATATATAAAATTACGGCATAGAGTTCTTCTTACTCTTTTGCTCGATATCTTGTATAACATTATATAACATTATATAACCTAATAACGATTTTGATATAATAATTTTGACATAGTGGTTATAAAATATTTATTTTAGAATATACAGATACAAAATAAATAGTTAATATTTAATAGTTAATATTTTAGTATTTTAGTAACAAAATTTTAACGCACACACACACACACACACACAATAAAATTAAAATAAATTTCAATGTAAAACAATATTAGAATAAAAACTTTTTTTAGTTGATTTTAATTGATATATTATTAATCGTTCCATACACAATTTTATATATATTGGAGAAACTACATATTTTAATGATAACTTTAGTTATTCGCGTATTATAGCGAAAATTGTATTGTTTCTAAATAATATTATGCGTGCGTGTATGTGCACGTTTAAATACATGTAACAGCATAAGTATAACTTATATATTTAATTTTATATATAAAATGTTTATGAAAATTGAGTGAATGTTCAGCATCTAATCAAATTTTGTTAATGACTTCTATGGACTATAAGAATAAACAAATTCATGTAAATATGTGTCTAGAAATATTTTTGTTCCGAATTATTATAATTTTTATAGAAGTTTTTTAGTTAGGTCTATATCATCAGCTATATTGCAGACTAATTTTATGATGTAATGCCCCGGTAATAGACTTCATTAGATATCTGTAATAAATTTCCTAAAGATTGGTATTAGTAAACAGTATAAAAATTAAATATTTGCCAAAATTTTAAACTTCAAATAAAAATAAGTTCTATACAAACATAAACATAAATCCTTCAGAATTATATTATTTAGATTTTGGAAACAATTCGAAATACTACCGGAATATTTGAATTTGTCTGACTGTTGACGATAAAATGATATATAAGACGTGTAGTATTGCTGATTACTTTAATTAAATTAATTTTTATTTGCAGTTTACATTCATTTTAATAATAATAATAATAATAATAATGATAATAATAATAAATTGCAAAATTTGTTACTAAGATCTTAGGAAATATATAATTAGGAATAGGAACTTTTCAGATACACACACACACATGTTTATATAAATGTCTTTTCTTAAGAAATACTTTTTGAAATAGAATGCTGTATCAAGATTCTTTCATGAACCTGTAATTATTATATATTTAACATTTTAATAGTTACTTACCATTGTCGTTCACCTCTTTTATAAAACCTTTTTAGGCCTGCATCATCAGTTATATTATAGACTAATTGTATGACGTAATCTCCCGGCATTAGGTCATTCATGAATATATATTCAGTAACGTTCACACACATATCATTATTATACAAAGATTTTATCGGTTTATAAACGATCATTTCTAAATATTTTGGATCATTAATCACCGTTATATCGATAACACGTTTTACGTCTAATTGCAAGTGTATGCTTCGCCTTGATTGTAATATCTGAATACTCATAGTATAGTTGCCGACAAAAGTATCCTCTTTAACATGTGATGTAAGAATGATATCATTTTGTTTCGGTATCATATAGGATGATTGTAAGTGTGTGCTGTAAGTGTGTGCTGTAAGTGTGTGCTGTAGTGCATTGAAAAGGCTGATGCGATGATGATTGTTAAACTTAATAATAGTTTTAGAAACATGATACTACTTAGATATCTGTAAAAATATATTTTTCTTAGAAAGTACAAACTTAAACACAGCACTGTCTCTATCATGATTTAATAGAAGAAGGAAATAAGATAATACAGAGAAGTAAACATAATTTTTAATGACTTACTGTGTTTTGAGGTATACCACAAATTCTATCCAAGTGTATGTTTCGTTATACTAATTAGCTGCAATTAATCAATGTTTTATCCACTATTATCGTTGTAACATGAAAAATATATGTGCAGTTATAACTTCTTAATATCTCGAGAACCTTCCAAAGACTGACAACACTTGGGGTACGCGATATTGTAATAAATACGTATGTCATAAACACACAACTTCTGAGGTCGTTAACAGACGTTTTGATCGAGAAACGGTATGTAATAGCAAAGCATGGTGCCGTTTTTTCTACTCCAAATGCGTGCTAGCGGCCGAGCGCCGTAAGAAAGCAGGCCCGTCTATTTCGCGCCGGTCTAAACCAAAAGAGGTCACCGTCGCGTAGAATAGAAAATTCTATAAATATATATAAATATATATATTTAAATTTTTTTATACTATTTAAAAGTAATATATTCCTTTACCAAAAATTTGAGAATTTTTATAATTTATAATATGATGCATTCAAATGAAATTTTATAAACTTTATTATTATGAGATTGTATCGGCAAATTTTTTTTGAGTTCTCCAGATATCAAAAAATTGAGCGTAGAAAATTATTTACATCAATTTAATTACGTTAATTGGTTTTCATTTATATGTAAAAACCCGCATGGACTTATTGGCCAACCCAATATATATACATATATATAATATTAATATACAGGGTGAGCCATTTTAATTAACGCACGCAATTATTTCGGAAACAAAGCATTTTAGAGAAAAATGTTTCAGACAAAAGTTTTATGGCTTCGAGGGGGCCATAAGATGGTATCATTGGTTTGACCTTGAAGAGTTATTTGAAGGTCACATGAAGGTCACCTTCAATTTCTTAAATGGAACCTACTATTTGTCATTGCATATTCTTGTAGCTTATCTCGAGAGCTTTCCAAAACACTATAATTAAGTACCTTTTCGTTAAGTACTTTCCGAGTTATGAGGCTTGAAATAATTTCTTAATTTTACATAAACCGTAAAATATCTTGTAAAATATTCATTTTTCGATTACCTTACCTTAATAGTTTTATGTACAAAATAATGAGAGGAATCAATTGGTGTAAAGAAAACACATAGTTGTTTCGAAGAAAAAATATGTAATTTGCAATTAACAATTCCATATTTTTTCTTAAAAACAACTATGTTTTCTTTACACCAATTGATTCCTCTCATTATTTTGTACATAAAAGTATTAAGATAAGATAATCGAAAAATGAATATTTTACAAGATATTTTACGGTTTATGTAAAATTAAGAAATTATTTCAAGCCTCATAACTCAAAAAGTACGTAACGAAAAGGTACTTAATTATAGTGTTTTGGAAAGCTCTCGAAATAAGCTACAAGAATATGCAATGACAAATAGTAGGTTCCATTTAAGAAATTGAAGGTGACCTTCATGTGACCTTCAAATAACTCTTCAAGGTCAAACCAATGATACCATCTTATGGCCCCCTCGAAACCATAAAACTTTTGTCTGAAACATTTTTCTCTAAAATGCTTTGTTTCCGAAATAATTGCGTGCGTTAATTAAAATGGCTCACCCTGTATATAATACATATATATAATACATAAAATAATTTTAAATAGGAAATTTTAATAGGAATAAATAATAATTATAAATTATAAAAATTACAACTTTCTTTTCTCAGAGTCAAAATTTTAAGTATCCCGTAAGAAACCGGTTTAAAATTTTATAAACATTTAAAATCAATTAATGTAGATTTTTAAATAAGTTTCGCATCTTCATAAAAAATTTGTCAGTAATCGAATAAAGTAACACAAATTTTAAAATTTTTTAGTAAAGTTCTAAATGTGAAATATAAATTTAAATTTTTCGGATTAATAAGAGAGAGCCAAATACGGATGATAGTGCCTCAGTTTCAGAAATAATTAATTTTTCTTTCAAAATGAATCGTACATGGAATATATTATTTTCCGCGACACTAAATAACTAAGTAAATCTCAATTCAAGATTTTTATTAAAATAAATCAATAATTTCCTGATCCCTGTGAAAAAGCGAAAAAATATCGAGACAAAATTGCTAAAACAAAAATAAAATCACTTTTATTGTACTATGTGTTCTATCATATTATGTGCATAGTGTTGCACTATATTTTACTTAACAATTCTTTTGTCTTCAAGGAATGTTTACAAATAATTTTGTAAGTGATGACAAATAAAAATCTATTGAATTTAAAAGTTTAGTGATTTTAGTGATTTTAAAAATAAAATTAGAAATCTATACGAGTTACGGCTATTACAGAGAAAATATCATTATAAAAATTGGTATATCTAGCACACTATTGCATTAATTCATTGCATTAACCTATCCATCGTTATTAAATTTTTGATAAACAAATGATTCGTATAATATTAAAGTATGTGAATCACATTACGTAATACTCTCTCAATCATATTGAAAAAAAATTAAATTTATTTAACTACGAGCTAAATATCTAGACTAACTAAGATTTAAATCTAAAGCTTATAAATTCTCTTTTTAAAATCTATAAATCGATTTTTATTAAAATTTTTACTAAAATTTCCAAGTAAAGAAATTCTCTTTCTCTTTTGCTTTCGCTTGCTCTTTCCCACTCTCTCATTCACTAAAAATTATATATTTTGAAAATAGTATATTTTCGGAAATTAGAAATAAAAATATGCTTATTTTGTAAAAGAAATTAGATGATATTAATTTTTACCTGTCGCTTTGAAATACTGTGACTACATTAATATATTCTATATGAAAACAAAAAAAAACTGTTCAAAAAACCCGGTCAAGAGACAGTAATCAGGACCCTAGAGAGTTAGAGTGGGGAGTCGAAAAGACTCACACTCGATAGAGGGCGTAGCGGGAGTTTTTGAGGCCCTTGCTTCGGAAAAAAAAAGAAGGGAACATGGCGGCGACGACTCGCGAGTAGATACGTTGTCGCAACGCACGTGCATAGCTTTTAATCGAAACTATCGAGTGTTTTCTTTACTTTCGTGGACACTGGGTTCACATTAGATTCTGTGATTGTGATAGACATTGAATATCATTCTTTAGTTCGAATATAAAGACACAGTAGTGTCATTCTTCCAAACAAAGACGAAAAGTCGCTTGCTTACATTAACACACCGTCAGTAATCCTCATAGGGAGGAATCTCGATGCGATCACTATTTGAGTGATTGTTGTTCACGAGCCTCAATCAACAAATGGTTTGGCTATCGTAAGACTGTGCATAATAACATACAGTACACTGGTAACAAGCTTGTTTCACCTACATACACATACATATGTGTAGATCATTGGGATCATTGTGTCGTGGTCATTGGGACGAATACACACACACACAAAGACGAAAGTCACAGGGACTCTTTGTCTTTTTTTGCTATATACCTAAAGGGACGTATGGTCAGAATGATCCGTCGTTCTGCTCTTCTTCTATTACGGTGTCATAAGGACCACGTTTTATGATTATTGGAATCAGTCTTACCAAACGTTACGCATTAATTAAACGTCTATTATAATCTTTATCGACCAACGTTCATGATTCTTAGTCTTATTAAAAAGTCTATTTTTCTTGAGTATTACTTATCCGGAGAGAAAACAAGAATATACTTTGAGATATAAATAACACAAGTCTCTTTCAATTAATAAGAATATATAATACGAGCTTCTTTTCTTTTTTCTCTTTTTCATACGATTTTTCAAACATATTATTACTATTATTTACTACTAGTTTATAACCAAACTGTTTACAGAAATTAATTTTAATCTTTAATTTCAGGTATTATATTAGATTGAATAGCGAGTATATTTTTATATTTTAATATTTCTTTGGACATTTGCTTCCATTTTTTGTATACTTAACATATAACTATAACGTAAATATTTTCTCTCATATTAGAAACTACAGTTGTACACGTTCATACATATATACTTGTTAACCTGTTTTTCAATTATAACACATTGAATAAATATTGCTTTTTCAATTTCTTTGTTTATGATACACATAACCGGCTTATTTTTCCTTTGTTGATTTTTTTTTTAGGTATATCTTGTGTTTTTCCTATTTGTTTTTTTTAATTTCTTTATTCTAAAATTGAACCTCCCATTTCAGATCTCGACATTTTCAAACATTTTGGTCCTTCGAGCCGGATTCGTATACATATATATATTAAACACAAAAATCATGAGGCTCTCACACGTCGAGGCTCGTATTGAGCAACAGCTCGAATTGATGAACATTATCTCCACCGCATACGTAAACCTGCTCAAAGTCGACTCTCCTGCTCTAACTTCTCATGGAATAACTGCAACACTTAACGTATTAAAAGAAGAGTGGCAAAAGTTTTCCATTGTGCATGAGGCTTTGGGTATCGCTGTACGCGAGTTAACAACAGAGGATAGATTAAAGATAACAAGTCATCCTTATTTTAGAGACAATCTATATACGGTGACACACGAGAATTATCTTTCGGCAGTTGTAAGGATGACATCACTACTGGACAACGATCACGGGAATATCAACGAGGTGATCTCCGTTCAATCGACACATTCAACACCAGCGGTTATACCATCATGTTCGCATCAAGCGCGACTTCCTCGGATTAATCTTCCGAAATTCACTGGGAATTCATCGGATTGGTTGTCCTTCAAAGATCTATTTCAGTCGCTGGTTATTACAAATCCATCGCTTAACGCAGTAGAGAAGCTGCAATATTTGAAGACAAGCATAACGGGCTCCGCCGCGACTTTACTAAAAAATACTTCTCTCACTGCTGCTAACTTTCAAAAGTCCTGGGAGGCTCTGATCTCATTTTATGAGAATAAGAGGTTACTGGTCAACACAGCACTGCACTCTTTACTGAATCTCAAGAGGATGACGAAGGAGTCGGGCGCAGAGATGGAACAGCTGTATACGAGTCTTCTCCAATGCTATAGATCCTTGGAGATTCTACAAAGGCCAGTAGATACTTGGGACGATTTCCTAGTATTTATCGCTACACAACGATTAGATTCGGAATCAGTTAAAGCGTGGGAGCAACACTTAGGATCTTCAACAGAACCGCCGACATGGACACAATTCAACAATTTCTTGATTTCTCGTCTTCGTTCGCTCCAAGCTTTTGAACGGTCACGATCTGGAAAACTTAATAATAAAGCACAACCTATCGTGGTTAAATCACATTATCAAGGACGAGGGAAGGAGACTAACCCTAACAGCAACTATACGTGTTCAATCTGTTCCGGAAAGCATCATGCTGCTGCATGCAGTCAATTCTCTTCTAAAACGCGGAATCAGAAACTCGCTCTCATTAGCAAGCACAAGTTATGTTTTAACTGTCTAGGATTACATCGAGCTTCCAACTGCACCTCAACAAGAAGATGTCAAAAGTGTGGCAACAAACATCATACTACCATCCATTCGGATATGTCTCAGAATACTGTGTCTAAACAAAACTCAGATGAATCTACTAAGTCAACAAAGGAACCACCAAAAGCACAAGTGCTATTGTCTCATTCAAGCTTGCCTTACAATCGGCCTCAAGTCTTATTGGCCACAGCTAAATTACATGTTAGCTCTTCAAGAGGAAATGTCACCAAGACAAGAGCACTGATAGATCCAGGTTCGGAAACGTCTTTAATTTCTGAACGCTTAGCACGACGACTAAAATTAGACCGTTTTCAATCTTTAGTAACATTGGTGGGAGTTGGAGCACAATCTTCTCAAATGACTAAGGGGAAGGTCCAACTAAAAATCAATCCACACTTTCATTCGGATTATGAAGACACGATAGTTGCCTATATATTACCTAATATCACTTCACAAATACCCTCAACGAATATCGTGCGAGATTCCTGGGCTCATTTGGAGGGGCTCCAACTTGCGGATCCTCATTTCGCAACCTCAGGAAAAATTGATCTATTACTAGGAGCTGACGTCTATGCGAATATTGTTTTAGAAGGACTCGTCAAAGGTCCAGCGGACGCGCCCATAGCACAACGCACAGCACTGGGCTGGATTATCTTCGGTCCGACTACTAGTGAAAGTTCTACGCAATCTGGGCAGAGTTATAGTGTCTCAGTAGACGACGACATTTATACTCTTATCCAGAAGTTTTGGGAACTGGAATCGGTACCAGTCATTCACAATACATCATTAACAGCCGACGAACAAGAATGTGAAGCTCATTTCCTATCTACACATTCTAGAGACGAACAAGGAAGATATATGGTCAGACTTCCATTTAAACATTCGTGTGATAACCTAGGTACGTCCAAGCATAGAGCAACCCTTCTTTGCGACAAGTTAATAAAACGATGTTTGAACGATTCACAGTATGCTCGCATGTACTATGATTTTATGGCCGAATATAAACGATTAGACCATATGAGACAGATTCCAAGCACAACACCTGAACCATCGCACGCCTACTACCTTCCACATCACGGAGTTCGAAAGGAGACGAGTCTCACGACTAAATTGAGAGTGGTCTTCAATGGGTCAAGCCTCACCACAACAGGACGGTCCTTGAATGACCTCCTTCATGCGGGAGCAAAACTACAAGTAAATATCTTCGACGTATTAATTTGGTTTCGACAATATCGCTTCGTTTTCTCAGCCGACATCGAGAAGATGTTTCGTCAAATTAGAGTACATCCTGAAGATTATAAATACCAAAGAATCATTTGGTTGGATGATCAAAATCGCCTCACTCCCTATGAACTTACAACCGTCACATACGGATTAGTATGTGCACCGTTTCTGGCATTACGAGTCTTACAACAACTAACGGTGGACGAGGGTGATCGTTATCCACAAGCGGTTGCTACCATGATGAAAGGTAGATATGTAGATGACATATTCGGAGGTGCGGACGATACCGCCCAAGCACAAATAATAATCCAACAATTAAGTCATATCTGCATGGCGGGCGGTTTCCCGCTTAAGAAATGGATTAGCAACGACCACACAATTCTGAACTCTATCCCCAAGGAAGACCGTCTGGACTCTTCAGATGTACATATCGACGATAATCTGGTCGTTAACTCACTAGGCCTTTTATGGCATCCAGCAACAGACAGTCTTCAATTTAGGCTGGATTCGATTCCTATGAACAACGTCACGAAGCGAGTTATGTTATCAACGATAGCGAAGATATTCGATCCACTTGGTTTCCTAACGCCAGTGGTGGTCGTCGCCAAAATATTACTACAAAGTTTATGGACCTTAAAAATTGACTGGGACCAACCCCTACCACCCAGTGTAGAAGAGGAATGGACTAATTTTGCTATTAGCTGCCAAGACGTACCTAAAATTGAGTTTCCACGGTGGCTCGGCACAAAATCCTCTCGTACCATGGAACTCCATGGCTTTTGCGATGCATCTTTAAAGGCGATGGCCGCGGTAGTCTTCAGCAGGTCCATTGGTTCAGACGGAAACATATCTACACAATTTGTGTGTTCGAAGACTAAGGTGGCACCGATCAAAAGACTTACCATTCCAAGATTGGAATTGTCAGGAGCTGTCCTGCTAACCAAGCTGATTTTACAAATACTTAAGGTTATTGACAAAAGTCCCATAAAGATTTATCTGTGGACAGATTCATCTATCACATTCGTGTGGATCAATAATCACCCATCACGATGGAAGGACTTCGTGCACAATAGAGTGTGTTTTATTCAGGAGTCATTGCCAAACGCCAATTGGAAATTTATTCCTGGTAGTGAGAATCCGGCTGACCTCGCTACGAGAGGACTCTCTGCGAAACAACTTTCTTCAATGGATCTTTGGTGGAAGGGGCCACCTTGGCTGTCACAACAAGATCATCTCTGGCCGTCAACTCTTCCAGGAGAATCAAACGGAGCGAATCTCGAGGAAAGTCCTTTAAATGTCTCAATCGTTCAAGCTCGAATCCCTCAACCCTGGTCCTTACTTGAGCGTTACTCAAGTCTAACCAAACTTCTACGTATCACAGCGATGTGCCAACGAGTGAAGACACGTTTCAAGCAACAGAAGACAAATTCTTATACAACTCCGATATCTGCCATGGAATTAAAGCACGCAAAGGAGTATTGGACTCGCGAGGTGCAACGTTGTAGCTTTCATCAGGAGCTACAGTTACTATCAACGGGCAAAGAACTATCAAAGGCAAGTTCCCTTATTCGACTTACACCTTTCGTGGATTCATTGGGAATCCTACGAGTAGGCGGACGTCTACACTCCTCGAGCTTGCCGGAGAACACTAAACATCCTGCTATCCTGCCCAGGGACTCATTATTCACTTCTTTAATCATAAGAGACGCTCATCTGAGATCACTTCATGGCGGAACACAACTTACATCCTCATTCATTCGTGAGGAGTTTTGGATTGTAGGGGGTCGAGCCCCAGTAAGAAAACATATTTTACATTGCGTTATCTGCACCAGATTCCGACAAAGAAGAGCACAACAGTTAATGGGCCAGTTGCCTGTTAACAGAGTCACACCGGCTCGACCATTTCTTAATTCCGGCATAGACTATGCGGGCCCTTTCACTATCAAAACCTGGAAAGGAAAGAACGCCCGTACTTATAAGGCATACGTTGCTCTATTTGTGTGTTTTGCATCATCAGCAGTACACCTGGAACTGGTAACTGATTATACTGCAGATGCGTTCTTGGCTGCCTACAAAAGATTCTCAGCTCGGCGAGGCTTGTGTGCCACTCTTACTAGCGATTGCGGGACGAATCTAAAGGGCGCTGACACGCAACTTCGAAATTTGTTGACAGAAACTTCTGCTGAATCTCAACGCTTAGCATCTTTACTAGCAAACGACGGAACGGAGTGGAAATTCAATCCTCCATCAGCTCCTCATTTTGGAGGGAAATGGGAAGCGGGCGTAAAATCTATGAAATTTCATCTCAAACGTGTCATTGCAGACACGCTACTCACTTTCGAAGAAATGACTACTCTCCTTACTCAGATAGAGGCCGTGTTAAATTCACGACCTTTATGTCCTTTGACAGACGATCCAGACGATTTTACGGCCTTAACTCCAGGACATTTCATCATGGGATGTGCTCCAACCGTTATTCCAGAACCTTCACTAGAATACGAAAAGTTATCCCGTCTATCACGATGGCAACTACTCCGACAGTTATTGGACTCTTTATGGACAAGGTGGTCCTCAGAGTATTTGCAAAGATATCACGCTATATACAAATGGAATAAAGTCACTCCACCTATAAAAGAGGGTGCAATGGTACTAGTAGTGGATGAAAGATATCCGCCGGCAAAATGGCCGTTGGGTCGTGTAACTAAGGTCCACCCAGGCCCAGACGGGCTAACAAGAGTAGTAACTGTAAAGACACAAATCTCAGAATTGAGGCGACCTGTTACAAAACTCTGCCTCCTGCCAACGGATGAGAACTCAACATCTATGTTCGTCAACCAAGGTTAACGAAGGCGGGCGGAATGTTCAAAAAACCCGGTCAAGAGACAGTAATCAGGACCCTAGAGAGTTAGAGTGGGGAGTCGAAAAGACTCACACTCGATAGAGGGCGTAGCGGGAGTTTTTGAGGCCCTTGCTTCGGAAAAAAAAAGAAGGGAACATGGCGGCGACGACTCGCGAGTAGATACGTTGTCGCAACGCACGTGCATAGCTTTTAATCGAAACTATCGAGTGTTTTCTTTACTTTCGTGGACACTGGGTTCACATTAGATTCTGTGATTGTGATAGACATTGAATATCATTCTTTAGTTCGAATATAAAGACACAGTAGTGTCATTCTTCCAAACAAAGACGAAAAGTCGCTTGCTTACATTAACACACCGTCAGTAATCCTCATAGGGAGGAATCTCGATGCGATCACTATTTGAGTGATTGTTGTTCACGAGCCTCAATCAACAAATGGTTTGGCTATCGTAAGACTGTGCATAATAACATACAGTACACTGGTAACAAGCTTGTTTCACCTACATACACATACATATGTGTAGATCATTGGGATCATTGTGTCGTGGTCATTGGGACGAATACACACACACACAAAGACGAAAGTCACAGGGACTCTTTGTCTTTTTTTGCTATATACCTAAAGGGACGTATGGTCAGAATGATCCGTCGTTCTGCTCTTCTTCTATTACGGTGTCATAAGGACCACGTTTTATGATTATTGGAATCAGTCTTACCAAACGTTACGCATTAATTAAACGTCTATTATAATCTTTATCGACCAACGTTCATGATTCTTAGTCTTATTAAAAAGTCTATTTTTCTTGAGTATTACTTATCCGGAGAGAAAACAAGAATATACTTTGAGATATAAATAACACAAGTCTCTTTCAATTAATAAGAATATATAATACGAGCTTCTTTTCTTTTTTCTCTTTTTCATACGATTTTTCAAACATATTATTACTATTATTTACTACTAGTTTATAACCAAACTGTTTACAGAAATTAATTTTAATCTTTAATTTCAGGTATTATATTAGATTGAATAGCGAGTATATTTTTATATTTTAATATTTCTTTGGACATTTGCTTCCATTTTTTGTATACTTAACATATAACTATAACGTAAATATTTTCTCTCATATTAGAAACTACAGTTGTACACGTTCATACATATATACTTGTTAACCTGTTTTTCAATTATAACACATTGAATAAATATTGCTTTTTCAATTTCTTTGTTTATGATACACATAACCAGCTTATTTTTCCTTTGTTGATTTTTTTTTTAGGTATATCTTGTGTTTTTCCTATTTGTTTTTTTTAATTTCTTTATTCTAAAATTGAACCTCCCATTTCAGATCTCGACATTTTCAAACAAAAACATTGCTTAATAAGTGAACATATAATGATGTTCATAAAATTTACCTTTACTTTTGCACTTCTCTCTTTAATGTATGAAAATCATATCTTCTATCTTCATTTAATTTATCTTTCGTTATAGTATGAAGTTTATCTGTTAGGACATCATCTATCTAAAATAGATTATTTTCATATTCAACAACAATATTAAATAATAAATTTATGTCGCATTATGGTTATTTATTTTACATACATATAAGCACATGCAAATTTTACCTTTTCGAGTTGTTCCGTAGAATAAACATGATCAATAATAACAATAAATGTAGAATAAACATGATTAATAATAACAATAAATGCATGCAAGCTGACTTATCTATAACAGTAAAATAATAAATTTATTGATACACACATAAATTGTTGAATGATAGATATACATATATCTACGGTGAAAACTGTATTACTTAGGTTTTATATTCTCAAGATTGTGTAATATGAAAGTTAGTACTACAGGATTCCTTGCATGCTGATAGTAAAAAGGAAATAATTAATATAATCTTGATCGGAAAAATTTTTCGAAAACATAATCGATGTTGTACAATCATTTTTTATTATATTTAAATAGTCTTTAATAAATTGTGAATCCTCAAGGCAAGACAAAAATTTTAAAAGTTTAGGTTTAAATTTTTCTTTTCCCAGATGATATACTCCGCACCAAGGAGAATTTTCATTGATAGGAGATTAGTACAGTACTTTTAAACCTTGACAGTATGTCCATTCTTTCCACCATGGCAAAAGCCTACGAGATTCAACAAAAAACAAATTCTGTTAGAAAAGTTTTGCACATATTAATCTTACATGTTGATCAAATAATTTAACAAATTATAATTTCATAACATAATCTAATAAATTTAAATTTTGAGCAAATAATGTAATAAACATTGCACATGTATTTACAAAACAATTAAATTCAAATAACCGAGAATATACAAGAAGAACGTGTTTTTTTCAGAATCTGCGAGATGTCGATTTAAATTATCAAAGGCTCTTTCTATGCATATGCGACAATTAAGAAAACATGCCCATTTTGCAGTCTCCATTCTTAAACTCTTTTTAAAATCGTCTTCGCTAGAAACTTTATCGTATCCAAGTTTGTCAAGCAAATGTATTTTACGCAGAGATCAGGTACAGCTCACGCGCGCGCACACATATACATGGACTCATGCACGCATGCACACACATATAACATAAATAGTTTGGAATTATTAAATACTGTAGAAGTGGCATACATTATACAGGGTGATTCAAAACAACCTGATGTCTTTGAAATATGATATTCTTGAACGAATTCTAAGACTATTTTTCCTCTTGAAAAATTTTTTTTTTAATTTTTTAATTTTTTAATTTTTTTAATTTTTTAATTTTTTTTTATATTTTTTGATATTTTATTCTTAAGCGTTACGTTATAACCTTCCTAGACGGTAATAATATTGTTAAATATTGTGTAGAAACTGCAATAATAATTTAATACACTTCAAAGGATCAAATATTGTGCAATAAAATTGACTGTCTGGGGAAAAAATTAAGCTTTGGACAAAATTTTTCAAGAGGAAAAATAGTCTTAGAATTCGTTCAAGAATATCATATTTCAAAGACATCAGGTTGTTTTGAATCACCCTGTATATAAATGCTTTTTTTCAAATATTTATATGTTAATTTAATTTATGTATTCAAAAACAGGCGTTTTCTTAATTTCAATAGCATCCACTTCAAATCATCGTATCTTTTATACTTTTGATTTCTGGACTTTTTGCCCAACGAAACTTTTGATCAACACCATCTAAACTACAACATATTTCAATTTCAGCCAATTTGACCGAAGCTGCTTTTTTCATATAAAATGTATGCGGGGTCCTTTCACTTAAGTTCTTTTATTAATAACTTTTTAATTAACAATGAGCAAAAACTTTTCGTATATTACTCAAGAACATGATCTTGAAACATATGTCAAGATCAAAATCATCATAGGGTGAAGTGAATATTTAGTGAATATTTAGAAAAGTGAATATTTACCAGAATTATTAATAAAGTTATACAAAAAATTCTAATTAGAAGCAATAAATATTATTAACTCCTGATAAATTTAGCGGAAATGTTACATAACTTTCCAGCACGATTGTGATCGTGATAAAATAAGACTTCCGTGTGTCTACTATATTATCTCCGGAACGAACTTGACTTAGTTATCTAGCTGCAGGAATATGTCACGTTACCTATGCTAAGTGCAGGTAACTCATATATCATATGATAGTCGGCTACGTAGGTGGACTTCAATGAAGGAGAAGGTGGTTGCAAAGGTACGCAACGTTATATATGCCAGATCATGGGACGAAGAGTGGATCAAGCTTATTGGAACATAGAGTAATACTGGATTTTCACTTTCATGTCTCCGCAGCCTATAGATCGCACATACATTTCCGCGAGCAAACATTTGCGACGCGTGTATACCCACAGGGTACAGCTCTTTATATGAAGAAATGCTTTTTTGCTGATTTATATATATAAAATATCAAAAGTATTTTAAGCACAATTGCTCGTGCTTAAATAATGACACTTATTAGAACCAATTACATTACTAATTTGCTCTGCATTTTTTTCTCTCCACTCCAATATTCGAACAGAGAGAATTCGAAAATAGGAAGAAATTAATAAGATAATTTTGCTTAGAAAATATCTTTCATTCATCAATATAAAATCTCTTGAAAAAATTATTAAATATGTTTTATATATGATCATCAAATTCTTCAGAGCTTATCTTTCGAATTTGATAATATGGAGTGTTCTTACAGAAGAGTGCTTTCCTCCGTTCTCTATTTTACATTTTTTTACCACGCGCGTTTAGAACATCTTTATTCCATCGTTATCTTTAGCAGACAAATGAATTCTTTTTCTTTTCGCCGCGAAATGAGGAAACTGAAATTTACAAATATCATGACGAGGCAAAAAAAATATATATTAATTCCGCCATTAATTATTCAAGTACGTAACGTTCCAATATTCTCCTAATTGATCTCTGCCGTGCGGACAATCTTTTTTTTCATTGACATTCATTGAGTGTCGCCGGTACCGCGGAAGATAAGGGTCGAAAATAATTTCTTCTAGAATCATACCAGTTTTCCCAAGATCATGGATTCGTCCTTGGAAGTCTAGCAGGTGGACCGAAGGTTTCTGCTAGCGCGGAGATGGGCACGAGATAAATTTTAACATATCGATGAGTTTTGTTCCTTATGTATATGTATTGATCATGCCTGATTCCATTTGACACTACTCTATTCGGGTTTCTTGGAAATTCGTACACAAGATATGTGTATAATAAAAATAATGAGAAAATATAATATAAATATTATAAAATATAATAAGAATAATAAAAAATTATAATAATAAAAAATACTCGTGAATAATGTCTTTCAAAATTGTCCAATATGAATGAAATTCCAATTATAATTTTACAATTTGCATTCTCTTCATTTAAATTTCATTGTAAAAATGACTACTTTACAAAAGTTATTTAAATAGCAGATTTACGTGAAAATTTATTAACTAGAATATCTCTACATATATATTTCACGATATAATGCAATCATCAAAACAGAAAATCCAATTTTTTGCAGCGATAGTTATAACGTTACAATATAGAGAGAATATAAATCATAGCTCGAACATATATTTTATCTATGATTATATAGATTTTTGCGGTTCTACTTTGATGAAAATGTGACAACGATAATTACTTGACTGTATTATAATGTAATGTTGTTCAAACGAATAAAAGATATGGTCATATATACATGCAAAATCAACATTTTATTCTTATCTATCTTTCATAAAACATAAAATCTAAAATACTTGATCGCAAAGTTATTATGCACAATCAATTTCTTTGTCTCCTAAATAGATACTTAATATTTTAAATTGCATAATTGTTTACACGTATTACTCTACATGATCTCCCAGAACTTTTTACAACAGTACGTGCTAACAATCTGTCTTAACTTAAGTCGTCATGTCATCACTTTTCATTAATTTTCTTTAATTTTGATATAGGTTCAATACTGCCATATAAATGACACTACTATACGATATATGACGTAGAACTAAATTTAAACCGAAGAGAATTAAACAAACAATATTCCTTGCTGACAAATATTTTAAATGTCGTGAATTATTTATATTTTATAATGCTTCAGAAAAGAGAAATTTATTAAATAAATTTGTAATTAACAATTTATAAATATAATTTATAACTTGAACTCAGATTGAAATCGGATAGTATATAGCCACATACATTATTAGCGGTTCACGAATATCATATCGTATATTATTCTAATAAAAAGCTGTGACTTTTATATGAGATCAAGTGAATTAAATCTGATCATTTCTATCGTTATAATTAATATTGTCATAAATTATAGAAGAAAGTGGTTCATGATTATATAATTTAACTTTTACTTAAAAATATCGCTATTTGCTTATATAGTAGGCGCAAATTAATTTGTGTGCATTAGTGCGTGCGTGTGTAAATATTTGCACGAGTGTATATATGTTACCATTTCTTTAAATATGTAAGAAATATAGAGAAATAGACATGTAGGTGTATAAGAAAATTGTGCCATGTGATTTATTATAAAAATCAAAGATTATATGAAATTTACAAAAGATTATGAGTTTCAAACAACTAATAATATATATTTAAAATATTAATAATACATATTAAATTTATAACAACAATTTATTATATATATATATATATATATATATATATATATATATGTATATATGTATATATGTATATATAAAGTTGTTATTATATATATAAATATTAAAGAATTGTAATATGTTTTATAAATTTTTAATTTTAGATGTTATTTAAATATTAATATGCATTATTATATCTATATTATATCTATAATAAAAATTTGATTCAAGATAATATAATTAATAAATATTAACAAATAAAGTTACAGATATAGAACAAATCAAATACAATTTAAAAAATAAATCAGAATACAATTTAAATTAGATAATACGTTTATAGTACATTAATAATATAATGTTAAATATATTGCAGATACTTCCTCATTTAATATAATTAAAATTATTCATATAATATAACATAATTTAATTATAATTATTTATATATTATAATTATGAACATAATTTACACTTAATTTAATTATATATTTAATTATAATATAACATAATTTAATTATAATTATTTATATATTATTATTATGAATATAATTTACACTTTGCTTTACTTCATGTTAATAAGGAAATAAAAACATCAGTGAATTGCAGGCTAAAATGAATCCTTGTTAATGCACGTGCATTTAATTATATATTATTAACGCACATAAGCATAAATAATGAATCGAAAACTATAAACATTATAAAAAGCTATTTGTAAAAAAGATATATAGATGTATTCGCGTCACAATTGTTACTTTTATTAAACGGTTATTGTTGATATTTGACAAAATTTTGAAAGTAATTCTGTTGACTTTTGATTTCGAAAAAGCGCATTTGTATCTTGCTTTCAATATTTGAAATATATTGCTGCATACATCTGAAATTTTCTGCTAATTCTGTTAAGTTGCTTGTCTAAAACAGATTCGATATCGGTATTAAGTATTAGTGTGAAAAGCCAATAATTATTAATAAATATTATATTAAATATTATCTCGTGTATGTGTATATACAGGGTGTGTCATTTTAAATGATGCAGCTAAATACCTTTTAAAGTAAAAGAGATTGGGAAAAATGTTTCAGACAATAGTTGTATGGTTTCGAAGGGGATATAAGACGGTGCCATTAGTTTGACCTTGAAGAGTCAGCTGAAGGTCACCTCCAACTTTGTAAATGGGACACCCTATATGCTTTTGCATATTCTTGTAGCTCATCTCGAGAGCTTTCCAAAACACTATAATTAAGTTAGTTTCCATTAAGTACTTTCCGAGTTATGAGGCTTGAAATAATTTCTTAATTTTACATAAACTGTAAAATATCTTGTAAAATATTCATTTTTCGATTATCTTACCTTAATACTTTTATGAACAAAATAATGAGAGGAATCAATTGGTGTAAAGAAAACACATAGTTGTTTCGAAGAAAAAATATGTAATTTGCAATTAACAATTACATATTTTTTCTTCGAAACAACTATGTGTTTTCTTTACACCAATTGATTCCTCTCATTATTTTGTACTTAAAAGTATTAAGGTAAGGTAATCGAAAAATGAATATTTTACAAGATATTTTACAGTTTATGTAAAATTAAGAAATTATTTCAAGCCTTATAACTCGGAAAGTACTTAATGAAAACTAACTTAATTATAGTGTTTTGGAAAGCTCTCGAGATGAGCTACAAGAATATGCAAAAGCATATAGGGTGTCCTATTTACAAAGTTGGAGGTGACCTCTACGTGACCTTCAGCTGACTCTTCAAGGTCACACTAATGGCACCTTCTTATGTCCCCCTCGAAATTATACAACTATTGTCTGAAACATATTTCCCAATCTCTTTTACTTTAAGAGATATTTAGCTGCATCACTTAAAATGACACAACCTGTATATATAATATTAATACATTTAATACATATATATAATACATACAATAATAATAATAACCTTAAATATAATAGGAATAAATAATAATTATGGATTATGAAAATTACAAGTTTGCTGAAATGAGAATAAAATCATTCTTCTATTGTACTATGTGTTCTATTATATTATGTGCATAGTGTTGCACTATATTTTACTTAACAACTCTTTTGTTTGCAAGGAATGTTTATAAATAATACTTTGCGACCTTCGACAAATCAAAATCAAAATTTAGAATTAGAGATTTTAAAAATAAAATTAGAAATTTATATGAGCTGCAGCTGTCATAGAGATAATATCATTATAATATTATAATATTATAACTGTTATATCTAGCAAGTGCATTAATTCTTCTTAACTTATCCATCTTTATTAAATTTTTATTTTAGTAAACAAATGGCTCGTGTAATATTAAAGTATGCGAATCACATTACGTAATACTTTCTTAATCATATTGAAAAACATTTAAATTTATTTAACTAAGAGCTGAACATCTAGACTAACTAAGATTTAAATCTGAAGCTTGTAAATTCTCTTTTTAAAATTTATATAAATCAATTTTCAGTAAAATTTCTAAGTAAAGAAATTATCTTTCTCTTTTGCTTTCGCTTGCTCCCTCACTCTTTCCCACTTTTTCATTCATTAAAAATTACATATTTCCAAAATAATATATTTTTGGAAATTAGAAATGAAAATATGCTTATTTTATAAAAAAAATTAAATGACATTAATTTCTGCTTATTACTTTGGGATACTGTGACATTAATATATTCTGTATGAAAACAAAAAAATCAATGATTAATAAATGAAATATTAATATAATGATATTCATAAAATTTACCTTTACTTTCGTATTTCTTTCTTTCACAAAAAACCATATCTTCTTACATTCATTTAATTCAACTTGCGTTACTTTAAAAAATTTATCTGCTAGCAATTCGTTTATCTAAAACAGATCATTTTGATGATATTAAACAGCAATATTTGATGTCACATCATGGTTATTTATTTTACATATATATATGTACATAAGCACATGCAATTTGTACCTTTTCGAGTTGATTTGTGGAATACACATGATTAATAATAATAATAAATGTTGCATACTTGCTGACTTGTCTATAACAGTAAAACAATAATAAATTTATTGATACACAAATAAATTGTTGAATGATATATATATATTTAGGGAGAGAAAACTGTGTTA
This sequence comes from Camponotus vicinus, assembly GCF_025532165.1. Classification (NCBI taxonomy): domain Eukaryota; kingdom Metazoa; phylum Arthropoda; class Insecta; order Hymenoptera; family Formicidae; genus Camponotus; species Camponotus vicinus. The sequence goes on from NW_028141947.1 coordinate 5,062,257, forward strand.
CTTAGGTATTATATGCTCAAGATTATGTAATATGAAATTGAGTATTACAGGATTCCTTGCATGCTTCGTAATTGTAAAAAGAAAATAATTAATATAATCTTTATCGGAAAAATCTTTTAAAAACATAATCGATGTTGTACTATCATTTTTTATTAGATTTAGATAGTCTTTGATAAATTGTGAATCCTCAGGGCAAGAGAGAAATTTCAAAAGTTTAGGTTTAAATTTTTCTTTTCCCAGACGATATACTCCCCACCAAGGAGAATCTTCATCGCTAAGAGAATAGTACAATACTTTTAAACCTTGACAGTATGTCCATTCTTTCCACCATGGCAAAAGCCTACGAGATTTAACAAAAAACAAATTCTAATATAAAAGTTTTGCACATATTAATCTTATATTTTGATTAAATAATTTAACAAATTATAATTCCATAACATAACATAATAAATTTAAATTTTGATATATAATTTTGATATATAAATAATGTAATAAATATTGCACATGTATCTACAAAACAATTAAATTAAAATAACCGAGAATATGTAAGAAAAATTACGTGTTCTTTTCGGGATCTGCGAGATGTCGATTTAAATTATGTCGGGCATTTTCTATGCATATGCGACTATCAAGATTACATGCCCATTTCGCAGCCTCCATTCTTAAACTCTTTGTAAGATCGTGTTCATTAGAAACTTCATCGTATTTAAGTTTATCAAGCAAATCGTTTAGTAAGTCTAGCATTTTCCTCTAAATATATAAATATATATATATATATTTATATGTATTTATATTGTTACTTGATATAAATCTTATATTTTTCGATTCTTGCATTATATATTGCCATACCGAAAGATATCTTGCGCAAATATATTTTACATGGTTTTATATATTAAGAACGTTTTGTCTTGGTAAACAGCTCTAAATTTCTTTTTATAAAAATATCTATTATATGTATAGCTATACTTATATTGTATATGTATTTACACAAATTTGAATTTTACTTGCGTGCATATTCACACATGCTTAACACATGCAAACATGTCCATATCAAAATATACATACAAAAATACATATTTTGTAGACATATAGACATACATGTAGACATTATATGTATAATATAATTTAATAACTTTTTAACTGTTTGTGTGTGTACTAAACACACAAATAACTGATGTACATATACGTTTCCTACTAATTTTCTATCTAAAAATTAATGGACTTAAATCGTCATTATGAATATCATGCTTGGATTAAAAATGGTAACAATTTTCATATTTTCCTTTATTTTCCTCTCCAACTTTTTATAATTAGTACACACTGTATTCGAATGGAAATAGATACTTATGATTCATCCAAAATATATTTAAAAATCGTAATCAAATTTTTTTAGCTACATGTATTTTATTGTATTTTTTCTGAAAGCACTTAATAATTATTGTTATAAATGCACACAATATTAATATGTGCAATAAGTAATATGTTTTTAGTATGTTTAAGGCATCATTGACATTGTTTAATAATTTGTGTTATTACCTTGATATTAAAATATATTGGTTCCTGAAATAGAAAGATATTGGACAGATATTCCAAAGCTTTGAACATAGGATACCATGCCATGTAGTCTGTTTCTCGTGATAGATATTTTGTAATATTCCAGAATACAGTGGAATTAAGTTGGTTTGTTATCATTAAGTGGAAAGCGTCATCGATAATTTGGGCACGATTCAAAACATGCATTTTCGTATAATTTTTAGAATTTAGATAACTTGCAATTCTTCGCCAGTTTTCGATATCGTAATTGACTCGATAATATCCTGCCAAAAATAAATAAATTGTATATATATATATATATATATACAGGGTGGGGCATTTTAATCACCCCAGGCGGATATCTGGAAAACTAAGAGAGATACAGAAAAATGTTTCATACAAAAGTTATATGGTTTCAAGGAGGACATAAGATGGTGCCATTAGTTTGACCTTGAAGAGTCACCTCAAGGTCACGTGAAGGTCACCTCCAACTTTTTAAATGGGACATCCTATATGCTTTTGCATATTCTTGTAGCTCATCTTGAGAGCTTTTCAAAACAGTATAAGTTAGTTTTCATTTTCATTAAGTACTTTCCGAGTTATGAGGCTTGAAATTATTTCTTAATTTTACATAAACCGTAAAATATCTTGTAAAATATTCATTTTTCGATTATCTTACCTTAATACTTTTATGTACAAAATAATGAGAGGAATCAATTGTTGTAAAGAAAACATATAGTTGTTTCGAAAAAAAAAATGTAATTGTTAATTGCAAATTACATATTTTCTTTCGAAACAATTATGTGTTTTCTTTACACCAATTGATTCCTCTCATTATTTTGTACATAAAAGTATTAAGGTAAGATAATCGAAAAATGAATATTTTACTAGATATTTTATGGTTTATGTAAAATTAAGAAATGATTTCAAGCCTCATAACTCGGAAAGTACTTAATAAAAACTAACTTAATTATAGTGTTTTGGAAAGCTCTCGAGATGAGCTACAAGAATATGCAAAAGCATGTAGGGTGTCCCATTAAAAAAGTTAAAGGTGACCTTCACTTGACCTTCAGGAGACTCTTCAAGGTCAAACTAATGGCACCGTCTTATGTCTCCCTCCGAACCATACAACTTTTGTATGAAATATTCTTCTGTATCTTTCTTAGTTTTCCAGATATCCGCCTGGGGCGATTAAAATGCCCCACCCTGTATATATATATATATATATATATACACACACACACACACAATAGGGACACATATATATATATATACATCAGGGACACCCTGTGTATACAGGGTGTCCCTGAATGATCTGTACAAACTTTGTGAATAAGTTCCAAGGACCTAAACAAGCAGAAAATGTCCCATAAACATGGGGTCGGAAACGCTTGCTTCTGGAGTTACGACGGTTCGAAGTTTTCCTGCAATAGCTGGAGAAATTATCACGTCAAATCGCATAGGTGTTACAAAAGTGTGTTTATTTATTTCCTCGGTTTTGCCACGGACATAACAGGACAGTACACTTGCTATAGCAAATGCTCGAAATGGCCTCCGTTAGATTCCAAGGAAGCCTGCGCACGTCGCCGCATTGTCTGGCGAACCGTCCATTTCTACCGGCACGGCCATACATCAGATGGATATCCGCCAGATCATCAAATGAATAATTTGATTCATTCATGTTTTTAAATTAGTTTTGTAACACCTATGCGATTTGACGTGATAATTTCTCCAGCTATTGCAGGAAAACTTCGAACCGTCGTAACTCCAGAAGCAAGCGTTTCCGATCCCATGTTTATGGGACATTTTCTGCTTGTTTAGGTCCCTGGAACTTATTCACAAAGTTTGTACAGACCATTCAGGGACACCCTGTATATGTAATATATATATACAGGGTGGACCAATAACTCTGTCCACCTGGAATATCTCCGTTATTTTTAGATACAAAAATTTTTTACTTATAAAAGTTGTACGGTACCAAGATGGCCGTAATATGCTACTAATAATTTTTTTGTAGGTGGAGGCGCTTCAGAGATTTCAAGGTCATCTCCATTTTTTTAAATGGCATGCTATACTTTTTTATTCTTAGTGTAATAGCGGATGTTCAGACGATTTCAACGACCTATAATAAGGTCATTCGACATTAAATAAAAGTGTAAAACAATGATTCTTATCTTGCTTATAAGAGATGCTCGAAGTGATGTTCGTTTGCATCGATGCAACACTGAAATCTTTGAATTTCTGAAGCACGTACATTTCTTAACGTTTCTGGACTGATTGTCGCACATACTGCAATAATTCGTTGTTTCATATTTTTCGCTGTGGTCGGTATTTCTTGGTATACAATGTTCTTTGTACTATAATCTAGCGATATGCAGCATGTGCGATAATCAGTCCAGAAATGTACGCGCTTCAGCAATTCAAAGATTTCAGTGTTGCATCGATGTAAACGGACATCACTTCGAGCATCTCTTATAAGCAAGGTAAGAATCATTGTTTTACACTTTTATTTAATGCCGAATGACCTTATTATAGGTCGTTGAAAACGTCTAAACTTCCGCTATTACACTAAGAATAAAAAAGTATAGCATGCCATTTAAAAAAATGGAGATGACCTTGAAATCTCTGAAGCGCCTCCACCTACAAAAAAATTATTAGGAGCATATTACGGCTCTCTTGGTACCGTACAACTCTTATAAGTACAAAATTTTTGTATCTAAATATAACGGAGATATTCCAGGTGGACAGAGTTATTGTGGTCCACCCTATATATACATATATATATATATATATGTGTGTGTGTGTGTGTGTGTGTGTGTGTGTGTGTGTGTGTGTGTACACAATTTATATATATATATATATATATATATATATATATATATATATATATATATATATATACAGGGTGATTCAAAATAACCCTATTGTCCGTGAAATGACACATTCTTGAGTCAATTCTAAGACGATTTTTCCTTTGGCAAAATTTCGTCCGACGCTTAGTTTTTAAATTATTAAAGGAAGTAATTAACTTATAATGGGTCGAATACAAGAGGCAGGCAAGGGTGGCGCGATTCACCGTCAGACGCGGGTGCTTACGCGGGGCGCCTGCTGCGATCATCTGATCGCTACATACACACACATGCGAATACATTCTCATTCTCTCTCTCTCTCTCTCTCTCTGCCTCTCTTTCTCCCACCCTCACTCTCTCTCTCTCATTTGCTTAATCACTTGAAATTATTATTACTTTTACTTAAATTATTATTTACTTTTTATTATTATACATTTTCACTTTAATTATTATTATTTTTTTATATTGTACAGTTTTATTATTTTTTTTTTTTTTACGAGAGAGGGGAAGATGCATTTTATGCATACTCACAGGCCTGTCCGGTGAGTTATATGGGACTCGAGTACCAAGTCGAATTACCAACTCGGTACTCCTTATCCACTAAAAACCCCTCTCTTTCGCGAATTTTCTCTGACACTGTTTATTTGACATCCGGAAATCTGTTTTCACACAACACCAAAGAATAGTTATTATTACCTTGTTCGATGCATTGCTGTAATTTCTTGAGAAATGAATTTTCCGACAAATTGTACTTTCACTCAAATTGAACGTAGATATCACGTTCTAAGGGACAGAGATCCACTCTAAATAATTAATCGAAGATTCTTTTTTCTTTTATAAACTGTATTCTTTTATAAACTTTAACATAATCACATTCATTCACTCACTCGATAAGATGAGAAATTTACCAATGACTCTATCACTAATCACTATCAATCACTGTCGAATAATCACTGTTGGCAATTAAAAACCACTCGATTAAAGAAACACACGCGCACATACGTTATTACACGACGCGACGACGCGACAACGCGACGATATTTACCCGGCGACAGCAAATAGTTTTTGGTTATGATAGGTTACGGTAGGTTAAGGTACTAACAGCGTTGTCGAACGTGAACATGAGTTTGATTGGAGAATCTACCGTGTAACTTACCATAATCAAAAACTGTTTGCTGTCGTGTAATAACGTATGTGCGCGTGTGTTTCTTTAATCGAGTGGTTTTTAATTGGCAACAGTGATTATTCGACAGTGATTGATAGTGATTAGTGATAGAGTCATTGGTAAATTTCTCATCTTATCGAGTGAGTGAATGAATGTGATTATGTTGAAGTTTATAAAAGAATACAGTTTATAAAAGAAAAAAGAACCTTCGATTAATTATTTAGAGTGGATCTCTGTCCCTTAGAACGTGATATCTACGTTCAATTTGAGTGAAAGTACGATTTGTCGGAAAATTTATTTCTCAAGAAATTACAGCAATGCATCGAACAAGGTAATAATAACTATTCTTTGGTGTTGTGTGAAAACAGATTTCCGGATGTCAAATAAACAGTGTCAGAGAAAATTCGCGAAAGAGAGGGGTTTTTAGTGGGTAAGGAGTACCGAGTTGGTAATTCGACTTGGTACTCGAGTCCCACATAACTCACCGGACAGGCCTGTGAGTATGCATAAAATGCATCTTCCCCTCTCTCGTAAAGAAAAAAAAAGAAACAGTACAATATAAAAAAATAATAATAATTAAAGTGAAAATGTATAATAATAAAAAGTAAATAATAATTTAAGTAAAAGTAATCATAATTTCAAGTGATTAAGCAAATGAGAGAGAGAGTGTGAGGGTGGGAGAGAGAGAGGCAGAGAGAGAGAGAGAGAGAATGAGAATGTATGTATTCGCATGTGTGTGTATGTAGCGATCAGATGATCGCAGCAGGCGCCCCGCGTAAGCACCCGCGTCTGATGGTGAATCGCGCCACCCTTGCCTGCCTCTTGTATTCGACCCATTATAAATTAATTACTTCCTTTAATAATTCAAAAACTAAGCGTCGGACGAAATTTTGCCAAAGGAAAAATCGTCTTAGAATTGACTCAAGAATGTGTCATTTCACGGACAATAGGGTTATTTTGAATCACCCTGTATATACAGGGTGAGCCATTTTAATTAACGCACGCAATTATTTCGGAAACAAAGCATTTTAGAGAAAAATGTTTCAGACAAAAGTTTTATGGTTTCGAGGGGGCCATAAGATGGTATCATTGGTTTGACCTTGAAGAGTTATTTGAAGGTCACATGAAGGTCACCTTCAATTTCTTAAATGGAACCTACTATTTGTCATTGCATATTCTTGTAGCTTATCTCGAGAGCTTTCCAAAACACTATAATTAAGTACTTTTTTGTTAAGTACTTTTTGAGTTATGAGGCTTGAAATAATTTCTTAATTTTACATAAACCGTAAAATATCTTGTAAAATATTCATTTTTCGATTATCTTACCTTAATACTTTTATGTACAAAATAATGAGAGGAATCAATTGGTGTAAAGAAAACACATAGTTGTTTTTAGGAAAAAATATGGAATTGTTAATTGCAAATTACATATTTTTTCTTCAAAACAACTATGTGTGTTTTCACACCAGTTGATTCCTCTCATTATTTTGTACGTAGAAGTATTAAGGTAAGATAATCGAAAAATGAATATTTTACAAGATATTTTACGGTTTATGTAAAATTAAGAAATTATTTCAAGCCTCATAACTCAAAAAGTACTTAACGAAAAGGTACTTAATTATAGTGTTTTGGAAAGCTATCGAGATAAGCTACAAGAATATGCAATGACAAGTAGTAGGTTCCATTAAAGAAATTGAAGGTGACCTTCATGTGACCTTCAAATAACTCTTCAAGGTCAAACCAATGATACTATCTTATGGCCCCCTCGAAACCAAACAACTTTTGTCTGAAACATTTTTCTCTAAAATGCTTTGTTTCCGAAATAATTGCGTGCGTTAATTAAAATGGCTCACCCTGTATATGTATATATATATATATATATATATATATATATATATATATATATATATATATATATATATATAAAAGTATAAACAGATACTTGTACTGATAAACCCTTTGATAGAATTATATATATATATATATATATATATATATATATATATATATATATAATTCTTTCAAAAAGTTTATCAGTACAAGTATCTGTTTATACTTTTGTACTTATACTTTTGTACATTAACAGAGATCAAAAATGTATCATAAAGTGAACATAAATGGAAATGCAAATTGTATATTATAATAGATATAAAATCATTTTGCATGAAAATTGAACATTTCTAATAATTGTACGTATGTATGTATGTATATATAATGTATATAATACATAATATAATGAATAATATTTTTAATAATGTAAATCTTTCTCTTTAATGTGTATGTATGATAAACGCTATAAAATGTAATAAATTTATTGCAAACTTACCAGTTTGTTGTAGATTATATACTATAAAGTCACCCAACTCCATAGTATACGACCTAGCTATGTAATCATCCACCATGTTATTTAAATTTTGATATTGTATCCTTGTTTTTACCTGTCCGATATGATAAATATAGTGCGATGGGATATTATAATCTCGTTCTATTTTCACTACAGGACAATATTTTCGTTTTGTTAGAGACTTAATTTGCTGCGTTATAATAAATAAATTGTCTGTAGACATTTGAATGGACGAAAGGTTCTTCATAACTTCACCAAAATAGTTAAAAGTTGGCTTGCTAAAGTTATAAAATTTATTCAAAATTTATTGATGTGTTAACGAAAGGTATTATAAGCAAATATATATATATATGTGTGTGTGTGTGTGTGTGTGTGTGTGTGTGTGTGTGTGTGTGTGTGTGTGTGTGTGTGTGTGTGTGTGTGTGTGTGTGTAATTATCACAATATAAAGTTGGTAATTATATTTTATGATTAATTTAATTAAATATATAATTAATTAGATAATTAATTATATGATTTATAGTTTTTATATAAATATTTGATGTTACAGTTTAAATTATAATTTAAAAGGAATGGCCAAACTTGATAATTTTAAAAGATAAGTGTATATATAAATTGAAAATATATCTTGAATATTTAATGACATTGAAGGTAAAAAGTATTGGAAATGGTAATAATAAAGGTAATAAAGTATGAAAGAAACAGTGTAAATTTAAATAAAATTAAAATTAATTTAATTTAAATAAAAATAGTAATTATAGCCGTATAGTGTATTACTTACTTGTCCTTTACATATGTACGGATACTCTGCCAAAATATCTCTTCAGTAATCATGTGTTGTAATATACGCAATACACTGGATACTATAATTATATAATTTATATCAGAATATGAATAAGATAATAGTTATAGTAAATAATTAATAATTATGGTAAAAGTGCATAATATGATATTAAAAGCATTATGTATGAGGTTAGTTTACATTGTACTAATTTACAATAAGATACTCTTTGTACTATAATATTTAAAGGAATACGTTTGCATTATGTTGTACGTTCTGGAAGTAGAACTCTCCCGTAAGGAATGAGGGGGAGGGAGACGGAACTCATTGCGTCCACGCAGTGTACTTTGTAAGACAAATCGAAGTTCATTCTACATCTAATCTTGATCCTCGCTGAGAGTTTCGTCTACGCAGGGTGTCTCTTTTTAAAGTGCTGTATCTCGTAAACCAATGATTTTAGAGAAAAATGTTTTAGACAAAAGTTGATTGACTCGAAGGAGAACATAAGATGGTGCCACTGGTTCGACCTTGGATATAATTGTTTGAAGATCACATGTAGGTTACCTTCAACTTTTTAAACGGAAATGCCCAGTTTTTATTGCTTAATCTTATAGCTTATCTCGAGAGCATTTCAAAACGCTATAGTAAAGTATTTTTTCGTTGAGTGATTTTCGAGTTGAGGCTTAAAATAATTTCTTAATTTTATAATCTATAAAATATCTAGTAAAATATTAATTTTTCGATTATCTTACCTTAATACTTTTATGTACTAAATAATGAGACGAATCAATTGGTGTAAAGAAAAAACATAGTTGTTTTTAAGAAAAAATATGTAATTGTTAATTGCAAATTACATATTTTTCTTAGAAACAACTATGTTTTTTCTTTACACCAATTAATTCGTCTCATTATTTAGTACATTAAAGTTTTAAGGTAAGATAATCGAAAAATGAATATTTTACTAGATTTACTATTTTATAGCTTATGTAAAATTAAGACATAACTTGAAAAGTACTCAATGAAAAAATACTTTGTTATAACGTTTTGAAAAGCTCTCGAGGTAATCTACAAGAATATGTAATAAAGAAATAGAGATTCATTTAAAAAAGAATTAATGATCTTGACCTTACTTTGACAAGATCAAGTCCATATTTTCATCATGTGTACCCCTTTAAGCTATGCAACTTTTGTTCGAAAAATTTTTCAATAAAATCATCGGTTCGCGAGATAATCGACTGTATCATTTAAAAAGAAACATCCTGTATATGTAATATATATAATTTTTATATATAATTTTATACACTACAGCTCCATTATGTATGTATATATGTGTGCATGTGTATAATGAAGAGATTATATATAAAATTAAAGTTTTTATCAGTTATTCTGTTTGTTTTTTAAGCATTTATATTCAAAAATTTACGCATAATCAATTTTTAATTATATTATCATACCTTTAATGTAACGAAAATTTTCAACAGAACTGTTGATTGTGCTGAATTGTGTGTAATAAAGTGATGTTTTATATTCAGTATCGAAGTGAAGAGATTCGTGTTGAATTTGTACCACAAACAAGTCCATCATCCGGGTACTTGGGAGAGCCTATAGAAAATGGTTTAAATGTATTTATTTAATTAATATTATATTTAATACACAATAGCAATATGCATTAGGGCTGCTACTTTCTACGTGTATGTAAAAAAAATTTGTTATACTCTTATAATTAATTATACTCTTAAAATATAGAATAAATAATTTAAAAATATAATATATTAATAACAAAAATGATTACTCGACATATAACTTTAAAACTAAATATTTCTAGAATTATTAAAATATATTATATAGCAAAATTATTTTATTATACAATTTCTATATGTATATATATATTATGTGGAATCTGAATGATAATTTTTCTTTTCTTTTATATAATAATTTAAAGTCGGACAAATGTAACATAGTGACTTTGACACACACACAAAATAAAAGAAACATAAAAATGTAAAAATATTTTACATTGTATTATCCATGTATGTTGCAGATTTACTTGAAAATTAGCATTTTTAAAAAACTCACTTTTCTTTGTAAATATAGAATCTTCGTCTAATATTCTGATTTATAAAAAAAATTACACGCTATAATGGTAAATATTTACCTTTACACAGCCAGCCCCAAATGACTTGACCTTGACATATATTGTCAAGGTTACTGCACAGAGTAACATCCAAAAGGTTTTAGGCGTAGCTCGTTGTTTATTAAAAAGTTATAAACAAATGAAGCTTTATAAGGTTCACAGAATTTTTGGACACCATGTACAATAATAGACCTTTCGTATTAAAATTTATAAAGGAATAAACATATTGAAGAACATCTCAATTTCTTTGACCTTTGCATATATATCGATTATAATTGAGGATGACATTGTAAAAGAAACAATTTAAATTTATATAGAAATTAATACAATTTAATACAATTAAAAAATATTACAAATGTATGTGTACACACACACACACACACACACGGGGGGGGGGGGGTGCAAGGGGGGCCTTCGGCCTACCCTTCCGCAACCACCCCGCCGGTAGGGGACGCAGAGTTCAATCACAATGGATATATGCTGTAAATTGTAAAGCGAGGTCCACCTTGCCTACCGGCGGGGTGGTTGCGGGTGGAGGGGCCGAAGGCCCCCCCCTTGCACCCCCAGCGTGTGTGTGTGCGTGTATACATACATTTGTGATATTTTTCAATTGTATTAAATTGTATTAAATTCATACACTTCTCTTTGCATAGAAAGTTACAAATCTATGTGAAATTATGTAACAATTGACTTTTCTTTCGATAAATGTATTAATGAATTTATAAACTTCTTTTGTTTATAACTTTTTAATAAACAACGAGCAACGCCTAAAACCTTTTGGATGTTATTCAGGGCAGTGACCTTGACAATATATGTCAAGGTCGACTAATTTGGGGGTGGCTGTGTAAAGGTAAATATTTACCATATATATATATATCATATTGTTTGCTAGTGAGCAAGTTCTGCGCTAAAGAATGCTTAAAATAACCTGATTGGTGACATATAATCCAAGAAATGCGACAATAGCCTCATTTAACAAAGAGGATAACGGCCAAAGTGGATTTTCATAATAAAGACATTCCTGTACTACTTTATGGGCTATGAAGTTAGCAACTTTGATTTTAGTCGCAACAGAATCGACATTCTCAATGTAGGTAACATCTGCTTCTCTGAAAATTTAAGAAAATGTTTTATAGAAAGCTTATTACTGTTGAAAATATTTTGTGCTTGCAAATTTAATATAATTAAATAATTCTATAAATTAACATATTAATTATGTATTAATGTTTCATAATGTCTGCGCGTATGAATGACTCATCACAAAATAATGCGATACTTACTTAACATATATGTAATGCTTCCAATATATATACAGGGTGTTCAAAAAGTCCCGGACCGGTTGAATATTTCATAAACTATGCACTTTAGAAAGAAATGTTTCAGACAATAGTTGTATGGCTTGAAGGGGGCCATAAGATGGCGTCATTGGTTTGACCTTGAAAAGTCGTTTGAAGGTCACGTGAAGGTCACATTCAATTTCTTAAATGGAACTCCCTATTTTTTGTTACTTATTCTTGTAGCTTATCTCGGGAGCTTTCCAAAACACTATAATAAAGTATTTCTTCATTGAGTACTTTTCGAGTTATGAGGCTTGAAATAATTTCGTAATTTTACATAAACCATAAAATATCTAGTAAAATATTCATTTTTCGATTATCTTACCTTAATACTTTTATGTACAAAATAATGAGAGGAATCAATTGGTGTAAAGAAAACACATAGTTGTTTTTAAGAAAAAATATGGAATTGTTAATTGCAAATTACATATTTTTTCTTCAAAACAACTATGTGTTTTCTTTAGACCAATTGATTCCTCTCATTATTTTGTACGTAAAAGTATTAAGGTAAGATAATCGAAAAATGAATATTTTACAAGATATTTTACGGTTTATGTAAAATTAAGAAATTATTTCAAGCCTCATAACTCAAAAAGTACTTAACGAAAAAGTACTTAATTATAGTGTTTTGGAAAGCTCTCGAGATAAGCTACAAGTGTGTGCAAAAATATATAGGGTGTTCCATTTAAAAAAATTGAAGTGACCTTCACGTGACCTTCAAATGACTCTTCAGTGTCAAACCAATGATACCATCTTATGGCCCCCTCGAAACCATAAAACTTTTGTCTGAAACATTTTTCTCTAAAATGTTTTGTTTCCGAAATAATTGCGTGCGTTAATTAAAATGGCTCACCCTGTATAATATTTTAATATTGTTTATCGTATAAATTGATACAGATTAAAGATGTAATAAATATTTAGATATGGTTTTCTCATTGTCCCACAATTTTATTTATTTTTTAAAGTATATTCAAATTATATTTAAAAATAAACAAAAGATATGTAGATAATTTTAGATACCAAGAATTATTATCCTTTTTTCATCTTTCGAAATATATTAATGTTTTTTAATTATATAATTACCTATAAATAACAAGGCCCAGCTTTATGATGCATTCGTTTTCCGGAAAATCCGCAATTGCAACATGATTTATTTGCCTAGATTTATTCAGGCGTTTCCATTTACCAAATAAGTATAGAGTTATATTTTGAACAATTTCGTGTGCAAATGCGCAGTGCATTCTACACCACATATCAACTTTGACCTTACTTTCACTTGGACCAGACATGAGAGATAAATTAGCCCGTTTAACAAATACAAAATAATTAGGCCTTATAAACGTAGTATGAAACTGTGTTATCATCGTCATATTTTTATCATTCATTTCCATTTTTTGTATCGGTATATTTGATAAAACACTATAATTTTGATAATGTTCTATAATAATATTATAGACGGGCGACGTATTGAAAGCAAAAAGCAAACGTGGAATCATGTGTTCAACCCCAATATTATCAACATATGTTACCAACCTACATTTAGAAATATGGATTAACGATAATAAATTTTCGACAATTACATAGAATTATTAAAAATTGAATAAAATGAAGATATATGGATGCAATTTATATATAAGAATAATATATATAGAAAATTATAGCATAGAGTTCTTCTTACTCTTTTGATCTATATCTTGTATAACATTACGTAATCTAATATTGATTTTGATAGTATTTTGACATTAATATAACGTAGTGGTCATGAAATGTTTACTTTAGGACATACAGGTACAAAATAAATAATTAATATTTAATCGTTAATATTTTAATATCAAAATTATAAATTTCAATAAAATTAAAATAAACAAATATTTCGTTCAATAAAATTAAAATAAATTTCAATATTACACAGTATTAGAACAATAACTTCTTTTAATTGATTTTAATTACTACATTGTGATTATTGACATAGATATATTACCTAAGATACATTCCATACATAATTTTATACATGTTAAAGAAACTGCATATTTTAGTAATAATTTGTTAAATGAATCATATAATCATGTTTTTAGTTGGGCGATTCTTCCGAAAACGATCATGCTCAGATTTGAGTCAAATTTTGTAAATAGGTTCCTTTTAGGTACAAAAGAAGTATACGAAAAGGATTTTTGTCGACTCGAAAATTAAGGCCCTTTTTCGTAAAATGAGTATTACCTTTAGACAGCTTGTTCAAAACGGTAAATATCTAGGAAAACGACAACCTCACCAATGACCTTGGCTTTGACATATGTGATTAAGATCATGACCCTGAGTAACCTTCAATAAGTTTTAATTGATAGTGCAAACCTGTGTAAAACCTTACTTAATAATAACCTTAATTATAATTACTTAATAATAATCTATATGAAACCGTACAATAATAGACCTCGTTTCGCGCTGACTCAGCGGTGATGTGGTGTGGACCTCGCTTCGCGTGGAAAGTTGCAAATCTATGTAAAACCTTACTTAATAATAGACCTCGTTTCGCGCTGACTCAGCGGTGATGTGGCATGGACCTCGCTTCGCGTGGAAAGTTGCAAACCTATGTAGAACCGGTAAACCTGCATAAAATGGGACCCTGCTCGTATGACTTTGACCTTGACATATGTTGTCAAGATCATCCTCCTGGGTAACATTCCAAAAGTTTTAGCCGTCGGTCATTGTTTATTAAAAAGTTATAGACAAAAAAAGTTGTATTAATTTCACAAATGTATGTGTACACACACACACGCGCGCGCGAACGCGGGGGGGATACAAGGGAGGGCCTTCGGCCCCCCTCCCGCAACTATCCCCCGGTAGGGGCCGCATTGCGAAGAGTTCAATCACAATGGATATATACTGTAAGTTGTAAAGCGAGGTCCACCTTGCCTACCAGCGGGGTGGTTGCGGGAGGGGGTGCCGAAGGTGATGTGATGTAGACCTCGCTTCACGTGGGAAGTTACAAACCTACGTAGAACCTTACTTAATAATAGATCTCGCTTCGCGCTAACTCAGGGATGGTGTAGGGTGGACTTTGCTTGGCATAAAAAGTTACAAACCTATGTTAATCATATAACAATAAATCTCATAATGTACTGACTGCAGCGATTGTGTAGACTGAGGCTCATTTCGTTTCGCGACATTTTAAAATTAGTTGAGAAACACACATTTATACACATCACTCGTTACTGGTCAACTGACTCGGAATATTATGATCCGAAATAACTCTCAAATGTAAACAATATAATACAATATATATGTAGTAACCAAAATAATCAAGAATATGACCATGACAATATATAGCAAAGTTATTTCGAACAAGCTGTCTAAACGTAATATTCGCTTTTACGAAAAAAGGCTTAAAAAATGCCTTAATTTTCTAGTCGCCAAAAATCCTTCTCGTATACTTTTTTTGTACCTAAAAGGAACCTATTTACAAAATTTGACTCAAATCGGAGCATGATCGTTTTCGGAAGAACAGTCCTTATATATATATATATATATATATATATATATATATATACAGGGTGTCCTAGACCACCCGTACACCCCTTTTCTTTCAAAAACTAAGCATTTTAGAGAAAAACGTTTTCAACAAAAATTGTATGGTTTTGAGGGGAACATAAGATGGTGTCATTGGTTTGACCTTGGATGGCATCGTTAAGGTGAGGTCAAGGACATCTTTAATTTCTTAAATGGAACCACCTATTTTTATTGCATATTCTTATAGCTTATGTCGAGAGCTTTCCAAAACACTATAATAAAGTATTTTTTCATCAAGTACTTTTCGAGTTATAAGGCTTGAAATAATTTCTTAATTTTACATAAACCATAAAATATCTAGTAAAATATTCATTTTTCGATTATCTTACCTTAATACTTTTACGTACAAAATAATGAGAGGAATCAATTGGTGTAAAAAAAACACATAGTTGTTTTGAAGAAAAAATATGTAATTTGCAATTAACAATTCCGTATTTTTTCTTAAAAACAACTATGTGTTTCCTTTACACCAATTGATTCCTCTCATTATTTTGTACATAAAAGTATTAAGGTAAGATAATCGAAAAATGAATGTTTTATTAGATATTTTATGGTTTATGTAAGATTAAGAAATTATTTCAAGCCTCATAACTCGAAAAGTACTCAAGAAAGAAATACTTTATTATAGTGTTTTGGAAAGCTCTCGACATAAGCAATAAGAATATGCAATAAAAAATAGGTAGTTCCGTTTAAGAAATTAAAGGTGTCCTTGACCTCACCTTAACGATGCCATCCAAAGGTCAAACCAATGACACCATCTTATGTTCCCCTCAAAACCATACAATTTTTGTCGAAAACGTTTTTCTCTAAAATGCTTAATTTTTGAAAGAAAAGAGGTGTACGGGTGGTCTAGAACACCCTGTATATACAGGGTGATTCTGAACAAACGTTTGTCTTTAAAATATCAAATTCTTGAATGAATTCTAAAACGATTTTTCTTCTTGCAAAATTTTGCCCGGAGCTTAGTTTTTAAACTATAAAGAAAAATAGTTAACTACTTACGGAACGAGTACAAGAGGTAGGCAGGGACGGCGCGATATAGGCGATTACGTGGGGCACTCGCCGCGATCAGCTGATTGCTATTCGCGATGACTGTAACAATCAGTGTGTGTGTGAGAATGTGTACGAGAATGCGTAATCGCCTATATCGCGCCGTCCCTGCCTACCTCTTGTACTCGTTCCGTAAATAGTTAACTATTTTTCTTTACAGTTTAAAAACTAAGCTCCGGGCAAAATTTTTCAAGAGGAAAAATCGTCTTAGAATTCATTCAAGAATTTGATATTTTAAAGACAAACGTTTGTTTAGAATCACCCTGTATAATTTTATATATTTATATTTAATTGTATATATAAAGTGTTTATGAAAATTGAGTGATTGTTCATGATCTAATCAAATTTTGTTAGTGACTTCTATGAAATATATGAACAAAAAAATTCATATAAACTTTATACAAATAATTCATACATGTGTCTGGAAATGTTTTCGTTCCGAATTATTATAACTTTTAAAAAAATTTTTTAGATTTGTGTCATCAGCTATATATATTATAGATTAATTTCATGTTAGAAATGCTTCTGTAATAGGCTTAATTAAATATTAATAATGATTAAATATTAATAATGATTTCCTAAAGTTTGTTATTAGTAAACAGTGTAAAAATGAAATATTTGCCAAAATTTTAAATTTCAAATAAGCAAGTTCTATGAAAACAATCATAAATCTTTCAGAATTGTATTATTTAGATTTTAAGAACAATTCAAGACACTAAAGAAATATTTGAATTCATCCGACTGTTGACGATAAAATATTGTATAAGACGTGCATTATTGCTGATTTAATTAAATTGATTTTTATTTGCAGTTTACATTCAGTTTAAAAATAATGATAATGATAATAATAATAAATTGCAAAATACATTTGTTACTAAAATCTTAAGAAGCATATAATTGGAATGGAAACTTTTCAGATAGGCACATATATATATAAGTCTTTTCTTAGAAAGCACTTTTTAATAAATAGAATGCTGTACTAGGATTGTGTCATCCTGTAATTACTACATATTTAATATTTTAACAGTTTAACAGTTAACTTACCATTGTTGTTCATCTTTTTTATAAAATCTTTTTAGGCCTGCATCATTATTCATATTATAGGTTAATTTTATGATGTAATCTCCCGGCAATACATTATCCAGGAATATATATTCGGTAATGTTCATCTCATTATCATAAGAAGGTTGGACCAATTTATAAACGATCATTTCTCCATCATAAGTAAATTTTAATGGATCATTAATCATTATTATATCGTTAACACGTCTTACGTCGAAATGCAATAGTATTCTTCGAATTGATTGTGTTATCTCAATACTCATATTACAGTTGCCGACAAAAGTATCCTCTTTAATATATGATGTAAGAATGATATCATATTGTTTCGGTTTTACATAGATTGATTGCATTTTTCTGTTATCTTCGGATAGTTTAGTTATCTGGTAATCGATTGAAAAGACCGATACGATAATTGTTAAACTGCTACATAATAATAGTTTTACAAACATGATACTACTTTCTTAAATATCTGTAAAAACATTTTTAGTTAGAAAGAACAAACGGACAAATTAAATACAACGCTGTCTCTAGTCAAAGTTTAATGAGAAAAAAGTAATAAAGACAAACATATAGATGTACTTAATTTTTAACGACTTACTCTGTATATTGAGATGTATCACAAAATGTATGCAAATGTATGTCTCCTTATAAGAATTAGCTGCAATAAATCAATGCTTTATTCATTCAGTAATATGAAAACTATCATCAGTAATATGAAAAATATATATATGCACAGTTATGACTTCTTAATATCTCAAGAAACTTCCAAAGACTGACAACACTTGGGGTACGCGATATTGTAATAAACACGTATGTCATAAACACACAACTTCTGAGGTCGTTAACAGATGTTTTGATCGAGAAACGGTATGTAATAGCAAAGCACGGTGCCGTTTTTCCCACTCCAAATACGTGCTAGCGGCCGAGCGCCGTAAGAAAGCAGGCCCGTCTATTTCGCGCCAGTCTAAAGCAAAAGAGGCCACCGTCTCGCGTAGAATACAAAAATATCTATAAATATATATATTTGAATTTTTTTATACCGTTTAAAAGTAATATATTCCTTCATCAAAAATTTGGGAATTTTTATAATTTACAATATACATTCAAATAAAATTTTATAAACTATATTCCGAGATTGTATCGGTAAATTGTCTTTGAACAAGTTAACGAAAAAACGTAACTTATTCACACTAGAGTATAATATTACAGTATCGTATATAGCAGAATATAAATCTAATAAATCTAATAAATAAATATTATTTATTAGATTTTTGTTCACAAGTTCTTTCAAATTTATTTGGATTTATGAATAAAAACAACAGGAAATCCCTCAAATCGATCAAATTAATAATCGTATCTTTCTTATAACGAAGCAGAGTTTTAAATTTAAATTGAGAAAGGTTTTTTATTCATAATGTAGAATAGAAATATTATAGAGATAGCATGCTCCAGGAATTTGTGCCACATAATTTATTATTAAATTGAACATTAATAGTACATTAATAAAACACATTTATAAAGAATAATTTTTACACCATTTAAAATATTAAAAATATATATTAATATAACGCACTAATTTGCATTTATATACAAACATATTTAAATATTAATTATATGTATAGTATTTTATAATATTAATTATACATAAAGTATTTTATTACATAGAACATTAATAATTTTATATTATATTAAAATTATAATTTGTACTATATTATTATCCACTACATTACATCATAAATGTGTTACACATTAATATAAATATATGAGTTATATCTATTAGCAAGTAATAATTATTGCATTATTAAATACATATATTTTGATACATATATTATTAACAAAATATCTCTACATATATTTCACGATATAATGCAATCATCAAAACACACAATTCCATTTTTTACAACTATAATTACACCGTTACAATATGCGAAGAGAATATTGGATTATAGCTCGAACATATTTTTATTTACGATTATATAGATCTTTGCGGTTCTGCTTTGATGAAAATGTAACAACGATAATTATTTGACTGTATTATAATGTCATGCTGTTCAAACGAATAATTAGTTTTCGAATATATCCGTATGATTTTGATCATAGAATATGGATGTACGTTGAATTATTTATTCGTTTGTGCAAGAATTACATAAAAACAACTTAATGGCGCATGCAAAATAATATTTCATGTAAAAATGGAAAAGAGTTTAAACATAACAGATGACAAAAATATAGACAAATAGGGAAAGAAAGAAATAATTGAAAATAAAACTTTTCGAAAAAGAAAAAAAATAATAAGTAAAATATATAAGCTTAACAACGTATGTGTGTGTGTGTGTGACGGACAGAGACAGAGAGAGAGAGAGAGAGAGAGAAAGAAAAAGAGATAATTTAAATAATTTTCCTAATAACAATATGTATGAATTATGTATGATTACAATTAAATTTAATGAAGTGCAAATTATCATATAGCTTTAGGTTAGAAGTTTCACTAAAGCACAGAGAAACATTAATGGTTTAACCTTAATACACAATGTGATTGCAATGTAAAAACAATATTAAAATGTATATCGAATAATGTACGAAAAAAATAAATAAATAAACTTGCATATTCGGTTTAATTGTTTAAAGGTATAATTTCATGGTGTCGCTTGTCGCAGCGATGAATGGTCAGGTGACCAAATTTTCCTCCATTTTGTTTGCTGTTTTTGTCGCTAGCGATACCGCTAAAAAGTTAAATTCAATCCAACTTTTAGCGACATTTTTTCGTGCAATAATTTGTGAAAATGAGTTTGAATATGGAACTGCAAGATGTAAGTACTATAAATAAATAAATAAATACAGATTTTTTTATATTTATTAATTATTAATGATTTAGTTTAGTTATTAATTTATTAATTATTATTTATTAATTTATTAATTATTACTTATTTTCATAAATAATGTGTGTGTGTGTGTGTGTGTGTGTGTGTGTGTGTGTGTGTGTGTGTGTGTGTGTGTGTGTGTGTGTGTGTGTGTGTGTGTGTGTGTGTGTGTGTGTGTGTGTGTGTGTGTGTGTGTGTGTGTGTGTGTGTGTGTGTGTGTGTGTGTGTGTGTGTGTGTGTGTGTGTGTGTGTGTGTGTGTGTGTGTGTGTGTGTGTGTGTGTGTGTGTGTGTGTGTGTGTGTGTGTGTGTGTGTGTGTGTGTGTGTGTGTGTGTGTGTGTGTGTGTGTGTGTGTGTGTGTGTGTGTGTGTGTGTGTGTGTGTGTGTGTGTGTGTGTGTGTGTGTGTGTGTGTGTGTGTGTGTGTGTGTGTGTGTGTGTGTGTGTGTGTGTGTGTGTGTGTGTGTGTGTGTGTGTGTGTGTGTGTGTGTGTGTGTGTGTGTGTGTGTGTGTGTGTGTGTGTGTGTGTGTGTGTGTGTGTGTGTGTGTGTGTGTGTGTGTGTGTGTGTGTGTGTGTGTGTGTGTGAATATATAACTTTTATTAGTAAACATATATATTTTTAATAAATATATACATTTTTTATTTTTTTTATTCATGTACTTTTGATTATGAATTATTTTATTTATTTATATTTTATTATATAACTAAGGTTAATGTGATGATATACAGAAGAGTAAAGATTGTTGAAATTGCGATAATTTCATAGAATTTTCAGATAGCTATTGTACATACTTGTGGAATATGTGAAACAATTATTAATGAAAAGAACATTCCGTCTCATGGTTATGCGGAAGCTTTTCCCCGGTTGTTTATTGATAATAATTTTTACTTCTATCCAGTAACAGGTGCAATATATGTGGGTATATATATATATATATATTTAATATTTGTTTCATCATTAAAAAGAATATAGTATTCTATTAAAATTTATATTATTATATGTAGATAATAATCACATTATTCGACGAAGCCTTGTCGACAACGAAGAAATTGTCTTGCCGGTTCATGAAAACAATCCAGGTAAATAGAAACTTTGATTGAAATCCTAAAAGTAATAAATCCTGCAGTAATAAATCTGTATTTTCTAATAAAATTGATTTTAGGAACTATTAAAATATTCGGCATCAAATAAAGAAACCTCACAGGGGGAAAATGAAAATAGATCACTCAATAAAAAAAATAATCGGAGAGCCAACGTAAAGTCGATTGAATTACGACGACGAAGAATTACTAATTTTATCCGTTCAAGAAAGAAGATCCCTTTGGGATTTTACAATTCCATTAGAGCAGCGATGCCAACGGCTGAAAAAAAAATTTGGGATGAAGTGTCTGAAATATTGGAAGGTTAAAAAACAGTATAAACATTTGTGATTGAAATATTTAAATGAAAATTTCTTTTACAGATAAACTTAGCGGGGAAGAAGCCAAAAAGAAATTTAAAAATTTACATGACGCCTACTGACGGATAATACATTCCGAAAATCATCCCAATAAATCGGCTAGAGTTCCCCCTACAAAAAAATGGCATCATTATAATTCCATGGAATTTCAGCGTGTCTTATGCCTTATCAAAAAGTAAAAATTAAATTACATATTTTGATTATATATGTTTTCGAACACTTTCGACGTGTAGTTTTTATATTTCTAGAGGAAAAGCTTCTAATATTGATCTTGATGGTGATATGTCCAATAGCGAGTCAATAAATAATAGTGATGCAACTGGCGATGACAACGATCAATCAGAGTCAGAAGTAGCAGGTAATTAACTTACATTAATACCTGTCTTAAACAAAATGCGGTCAGGAAGACGCTCTGAATACTTTAAAGTGTTTGAATGACCAATTAGGTTACAGAAATCTTTACTCCTGGGACGTTTGATTGGTCAATCAAACGTCCAGAGCGTCTTCCCGATCGCATCCATAAAGTATAGGAATAAGGGCGCACTCACACTTGTCAGAAAAGCAAAAAGCAAAAAGCAAAAAACTAATAATAATAATAATAAATAATAATAATAAATAATAATAATAAATTTCAGGTATGCCAATTAAGAGAAAGAAGAGCTCGGAACAGCAGTCCAGTGCACTGGAAAGAATTGTCGATTCGCTGAGTCAACCACCAACCCTATTTATATTACCGCCAGCACCAAAGTTTGATGACATTGATTCAACTTTAGCAGTTATTGGATGCAGGTTGAGACAGATGAGTCGAACCAATCAGTTAGATGCCATTCAGCAAATAATGAACCTAACGTATAATATACTTAAAGAACAAAATTAAATCTTATTAATCATTCCATTTTATTAGTCAAAAATGATAAACGATTAACTAATTGTAAGAAACAGAAGAAACTTTAACAGAAAACAACAACGAAAAAATTAACAATGATGAAATTGTCATATGGAGGCATACTGTAGCTTTAATAATTGAAATTGTTTTTTCTATACTGCAATTAATTGGTCGCTTAAAAATTCTCTATTGGTTGACTAGGATACCAAATGTATTCTCAATTGTTCTTCTGGCTCGACTCAATCGATAGTTAAAAATATTTCGCTCGTCATTTAAATTTCCTTTTCCTGGATAAGGCCGAAGCAGATAATCCGTCAATTGAAAAGCTTTGTCGCCCACCAGAACATATGGTAAAGAAAATCCATCTGGACTAAGAAATTCTGGTGCAGATACGTTCATTTTCTTCGAATTGAATTTTAAACCCATTCTTGAATCTCTGAAAATATCACCGTCACTGCGGCGACCATAAGCTCCTATATCGACGAACGTGAACATATATTGTGCATCACAGATTCCGAGGAGCAATATTATAATTATAATAAGATGATCCTGCATTAGGTGGACACTCGAAGAAGAATGATTATTTAGGCATCAAACTTGTAATCTTTAGTAATATTACCTCAATAATAACATGTTTGTCGTCAATTGCTTCTATGCAATGATTGAAATTCCATTTCTCCTCAAATTGTTTAGCAATGTGTAGCCACTCTTCTACAGTTTTTGATGGTGGAATTACTTCCTGACAAATAGAGTCCCAAATAGCATCGCATGTTTCACTTATAACATGGTTTATTGTCGATTCTTCAACGAGATCATGATATGAATCATCGAATGCATCGAATCACCAGTTGATAAATATCTAAATATAATTAAATAATATAATAACATAATCAATATTTAATAATATAATTAAATAATTAAATAATATAATATTTAATAATATAATTAAATAATTTAATAGTATAATTAAAATTTAATAATATAATTTTTTTACTAAGGACAAACAAACCTCAACATTATGGATAATCGCTCTGCAGGAGGTAGTGGTTCTCTAATCACAGTTTGTTTAGTGATTATAGGTGCCACTAAGTTTAATAATTCCTCGAATTGCGTAGCTGTCACACGATAATAATTCCGAAACTTTTCTGGTGTTAGTCTTGGCACAGATGCATAATAAAATCCATATTCATGTCGTCTTTCAAATAATGGATCAATCCAAAATCTCTTCTTTTTATATTTTTTTTACATTTAAACATTCATTAATGCATACAGCTGCTATTAATCTTTTTCGCCGTCGTTCCTCTTCATTTTTATTGTAACTAATCGCGGCAAGTTGACAAATCCATTCATAACATTTTTCCTGATACGACATTTTGGAATATTTATTTTGCATAACAAAATCAATATAATCATAAAAATTTATCGTTGCTCTATTTACACGAGCGACAGTTCAAATCAGAGACATTTGAAATCACGTGACTCGTTTGTCGCTGAATATGAGCGACGAGCGACACCATGAACATATATCTTAACGTTACAATCACAAACGTTTATATATTACTAGACTGCTAACTCCCTAAATTTTGCTTATATAAAATATCCTCGCTTTTTATGCACTAACGTGACCTTTTCTGCGCATGCGTCAAAATAAAATATCAATTTTCATTTATTTTGTATTTTAATCTTTTTTCTTATGATTTTGTGACACTCGCAAAAAATACGAAAAAAAAGGGGATACAAATGTGCAATTATTGGGTGTCAAAGCACAATTAATGGAAAAGAAAAGAATAAAATTTCTCTTTTTAAGTAAGTATTATATTTTGAATACCTCAGTTGATAGTAATAATAATTAAAATAATACATATATACATACATATATATGTATGTATATAAGTTCGTTTATATATTATTTTTATAATTATTTTTTTTATAATTAAATATTTTTAAAAAATGTGATAAATTATAATACATAATAAATAAATACATAATAAATAAATTAAATAAAAACATTTTATAAATCTATAAAAAATTTCATGTTACAGTATATATTGAACAATATTTTTTATTTTTTAGAATTTATGTACATAATATATAAGAATATTAATATTTAATATTAATAATTACATATATAACACAATTTATATATAACATTTTAAACATATGTATGTACATATGTATGTATAAAATGTTATATATAAATTGTGTTATATGTAATTATTAATATTAAATATTAATATTCTTATATATTATGAACATAAATTCTAAAAAATGAAAAAATATTGTTCAATATATACTGTAACATGAAATGTTTTATATATTTATAAAATGTTTTTTATTTATTTTATTTAATTTATTTATTATGTATTTATTTATTATGTATTATAATTTATCACATTTTTTAAAAATATTTAATAATAAAAAAAATAATTATAAAAATAATATATAAAAGAACTTATATACATACATATATATGTATGTATTATTTTAATTATTATTACTGTGAACTGAGGTATTCAAAATATAATACTTACTTAAAAAAAGAAATTTTATTCTTTTCTTTTTCATTAATTGTGCTTTGACACCCAATAATTGCACATTTCTATCCCATTTCTTTTTTTTGCAAGTGCCACAAAATTATAAGAAAAAAGATTAAAATAAAAAATAAATGAAAATTGATATTTCATTTTGACGCATGCGCAGAAAAGGTCACGTTAGTACATAAAATGCGAGGACATTTTATATAAATAAAATTTAGGGAATTAGCAGCCTAGTAATATATAGAAGTCTGTGCGTCTTATACACAAGAAGTTAGCAGTCTAGTAACATATAGATGTCTGTGGTTACAATCGATACGATTATGGCCGTGTTCCGAAATTGCTGCCAGTTTACTGCCAGCACGGAAAATATATAATATACGTAACGTGCACTATAGAATTTGCAGTACTGGCAGTAATTTCGGAACACGGCCTATACAGGGTGATTCTGAACAGACGTTTGTCTTTAAAAAGATAAATTGTCGAGTTTATTCTAAGACGATTTTCCCTTTACCAAAATTGTCTACGAGGCTTAGTTTTTAAATTATTAAATAAAATAGTTCGCGAATTACGGAACGAGTACAAGAGGTAGACAGGGACGGCGCAACTCACCGTCCGATACAGGCGATCATGTGGGGCGCGCGACGCGATCAGCTGATTGCTGCACACGATGAGTGTAACAATCAGTGTGTGTGTGTGTGTGTGTGTGTGTGTGTGTGGGGTGTATTTATGCACGCGTATCCACACATGCACCGTACTCTCTCTCTTTCTCTCTCTCTCTCTCTCTCTCTCTCTTTCTCTCTCACTCTCTCACTCACTCACTCACTCACTTATTCTTACCTTAATAATGAGATTCTTCATACTGCTGATAAATAGCAGTGCCCAGTGTGTTGCACGATAATAATCGTCGTCGACGAGACGTCGTTTCTTCAACAAGCAGTCTGACACAAATAAGCGAAGTTTTTTCTTTCATCACTTTCGACACTTTTACAAATTTACTCGCGCACTTAATCACTCACGATTGATAAAAGGAGGAATTTACCAACGGTTACGGTACGAATTTAATAAACGGTTAACGCATTTAATTATTAATTACACACTCGATTAAAGAAACGCGTTAACAGAACGCGATACTCGATGCAAAGCGCGCGACGCGACGACCGACGACAAGCAGGTCAGGTTAATACTAGCGCCTCTAGCGCTGCCAAACATAAACGTGTAGCATTACGCGCTAGTACTAACCTGACCTGCTTGTCGTCGGTCGTCGCGCGCTTTGCATCGAGTATCGCGTTCTGTTAACGCGTTTCTTTAATCGAGTGTGTAATTAACAATTAAATGCGTTAACCGTTTATTAAATTCGTACCGTAACCATTGGTAAATTCCTCCTTTTATCAATCGTGAGTGATTAAGTGCGCGAGTAAATTTGTAAAAGTGTCGAAAGTGATGAAAGAAAAAACTTCGCTTATTTGTGTCAGACTGCGTGTTGAAGAAACGACGTCTCGTCGACGACGATTATTATCGTGCAACACACTGGGCACTGCTATTTATCAGCAGTATGAAGAATCTCATTATTAAGGTAAGAATAAGTGAGTGAGTGAGTGAGTGAGAGAGTGAGAGAGAAAGAGAGAGAGAGAAAGAGAGAGAGTACAGTGCATGTGTGGATACGCGTGCATAAATACACCCCACACACACACACACACACACACACACACACAGATTGTTACACTCATCGTGTGCAGCAATCAGCTGATCGCGTCGCGCGCCCCACATGATCGCCTGTATCGGACGGTGAGTTGCGCCGTCCCTGTCTACCTCTTGTACTCGTTCCGTAATTCGCGAACTATTTTATTTAATAATTTAAAAACTAAGCCTCGTAGACAATTTTGGTAAAGGGAAAATCGTCTTAGAATAGACTCGACAATTTATCTTTTTAAAGACAAACGTCTGTTCAGAATCACCCTGTATACATGCAAAGAGAGTGCTCATATATTTAAATGGAACAACCATATACATACATTTGGAAACAAATATGAGGTAACCGTTTTAGGAACAGACGGCTATCAAGGTTCACCCATCTTAAATGCACCAAATTAAACTTTTGTTTGCTTGACCTCGCAGTGACTTCTAGTGTTTTGTGACACCTAACGTTTACGACCTTATAAACAATGACATGTTCATGAACGAGCAATGTCACGCTGTCAAAAAATAAAATCTTCCAATTCTTTTAATGACAAAACTATGATTCTATGCTTACAAAGAAACAGTTTAGATTAATAAACAAAAAAAAACAAAAATATTAAGCTGTGTGTATAATATGTACACTTTCAATAACCTTGAAAAATAATTACCTTAAAAAATTATTATTTTGATATTTCTAAATTTTTATATATTTCATTTTCTGAGAGATTTATTATATTAATATACCTTTCATTTCTTTGCAAATAACTTTCTTAACATACTTTCTTTGCTAATAACTTCCCCGTAAGCAAAATGTTAGCAGTATGTCGGCAGACTGGTAACAGATTTAATCAAAGTATATCAGCAGACTGACATCAACTGCGTCCTCATTCAGCTTATATTCTGCTGACAGAGCCTGCTCACAGAATCTGACAGCAGATTGGTAGCAGAAATCCAGCAGGATCTGTTAACATGACTTGACGCTCGATTGGCGGCAAAAACCGAGCAGAATCTGTAAACATAATCTGACAACAGATTGTCGGCAGAAATCGAGCAGGATCTGCGCACGCAATCTGATGGCAAATTGACAGCAGAAACCGAACAAGATTTGGGCTTACTTATATTAATGTTGTATAAATGCAATAAAATTGATTATTACAGGTGCTAAATAAGAGTATTATCGGTGAGTTATCGGTTAATTACAATTTTTTCTGATATGACATAATGTATAATAATATATGTTATATTGTAATTATTCTCACATAACGAAGGACTAGTTCAATTTAATTAAATTAATAATAAAGTAAAAGTAATTTAATTTATAAAACGAGATATATATAATTTATTTAGAATTAAATTCTTGCTTTATGCTTCAAATAGGCAGTAAATGAATAATTTACCATTTATTCTATTGATTCCAATCAGTTTAATATTCTGAATCTCATCTGCTTGTATCAGATGTCAGAAATTAAAGTGATAGAAATAGTTACTATATTTTTGATCTTTTATTAATAATCGCGACTTTATATATATTTTTGACAGAGATTTGATTGCGAGAAAGTATGTCACATAGCGGTAAACGAAGGAACTATCGAATCATGCAAACCCTGTTCTGCTTCTGCAGTCAATCTGCTATCAGATATTGTGTGCGCAAATCCTGCTCGGTTTCTACAAGCAATCTGACATCAAATTTCGCCGCACAGATCCTGTTCCATTTCTGCCATCAATCTGCCGTCAGTTACATCAGCAGGCTCTACTCGGGTTCTGCTGACAATTTGATATCAAATTTCATTGCGCAGATCCTGCTCGATTTTTGTTACCAATCTGCTGTCAAAATTGCGCCGCACTGATCCTGTTCAGTTTCTGCCATCAATGTGCCGTTAATTATATCAACAAGTTCTGCTCGGTTTCTGTTGATAATCTGTTGTCCAGTTATGTGAACAGATTTTGTTATATTTCTGTTGACATTCTGCCGACATCACATGATATATCAGAACCTGCATCAATTCTGTAATCTTTCTGTCGACAAAAATTTGTAACAGATTACCTGACAAGATCTGCTTTAGCAGACTTGGCTATTGGGGTTTTGATTAAACAACAAGCGCCAACTCATATCTTTAGAACATTACTTAGAATGTGTGATGACCTTGATGAAAATAAATGTAAATATTCGCATAAGATAAACCCCCGCAAATATCATTAACATATGTTGTCAGAAGAACAGTCTCGAGCAAAAATTTGACCTGTCGTTTATTGTTTACTAAAAAATTGTTCATAAAAAATATGGCCATACACACAAAACCAACATTTCACTTATCTATCTTTTATAAAACATAAAATCCAAAATATTTGAGTAATTGATTGCAAAATTATTACACACTATCAATTTTTACGTACACTGAGAAAAAGGAATTGTTGAATTAAATAAATAACTTTAATTGACTTCTATTTTGTTAATTCAATGCTAAAATTGTCTAAATAACAAAAAATGTGTTTTAATTAACAAAATAAGTGATTGAGACACTTGAATCAATTAGTTGAATGGGTATAGTTGCATAAACACCATTATGTGTTACTGGAACTAAAAAGATATGTTGAATGAACTGAATCAAAATCTGAGTAACTGCACATATTGTTAAACTAAAAAATTTGGAAAAACAACTTTGATGGTTTGAAACAATCAAATATTCCATTTTATTAATCTTGTTCGCATGTTACGATGAACTAAATCTTCAGTTAGATACAAGATATATTACAACTAATAGTCTGAACTTGATGTAACGAAATAATGATTTGAGAGAAATCATAAAACAATTAAATACAATTTATACATTTAGTTAATTGAATCAATTATTGTATTGAATTTTCTCGACATTGTTGTATCATTTCAAGACCAAAATTAATTGAATTAAATACGATAATATTCATATACTTCCACGAGCTTCACGCCTCGCCTTTAGATGGTGAAAAGGAAAACGCCTAACCCGAAAGTGACATTCATCTAAGACAGTAATATAAGGCCGCGACACAGGTCCCACGAATCACAGCTTACCGATTAAAGAGCGATATTATAGCCGCATCTCCTATAGCTTTTGCAAGGAGCTCCAGAGCTCCATGTAATTAAGCAAACGGTTAATTTTTTTTTAATTCCATCATATATGTATCTATATACAGAGAACATTAAATCGATCAAGTTTTTGAGAAATCACATTAAAATAAAAATTTAGTAGTTAGCTAACTTGACGAAAAATTATTCTGTTTTTAATGGACTTGTCATAAGGATTATATATTCGCTCAAAACATTGAAACATATACACAGAAGAACAACTCATTTACTTCGCCCAAACAGATTTCTAGTTCTCACTATATCCATTTCAGTTGATCTAAAATAATATTTAGTTCAATTAACTACTTTTCATTATTTCAAACAATTATGTAATCTTATTATTCGGCCTGTATATGCTGTTGGCAGCCCGTGACCGCCGGATTTAGCTAATTCAACAAAATTTTCAATGTTTTTACAAAATTTTTTTCTCAGTGTACAATCAATTTTTTTATTTGTTTTATAAATAAATAAACATTTAATATTTTACATTGCATAATTACTATAAAGTTTTTTCTTGAATATAATGTTTTTAAAATATAATAAAAAAATTCTAATTTTCATATACAGGGTGTCCTAGACCACCCGTACACCCCTTTTCTTTCAAAAACTAAGCATTTTAGAGAAAAACGTTTTCAACAAAAGTTGTATGGTTTTGAGGGGAACATAAGATGGTGTCCTCACACCAATTGATTCCTCTCATTATTTTGTACATAAAAGTATTAAGGTAAGATAATCGAAAAATGAATATTTTACTAGATATTTTATGGTTTATGTAAAATTAAAAAATTATTTCAAGCCTTATAACTCGAAAAGTACTTGATGAAAAAATACTTTATTATAGTGTTTTGGAAAGCTCTCGACATAAGCTATAAGAATATGTGATAAAAAATAGGTGGTTCCATTTAAGAAATTAAAGGTGTCCTTGAACTTACCTTAACGATGCCATCCAAGGTCAAACCAATGACACCATCTTATGTTCCCCTCAAAACCATACAATTTTTGTCGAAAACGTTTTTCTCTAAAATGCTTAGTTTTTGAAAGAAAAGGGGTGTACGGGTGGTCTAGGACACCCTGTATATATACATATAATGTTTCAAAAATATTTATTATAAAAGTATTATAGAAATATATTATTATAATTTTAAGTATTTAAGTAATAAGACATAAATATTTTTTTAATATGTGCGTTACATCATACAATAATTTAGAATAAATCCTATTGGAAAAATATAAAAAGCAATATATAAAAATAATACATCTCAAACACATACATACGCAAATGATAAGTAATTTATAAATTGCTTACGTATTACTCGACAAGATTTTCTAGAACTTTTTAGTACAACAGTACGTGCTAACAATCTATCACTTGAACCGACATACTGTCTCTTTTTCTCTATAATCTTGTTTTAGGATCAATGCCAAGCATATAAATAACACTCCTATACGATATATGATATACAGGGTGACCCATTTTAACTTAGGCAGCCAAATAACTCGAAAAATAAGCAAGATAGAGAAAAATGTTTTAGACAAAAGTTGTATGGTTTCGAGGGGGCCATAAGATGGTATCATTGGTTTGACCTTGAAGAGTCATTTGAAGGTCACGTGAAGGTCACTTCAATTTTTTTAAATGGAATACCCTATATATTTTTGTACATTCTTGTAGCTTATTTCGAGAGCTTTCCAAAACACTATAATTAAGTACCTTTCCGTTAAGTACTTTTTGAGTTATGATGCTTGAAATAATTTCTTAATTTTACATAAACCGTAAAATATCTTGTAAAATATTCATTTTTCGATTATCTTACCTTAATACTTTTATGTACAAAATAATGAGAGGAATCAATTGGTGTAAAGAAAACACATAGTTGTTTTTAAGAAAAAATATGGAATTGTTAATTGCAAATTACATATTTTTTCTTCGAAACAACTATGTGTTTTCTTTACACCAATTGATTCCTCTCATTATTTTGTACATAAAACTATTAAGGTAAGGTAATCGAAAAATGAATATTTTACAAGATATTTTACGGTTTATGTAAAATTAAGAAATTATTTCAAGCCTCATAACTCAAAAAGTACTTAACGAAAATGTACTTAATTATAGTGTTTTGGAAAGCTCTCGAGATGAGCTACAAGAATGTACAAAAATATATAGGATGTTCCACTTAAAAAAATTGAAGTGACCTTCACGTGACCTTCAAATGACTCTTCAAGGTCAAACCAATGATACCATCTTATGGCCCCCTCGAAACCATACAACTTTTGTCTAAAACATTTTTCTCTATCTTGCTTATTTTTCGAGTTATTTGGCTGCCTAAGTTAAAATGGGTCACCCTGTAGAACTAAACTTAAACCGAAGAGAACTAAAGAAACACAATATTCCTTAATGAAAAATAAATTAGTATGTTGTGAATTATTTGTATGATGCTTCAGAAAAGAGAAATTTATTAAATAAATGTATAATTCACGCCGTTTTTTAAACGAACATCCGTAAATTGAACTCGGATTGAAATCAGATAGTATATAGCCACACATATTACTAGCGATTCACGAATATACATATATTAATAAAATATATCAATCTAATAGAAAGCAATGCTTTTTTTATGACTGTTCTAGTCAGTGTCAACACTCTCGTGTTCACTCTGCAGTTTCGTGTATTTTGTTCAGTTTACAAGAGCTTTATGTTTGTACAAGATTCGTATTATAGCACAAGTTCGTATTGCATACTTGATCGCATGTGGTTTTATTGCTCGCGACAACGCCTCGAGATGACTCTGGGTCGCGATGACGCCTCGGGATACGAACCCGGATCGCGACGACGCCTGGGAGATCACTCGGGTTGCGAGAATTGCCTTTTACCTTTCGAATTCGCTTTAATAATAACTTGGTTTTCGCTTGGTGTTCACACTGCGACTATTTCCGCCATTGACCTCCATCGATTCCCGGAAAAGCCGAAGTCCCCGATTCGTGGGCCGTTGGGCCGTAGGGCCGCCCATCGACGAATCGACAACGCGCACGCATCACGAAGACCGCGGAGGCCGCGGACGGAAATTACCTGCGTGGAATATTCTTTGACTGTCGTCTCGAATTTCGCTTTTTTGGTAGGCATTACGAAAGCCTAGTCGTGCACGACCTTTTTATATTATGCCGCAATGTTATGCCGCAACAATGACATCAAGTAAATTAAATTTGATAATTTCTATATTGTTATAAATTACAGAAAAAATTAATTCATAATTATAATTTAATTTTTATTAAAAGAAAACGCTGTTTACTCATATAGTAGGCGCAAAATAATTTGTGTGTACTAGTGCGGGTATGCGCGCGTGCGTGTGCAAATATTCGCACGAATGCACACGAGTGTATATATGTTACATATTTCTATATAAATATATGTAAGAAGAAGTATAAAGAAATAGACATGTAGATATATAAGAAAATTGTGCCATGTGATTTATTATAAAAATCAAAGATTATATATGAAATTTACAAAGATCATGAGTTTCAAACAATTAATAATATATATTTAAAATATTAATAATACATATTAAATTTATAATAACAATTTATTATATATATGTATATATATATATATATATATATATATATATATATGTATATATAAATATTAAAGAATTGTAATATGTTTTATAAATTTTTAATTTTAGATGTTATTTAAATATTAATATGCATTATTACACATATTATATATCTATAATAAAAATTTGATTCAAGATAATAAAATTAATAAATATTAACAAATAAAGTTATAAATATAGAACAAATCAAATACAATTTATAAAATAAATCAGAATGCAATTTAAATTACATAATACATTTTAGTACATTAATAATATAACGTCAAATATTGCAGATACTTTCTCATTTAACATAATTACAATTATTCATATAATATAACATAATTTAATTATAATTATTTATATATTATAATTATAATTTATATAATTTACACTTTACATTACTTCATGTTAATAAGGAAATAAATACATCAGTGAATTGCAGGCTAAAATGAATCCTTGCAAATGCACGTGCATTTAATTATATATTATTAATGCAAGCTTAAATAATGAATCGATAACTATAAACATTATAAAAAGCTATTTGTAAGAAAGATATATAGATGTATTCACGTCACAATTGTTATTTTTATTAAACGGTTATTAATGATACTATACAAAATTCTGAAAATAATTCTGTTGACTTTTGATTTTGATAAAGCGCGTTCGTATCTTGCTTTCAATAATTAAAATATCTTCCTGCAAACTATTGAACTTTCCACTAATTCTACTCATTTCCATTATCTAAAACAGATTATATCAATATTAATTATTAGCGAATAGCAATTATCAATAAATATTATATTAAATATTATCTCGTGTATGTGTGTGTGTGTGTGTGTGTGTGTGTGTGTGTGTGTGTGTATACATTAATCATTTTGTTTATAATAATATAATTCTTTTTAAAATTTATATAAATCCATTTTTATTAAAATCACTAAAATTCCCAAGTAAAGAAATTCTCTTTCTCTTTTGCTTTCGCTTGCTCGCACGCTCTTTCCCACTCTCTCATTCACTAAAAATTATAATACGCTACTCAAAAAAAAATAGGAAACATTTTTTGTACCCTAAAAATTGAGCTGTTTTCAAACTCGTCGAAAAATCATTGTAGATAAAAAATTAAAAAAACATTTTGAAGCTTAAAGTTTCAATTTTGACACATAGTTGGTGGTTTTTAAAAATTTTTTTATCTTCATTATATTCTGTGCTTTAGAAAAGAACACATTGTTTAGTTCCTTAAAATTACGTATTTTTAACACGCCGCAACTTAATAAACAAATGCGCATAAGAGCCAAACGCGGGTGATCGTGCGACAGTTTCACAGAAAAATAATTTTTCTATGAAACTAATATTTGTGCACAGGGCACGGATTTATCTTGGTTAAACCAAGTAAAATTTATAATCTCAATTCGAGATTCCTATAATACCCCTCTAACCCCCCAAAGAAGTTATCGGCAAGAAAAATAACAGGCCGAAAGTCGCTGAATCGGGAAACGAATTCCTGATTCAGCGACTTTCGGTCTGTTATTTTTCTCGCCTATAACTTCTTTGGGGGGTTAGAGGGGTATTATAGGAATCTCGAATTGAGATTATAAATTTTACTTGGTTTAACCAAGATAAATCCGTGCCCTGTGCACAAATATTAGTTTCATAGAAAAATTATTTTTCTGTGAAACTGTCGCACGATCACCCGCGTTTGGCTCTTATGCGCATTTGATATCTTAATATTAGTATATTTACTTTAGAGCCTTTCTATCTTCTTAATTATTTGTTAATAAACAAATTTGTCTCGAGAAATTCAACTAAAATTCCATAAACTACAACATTTTGCATACGAAACGCTTTTTTTTAAATTTTCCTACGATTTTCTTTGACAGAGTAATACAATTTAGAAAATAAACCAGTATTCTTTTAGATATGATGAAAAAATTTTTCTCGAAAAATTCATCTCAAATTCCATAATTTACAATATTTTGCTTACAAAACGCTTTTGTTATGAAGAACTTTTGTTGGTTTCGAAGTCATGTAACTCGGTCAAAAAAAATCGTAAGAAAATTTTAGAAAAAGCGTTTTGTAGGCAAAATGTTGTGGTTTGTGAAATTTGAGTTGAATTTTTCAAGATAAAATTTTTTTATCAAATTGCAGAGTGTTAAAAAATATGTAATTTTAAGGAACAAAACAATGTCTTTTTTTAAGCACAGAACAAGGAAGATAAAAAATTAAAAAAAAACTAATGATGGCACGTTAAAGTTGAAATTTCAAGCTTCAAAATGCTTTCTTTATTTTTTATCTACGACGATTTTTCGCCGAGTATCGATATAATATCTGAAAAATGCTGGTTTATTTTCAAAATCATACTCGGTCAAAAAAAGTCGAAAATTTTTAAAAAAGTTTTTTGCAGGGAAAATGTAATTTGTAGAACTTGAGTTGAATTTCTCGAGAAAAATTTTTTTATTAAGTTGTGGCGTGTTAAAAATACAAAACTTTAAAGAACTAAACAGTGTGTCCTTCTTCCAAACGCATAAAGGAAGCAATAAGGAAGATAAAAAAATTTTAAGAAACCAGCAACTGCGCGTTAAAGTTGAAACTTCAAGCTTCAAAATGCTGTTTTAATTTTTTATCTACGATGATTTTTCGACAAGTTTCAGCGGTTTGAAAGTAGTCCAATTTTCAGGATACAAAATGTGTTTCTTATTATTTTTAATTAGCGTATTTTAAAAACAGTATCCTTTTGGAAATTAGAAATAAAAATAGGGTAATTTTATAAAAGAAATTAGATAACATTAATTTTTGCTTGTCGCTTTGAGATACTGTGACTATATTAATATATTCTATATGAAAACAAAAAATATCAACGATTAAAAACGGAATATATATTAGTATAATGGTATTCATAAAATTTACCTTTACTTTCCAATCTTTCTCTTCCATATGTGAAAACCAATTTATCTTCTTATATTTATTTAATTCAACTTGCGTTACATTAATAAATTTATCTGTTAGGAAGTCGTTTATCTAAAACAGATTATTTTGATGATATTGAACAACAATATTTAATGATAAATTGATGTCGCATCATGATTATTTATTTTACACATATACAGGGTGGCCCCGGACGTTCCGGCCAGACTTTAAGATCTTATAGGAAATTTAATTCTGAACATAAAATTTTATATAAACATGGGTTGAAAAATGCTTCCTTAAGAAGTTATTCTTAACTATTCGTTACTCTATAAGTTTCAAATAATTTATTAAGTTTCTTTTTATTTCATTTTTTTTTCACCTTCTAGTCTTCCTTTCATTCTCCTATGATAACTGATTTAAACAATACTGTTCAAAATATCATTAAGCACAGTCAAAGCGAATCTTCTGCATTAACTTGTGCGTTAAATCAATCGCGATAAAATCTGTAACACGGGTATGAGAATTTGACTATTGTATGTATTGTTTCTACCATGCAAACAGTCAGAAATTTAAGAACTCGAACGACAGCCAAGTTCTAATACAAAACAATAAAAGTCACCTCCTCACGACTCGACATCGCGTTCTCAAAATTTCCAGAAGTTTCGAGAACACCGCTCTTATAAAATAACCGAACACGCGCCTGTGGAACGTACAACAATCATTTTCATCTCATTTGAAAGATAATTTAATTTTCTACAACTTTTGTTTCGATACTTTTTGTTAAAAGACACATATTTTCCGTGATATTTGGAAAAATGTGTAAAATAATCATGATTTGAGAGATTTTTGAGCGATACCTTCTTAACGAAGCATTTTTCGACCCATGTTTATATGAAATTTTTTGTTCAGAATAAAATTTCCTATAAGATCTCAAAGTCTGGCCGGAACGTCCGGGGCCACCCTGTATAAGCACATGCAATGTTTTACCTCTTCGAGTTGTTTCATAGAATACACATGATTAATAATTACAGCAAATGTTGCATACTCGCTTATTTGTCTGTAACAATAAAATAATAAATTTATTGATACACACATAAATTGTTGAATGATAGATATATATTTACGAAGAGAAAACTGTATTACTTAGGTTTTATATTCTCAAGATTGTGTAATATGAAAGTTAGAACTACAGGATTCCTTGCATGCTTTGCGATAGTTAAAAGAAAATAATTAATATAATCTTGATCGGAAAAATCTTTTAAAAACATAATCGATGTTGTAGTATCATTTTTTATTAAATTTAAATAATCTTTGATAAATTGTGAATCCTCAGGACAAGAGAGAAATTTTAAAAGTTTAGGTTTAAATTTTTCTTTTCCCAGACGATATACTCCCCACCAAGGAGAATCTTCATTGCTAAGAGAATAGTACAATACTTTTAAACCTTGACAGTATGTCCATTCTTTCCACCATGGTAAAAGCCTACGAGATTTAACAAAAAACAAATTCTGATATAAAAGTTTTGCACATATTAATCTTATATTTTCAAATAATTTAACAAATTATAATTTTATAATATAATCTAATAAATTTAAATTTTGATGAAATAATGTAATAAACATTGTACATGTATCTACAAAACAATTAAATTAAAAAATAACCGAGAATATACAGAAAAAATTACGTGTTTATTTCGGGATCAGCGAGATGTCGATTCAAATTACGTTTGGCTTTTTCTATGCATATACGACCACCAAGATTACATGCCCATTTCGCAGCCTCCATTCTTAAACTCTTTATAAGATCGTGTTCATTAGAAACTTCATTGTATTCAAGTTTATCAAGCAAATCGTATAATAAGTTTCGCATTTTCATCTAAATATATAAATGTATATATATATTTATATGTATATATATTGTTACTTGATATAAATTTTATATTTTTCGATATTACTTGTATTATATTTTGCCATACAGAAAGATATCTTGCGCAAATGTATTTTACATGATTTTATAAGATTATTAAGAACGTTCTGTCTTGGTAAAAAGCTTTAAATTTTTTTTTATAAAGATATCTATTATATAGCTATACTTATTATTATATACATATCTATACACATATTTATATTTTTACACAAATTACATATTTATACACAAATTTGTATTTTTCTTAGGTGCACATTTACACATGTTTACAACATGTTCATATCACAAAACATACAGAAATGCATATATTGTAAACATATAGACATACATGTAGACATTATATGTATAATATAATTTAATAACTTTTTAACTGTTTGTGTAGTAAACACACAGATAACTAATATACATATATGTTTCCTACTAATTTTCTATCTAAAAATTAATGATATTTAAATCATCATTATGAATATCATATTGTGAATAAATGATAACAATATTCAAATTTTCTCCATTTTCCTCTTCAACTCTTTATAATTAGTACATACTCTATTTAAATATTAATTTACAAATAGATACTTATCATTTATCCAAAATATATTTGTGAAGCGTAATCAAATTTTTTTACATGTATTTTATTGTATGTATCTTTTTGGAAGGCACTTAATAATTATTGTTATAAATGCACACAATATTAATATGTGTAATAAGTAATATGTTTGAAGCGTTTTAGTATATTCAATACATCACTGTTGACATTGTTTATAATATTTGTTATTACCTTGATATTAAAATATACTTTTTCCTGAAATAGAAAGATATTGGACAGATATTCCAAAGCTTTGAACATAGGATACCATGCCACGTAGTCTGTTTCTCGTAATAGATATTTCGTAATATTCCAGAATACAGAGGAATTAAGTTGATTTGTTATCATTAAGTGGAAAGCGTCATCGATAATTTGGGCACGATTCAAAACATGTATTTTCATATAATTTTTAGAATTTAGATAACTTGCAATTCTTCGCCAGTTCTCGATATCGTAATTGACTCGGTAATATCCTGCCGATAACAAATGAATATAACGACTATATAATTATATAACGACTATAATTTTTTCAAAAGGACTTATCAATACAAGTATCTGTTTTTGTACATTAACCAAGATAAAAAATGTATCAAAAATTGTAAATAAATAGAAAAACAGATTGTGAAATATTATATATATGAAATTATTTTGCACTAAAATTGAGTATATATAATAGTGGTAATTATGCACTTTACGGACGACCTCACCGATTTCAATGATCTTGACATATGTTGTCAAGCTCACTCTCTTGAGTAAGTCTCAAAAGGTTTTAAGTGTCGCTCATTATTTATTAAAAAGTTATTAACGAAAAAAGTTTAATGAATATAATATGATCTTGCGACAGCATGTACGTTTAAGAAGTTATATTTGATGGAATATATGTTTAATATATAGCGAAGATCATCATTAAATGCAGAGTAAACTTTGCTTTGTGTTGCAAAGTACATGCTTGGTGACAGTGGGTTCCGCCCTCCCCCCCCCATAGGTGGAAGATATGACCTAACCCAAATCTATTTGTGATTTAAAATTAAAATTTGATTTAAATCAGAATAGGTATGGGTTAGGTTATATTTTCCGGAAGTGGAGCCCCCCCCCCCCAAAAGGGGAGCGGAACCCACTGTAGCCACGCATGTACTTTGCAAGATAAAACGAAGTTCACATGAGTTTGCAACTTTTCACGCGAAGCAAGGTTCATCTCAAACCAAATTTTGGTTTTAAATCAGAAATAGGTTTAGGTTAGGTTATATCTTCCGAAAGTTGGGCCCCGCCGTAGGGGGGGGGGGCGGAACATACTGTATCCACGCATGTACAATTTACCTTGACTCTTAAAACGTACATAATGTCTAAAAATTGCACATAATTCATAAAACATTTTTTGTTAATAACTTTTTAATAAATGACGAGCGACACTTAAAACCTTTTGATACTTACTCAGGAGAGTGAACTTGACAACATATGTCAAGATCATCGAAATCGGTAAGGTCGTCCGTAAAGTGCATAATAGTTGTACAAGAAATTTTATATAAATTTAAACTAATTTTTTAATTATATAAACAATGATGAAATTGCGTTATATAATATAATATTATTTGTTATTATCTATATATTCACATAAAAACGTAATCTAAAACTATAAAAAGCTTTTTTATAATCATTAATTATACTTTGTGTTATGGTGGATTATAAATGGTTTAAAATCATGTAACTTGAAATTTACACGCATGCATACACACATACACACACACACAAAATACTATTTAATAATGCTATTTAATACAAAATGTATGTATGACCAAAATAATAACATTGATAATAAAATTGATTTGCTATAGTTTGTAACATGGTAAATAAATTAATTAAATCATTAAATAATAAATTTATTAATTAGATAAAATAAATTCTTATTTTTATATATACATGCATATAACTTATATCTTATTTTAAAGAATTATATTGTGCATTTAAAAAACTATTTAAGCAAAACATAAAGGAAGTTTTTATTGTAGTTAAACTAATTAAAATATCCATGCCTAATAATATACAATATCAAAACAAACACAATTTTATTGAAGACTTAAATGCATTATAGACTCAAAAATTTCACAAAATTCTGGAATTAAATATTTAAATTTAACACAGAAGATGTATTATTAAATTTACTATACATTTGTAAAAATAAATAATTTTGTTTTTTCAATATTATACAAAAAGTAGTATTTATCTTTATTACAAATGATAATGTACTCTTTAAAAGTAAATCAATGAAAGTATTACTAATTTAAACAGTAAAATAAGATTTCTGATAAGAGAATTGACAACAGAATCAGAGAGTATTTCACTGACTCTCTCGCATCCTCTTCACTAGAAACGTTTATTTTTTGTTACTTCATCTTATATTTCACTGATTATGATCAGTGCAAGTAAAATTCATTGTAAAACCAGTAATCGCTAGTTCGTTCGTTTACCGCTACGATGCGCTATCTCTTTCGTATTTAAGTTTTAATCATGAGAATTAAAATTTGCAAAGGGCGAAAGATAAAATTAAAAAATTACTTTTATTTAATTTCTGATACAATCTGAACGGAGGAACTTCAGACATTAAATCGGTTTTATACGTCGAACACAAATCAATCAGTCCGGCAAATAAATGAAAATGATCCATTAATTTTGATCCAATAATCTATTTAAGATAACAAGTTCAATATGCATGTAATATATAAATAAAATAATACTTTTAATATAATAAATATAAATAAAATATTTAGTAAATGTAGATAGATAAATTATTATTTAATATTACTGATTGAAACATTCAATATTACTAATTCTTTCATTGAAATTTTAGTGATTACAATGTTGTACTTATAACTGCTATAATCAGTGACTATTTACCATTTTGGTAAAACTTTAGAAAAAGACACCAGGGTCGAATCGTCTTGGCCTTGACATATTTTGTCAAGGTCACTGTCCTGAGTAACATTCAAAAGATTTTAGCCGTCACGTTGTTTATTAAAAAGTTATTAACAAAAGAATTTCCATGAATTATATGCAATATGCGACTATACGAATTCCTAAGCAATGTTGATTTGACTTCTAAGAAGGTCAAGGTTATTTTAACTTTCTATGCAAAGCGAGGTCCACTTCACACCACGGTTGCACGTGGGTTTGCAATTTTTTATGCGAAACGAGATCTATCCCACACTACCCCTGAATCAGTGCGAAACGAGGTCTATGGTTCCTCGCTTTGCACGGAAAGTTGCAAACCCATGTGGAACCATACAATAATAGAACTTGTTTCGCGCTGACTCAGGAGTAATGTGGGGTAGACCTCGTTTCGCATAAAAAGTTGCAAATCCATGTGGAACCATACAATATAGACCTCGTTTCGCGCTGACTCAGAGGTGATGTGCGGTGGACCTTGCTTCGCATGGAAAGTTGCAAACCCATGTGGAACCATACAATATAGACTTCGTTTCGCGCTGACTTAGGGGTGGTGTGAGATA
Organism: Camponotus vicinus; assembly: GCF_025532165.1. Lineage (NCBI taxonomy): Eukaryota > Metazoa > Arthropoda > Insecta > Hymenoptera > Formicidae > Camponotus > Camponotus vicinus. The sequence goes on from NW_028141947.1 coordinate 5,105,103, forward strand.
GACCTCGCTTCGCATGGAAAGTTGCAAACCCATGTGGAACCATACAATAATAGACCTTGTTTCGCGCTGACTCAGAGGTGGTGTGTGGTGGACCTTGCTTTACATAGAAAGTTAAAATAACTTTAACCTTCTTAGAAGTCAAATCAACATTGCTTGGGAATTCGTATAGTCACATGTTGTATATACGCTTTTGTTAATAACTTTTTAATAAACAACGAGCGACAGCTAAAATCTTTCGAATGTTACTCAGGACTTTGACAACATATGTCAAGGTCAAGACGATTCGACCCTGGAGTCTTTTTCTAAAGTTCTACCAATTTCCATTATGTTATAAACATTATAAGGTGTGATAAATTTGTTACATATTTACCAGTTTGTTGTATGTTAAATAGTATCCAGCCATTCTCTTGAAAAGGCAAACGTAATCCCGAAATCAGTAAAGAGGGTAAAAAAATATTATTGAAAGTATTAGGAAAATAATGATGCATGATCTGTGTAGTAAACGTTACAGGTATGTCATAATCCGTCACTTTATTTAAATTGTGCATTGATACCTGTATCTGTTCTACAGGATAACTATATTCTCGTGTTATTTTCAATACAGGATAATATTTTTGTTCTACCCAATAATTAATTATTTGCCTCATAAAAGACAAATTGTTTGTAGATATTAGTGTGGACGAAAAGTTCTTTATAACTTCACCAAAATAGTCAGCAGGCTTGCTAAATTTGTGCAAAATTTATTGTCAAAGTGTCATTTAATATCAAAAAGTATTGTAAGCAACATATAAAATTACCATAATATTACCACAATATATATATAAACTTGCTACGTTAATTATACTTTTTATTTAATTTAATTAGTTATATAAATAATTATGTAATTAATCATATAATTTATAGTTTCCATAAATATTTGATATGCTACAGTTTAAACTATAATTTAACTAGGAATAGCCTAACTTGATTATTTTTAAAAGATAAGTGTATGTGTAAATTGAAAGTTTATTTTGAATATTTAATGACATTGAAGGTAAAAGAAATTGTGTATGGTTAATAATAAAGTATGAAAGATACGATGTAAGTTGAAATAAAAATAACTATAAAATTTGAGGCTTTTATGATATATAATCAATCATTCATCATTTTAGTTTTCTGTAATACAGTAATTATAGTAGTATAGTATATTACTTACTTATCCCTTACATATGTGCGGGTAGTCTCCCAAAATATTTCTTCAGTAACCGTATGTTGAAACATACGCAATACACTGAATCCTACATTTACATAATTTATATCAGAATATGAGGTAATCATACTTATAAATTAATAATAATTATAATTATACAGTGTGTATTAAAATTCGCGGATGCTGAATGCATGGCGTAATAGTTCGTGAGAAAAGAAACAACTTTTCCTGTTGGCAAAATTGCGTCTGAATATTACTTTTTTAATAAAAGCAACTTTAAGCTAACGAATAAGGCCCGGTTGCACCAACGTTATTTTAGCTTTAAGCGAAACTTAAATATATGTCTGTCTTTATTTATTTAGAAAGAAGGATAAAGATAGACATATATTTAAGTCCCGCTTAAAGCTAAAATAACATTGGTATAATCGGGCCTAAGTGCTTTAAATTACGCATGAATCAGAGGCGGCGCGCGCACAGCTTGCAATGACTGAAAGTAAAATAAGTAGATTAGATAACATGTGAATAATTTTGATCCACACATATTAGACTTAGAGGAACAGTTCCTTTGTGCAATAGCAATCGTCGCATCAGAAATGATCCAACTATACAAAAAAATCTTATCCGCAGAGCGAACATGTGTATACAAAAAGAAAGTCTGCATTTTGAACATACGCTTTAAAACATTTATTGATCTATTTTAGAACCCAAAAAATTCTTAGAACGTTGGAACAATAATTTTGGATCAAAATTATTCACATCAATCATTCAATTATTCACATTATCTAATCTACTTATTTTATTTTCAGTCATTGCTTCTGTGATGTCAAATGGAAAATGTTCTTTCATTAAGTAAATTGTTTTGAAAATAGCTATTTAATAGATATTTAATAGATATTTAATAAATATTTAGTTATCATGCATAGTTCTGGTAAAACCTTTAACAAAAAAACAAAATAGCATATATGTTCAAACGCTGCGCAAGCTGTGCGCGCAATCTAAAGCGCACATTCATTTACCTTAAAGTTGATCTCATTAAAAAAATAATATTTAGACGCAATTTTACCAAAAGAAAAAGTTGTTTCTTTTGGCACGAACTATCACGTTGTGCATTCCCCATCTGCGAATTCTGGTACACCTGTATATATAATAATTTAGAAAGATATTAATACGTAAATATTAAATATATTTAAGATTATTTTATTATAATGTTTATTTCTAAATATATCTAATTTGGTAAATAAAATAAACTTTATATATGTACACTACGTGTATATATATGTAGTAAATTATTATTAATTATATATATATATATATATATATATATATATATATATATATATACAATTAATAATAATTTATTACATATATATACACGTAGTGTACATATATAAAGTTTATTTTATTTACCAAATTAGATATATTTAGAAATGTATATATATATATATATATATATATATATATATATATATATATATATATATATACAGGGTGAGCCATTTTAATTAACGCACGCAATTATTTCGGAAACAAAGCATTTTAGAGAAAAATGTTTCAGACAAAAGTTTTATGGTTTCGAGGGGGCCATAAGATGGTATCATTGGTTTGACCTTGAAGAGTTATTTGAAGGTCACATGAAGGTCACCTTCAATTTCTTAAATGGAACCTACTATTTGTCATTGCATATTCTTGTAGCTTATCTCGAGAGCTTTCCAAAACACTATAATTAAGTACCTTTTCGTTAAGTACTTTTTGAGTTATGAGGCTTGAAATAATTTCTTAATTTTACATAAACCGTAAAATATCTTGTAAAATATTCATTTTTGGATTATCTTATCTTAATACTTTTATGTACAAAATAATGAGAGGAATCAATTGGTGTAAAGAAAACACATAGTTGTTTTTAAGAAAAAATATGGAATTGTTAATTGCAAATTATATATTTTTTCTTTAAAACAACTATGTGTTTTCTTTACACCAGTTGATTCCTCTCATTATTTTGTACGTAAAAGTATTAAGGTAAGATAATCGAAAAATGAATATTTTACAAGATATTTTACGGTTTATGTAAAATTAAGAAATTATTTCAAGCCTCATAACTCAAAAAGTATTTAACGAAAAGGTACTTAATTATAGTGTTTTGGGAAGCTCTCGAGATAAGCTACAAGAATTTGCAATGACAAATAATAGGTTCCATTTAAGAAATTGAAGGCGACCTTCATGTGACCTTCAAATAACTCTTCAAGGTCAAACCAATGATACCATCTTATGGCCCCCTCGGAACCATAAAACTTTTGTCTGAAACATTTTTCTCTAAAATGCTTTGTTTCCGAAATAATTGCGTGCGTTAATTAAAATGGTTCACCCTGTATATATATATATACAGGGTGAGCCATTTTAAGTTACCCACCCCAATAACTTTTTTATTTTTGAATGTACAACAAAATGTTTCAAATAAAAGTTGCTTGACTTCGAGGGGGACAGAAGATGGTGGCAAAAATTTGACCTTGGATAGTCATTTAAAGGTCACATAAAGGTCACCTTCAATTTCTTAAATGGAACCTACTATTTTTCATTGCATATTCTTGTAGCTTATCTCGAGAGCTTTCCAAAACACTATAATTAAGTACCTTTTCTTTAAGTACTTTTTGAGTTATGAGGCTTGAAATAATTTCTTAATTTTTAGATAAACTCGAGGGGCAAACCGCTGATGGCATTGCGGTGTACAGATTTGAGGCATTGGTAGACTTATTGGGCATTGTTTGGGAATTACTGGCGTTTCTTGGGCATTAGTGGGCATTGCTTGGGCATTACTGAGCATTGCTTGGACATTACTGGGCATTGCTTGGGCATTACTGGGCATTACTTGGGCATTATTAGGTTTTATTGAAGTATTAATGCGTATTATGGACGTTATTAAAGTAATATTACGTTTTTTTTTCCAAATAATAATTTTATGTCACAATTACAACACTCAATAAAACGTGTTTTTAAATTTTAGGTAAATTGTATAAATATCTTATAATGTTATCCGTTGAGTATTCCGGTCGGTAAACGCCGGTTCAGCGCTGCTGTCACTACTATTTTTCTCGTTTTGTTACGTCATCATCGAAATTTGGATATAAGGGTGTCCCATTTTAAATAATACGCTAAAATATCTCCGAAACGGTGCGTTAAATAAAAAAATGTTTCAAACAAAAGTTGTATGGCTTGAAGGGGGCCATCGAATGGTGTCATTAATTTGACCTTAAATAGTTACTTGAAGGTCACGTGAAGGTCACCCTCAATTTTTTAAATGGAACCGCCTATTTTTTATTGCATATTCTTGTAGCTTATCTCGAGGGCTTTCCAAAACACTATAATAAAGTATTTTTCCCTCAAGTGCTTTTTGAGTTATAAGGCTTGAAATAATTTCTTAATTTTACATAAAATATCTTGTAAAATATTCATTTTTCGATTATCTTACCTTAATACTTTTATGTACAAAATAATAAGAGAAATCAATTGGTGTAAAGAAAACACATAGTTGTTTCGAAGAAAAAATATGTAATTTGCAATTAACAATTACAATTACAATGACCTTTAAGTAACTATTTAAGGTCAAATTAATGACACCATCTGATGGCCCCCTTCAAGCCATACAACTTTTGTTTGAAATATTTTTTTATTTAACGCACTGTTTCGGAGATATTTGAGCGTATTATTTAAAATGGGACACCCTGTATATTAGATGATTTAAATAAAGTGTATTTATGTAAATCTATTAAGGTAAATATTAACTTATACAGTTTTACTATGACTGTGTTCAGCAGAAAAAGCAACTTATTTGCAACTGTTGTAAGATTCTTCAATACGATTAATTCTTGTCGAAATTCTTAGCCGTTCTTGCCCTTAGTTCTTATCGATCTAAATGTAATAAATCAATCATATAAAAAATTTTATAACAGTTGCAAAGCTACTTTTTCTGCTGAACTCAGCCTATTAGTCTTGCTTGGGCATTGGTGGGCATTACTAGGCATTAGTAAAAAATTTAGCAGTAATGCCCAGGAATTGGGCATTAGTAGGCATTAGTGTACATAATTTTGATCAGCGGTTTCCCCCTCGGATAAACCATAAAAAATATCTAGTAAAACATTCATTTTTCGATTATCTTATCTTAATACTTTTATGTACAAAATAATGAGAGGAATCAATTGGTGTAAAGAAAACATATAATTGATTTCTCTCATTATTTTGTACATAAAAGTATTAAGGTAAGATAATCAAAAAAATGAATATTTTACTAGATATTTTATGATTTATGTAAAAATTAAGAAATTATTTCAAGCCTCATAACTCAAAAAGTACTCGATGAAAAAATATTGTATTATAGTGTTTTGAAAAGCTTTCGAGGTAAGCTACAAGAGCTTCTTTTTAGCAACAGATAGCCCTGACATCCTGTATATAGTTAAATATACCTGCTATAAATATATACAAGGTGTCCCACTCTAACATTCATACCGTAATAACTCGAAAACATAACTTTTGGAAAAAAATGTTTCAAATAAAAATTGTAGGATTTGGAAGGAGAAAGAGGATTATATTAGAGAATATATTAGTTGGTTGTAGGTGTCAAGATCATGTGTAGATCAATTTAGTTTTTTTAAATGAGACTCTACTCTAATTTGTTTACATAAAATGATTCCTCACAATATTCCATGTAAAGGTTATAAGAGTAAGAGCCAAAAATGGGGGTTTATATTTTATACTTTATATGTTAACAATTTTGTATAAATTATAAAATATCTCATAAAATACTTATTTTTCGATTATCTTACCTCAATATCTTTATACACAGAATAATGTGAGGAATATGGAACGTACAGCTACAGCTACATATTTTTTTAAGAACAATTATGTTTCTTTTATTAATTTGAATTAATTCCTCTCACTATTGTGTGCATTCCCATACAGCACAGGTAAATCCTGAGTACATACGCAGTATATCACAAACGTAGATTGTGTATATCCCATTAATATTCGAGATACGTACTATAATATTTTGAGAATGTACGGAGAATGTTCCTATGTCTGCCTTAGAAACCTACTCAGTATATATTCAGAATATTTCTTGGTATATTATGAGTATATTTTTAGAATATTTTAAGCATATTTTTACATTAATAAATTATATATGAATATAGAAGACAGTTGGACTATATGTAGAATAAGAAATAGATTTTCCGTGATGTAAAAAATAAATAAAAATGTGAAATTATTTACTTTATAAACAAAACTTCAGACAAAAATGTTATTTCTAATAAATGAATATAAAACGTTTGAAAAACACCTATTAGTGTTTATTAAATGAGTCTTATTGAAATATTGATCTCGATAATCTATGTACAATTATGTAAATACACTCGGTAATAGATTAAATACCTTAATAAATGCAGTAAATGGATTACTTCTCATTTTAATTTCAAATAATCTGTTTAATATTCTGAATTCCAACAAGGAATCCAGATTATTAGACAAATTATTTTAAATTAAGTCAGTTTATTATAAATTAAGCTGACTAAAAAGAAAAAAGAAGAAACTTTGGAATTCATGTTAGTACCAGTCCTTTATGTCCATTTCACCAAAAATTAAGTACGAGTTTGGTGGTATTTAAAATATAAAATATCTTATAAGCTACTCAATTTTTGGATATATTATCCTTATATCTCTTTATGTGGAATATTATAAAGAATCGTTTTATATAGACAAATTAAGATAGTATCATTTAAAAAAACTAAGTTGACCTTCACATAACCTTGACACCTACATCCAAGATCCAATATTATGTATAAAATGAGATTATTATACAGCGTGTTTCCGGACATTTATGAAAAACTTAAAGGGGTGATAAATCTCGATAAATGGAACAATTTTTGTTAAGAACCCGTGTCCGGTGATGCCTCTTTAAGGCGCCAGGCTGCGATGAATATTTACACAGTTTACGAAAGTTTAGTGTATACAACTCCTGTTAATACCCGAAATAAGCTCATTGACAGAATTATGAACGCATGCGATACAATTCGCAATAATCCTGGAATTTTTCAAAAAGTGTATCAGTCAATGCACTGTAGATGCAATGTTTGTATTGAGCTTGCAGGTTGAACATTTTGAACATCGCCATTTTGAACATTTATTGTAATAAAATAAACAAAATATAATTTAAAAAACGTGTGACTTTTTAAATTTTAATCGAACCATATAGAAATCAAAGAGCATTCATCGCCTGGCGCCTTAAGGAGGCATTCCCGGACACGGGTTGCTTAACAAAAATTGTTGCATTTATCAAGATCTATTACCTCTTTAAGTTTGTCGCAAATGTCCGGAAACACCCTGTATATAAAGTTAAATTTTTTGTCTATTATTTTGCCTAACTTTTTAAGCAATTATATTAAAAAATTTACGCATAATAAATTTTTAATTACATCATACCTTTAATGTAAAGGAGATTTTCGAAAGAACTGTAGAATGATGTATTATAAAGTGATGTATTATATTCAGTATCAAAATGAAGGGATTCCTGTTGAAATTGTACCACAAACAAATCTATTACTCGGGCATTTGGGAGAACCTAGAAAATAATTTTAATGTATTTACTTTAATTAATATTAGATTTAACACATAGTAGCAATATGCATAAGGACCACTACTTTCTACGTCTATAAAAAAAAATTTGTTATTTATACTCTCTCTCTCTCTCTCTTTTGAATATAGAATAAATAATTCAAAAATAATATTAATAATGATAATAAAAATAGTTACACGATATAACTTTTAAATTAAGTATTTCTAGAATTATTTATAATATATCATATAACAAAATTATCTTATTACACAATTTCCATATGTATACATATACTTAACTTTATAATAACTTTATATATAATTTATGCAATTTGAATGATAATTTCTCTTTTATTTTATATAACAATTTAAAGATGTCCAACAAATGTAATATAATAATGACTTTGACGAATAAAAGAAACACAAAAATGTAAGAATATTTTATATTATTTTATGTACGTTTGTGTTACTAACTTACTTAATAAATTAGCATTTATAAAAAAATTATCATTTTTCTTTTTAAATATAGAATCTTCGCGTAATATTCTAATTCGCAAAAAAAAATGTATACGCTATGATAAAGCTAAAATTATAAAGAGCTTTTAAATTATATATGTATCTATATCTTTATATTTAACTCAAACCTTGCTCACTTGCAAACAATATGATAAATCTACAAGGTGTAACTGAAAAAGCGCCCACGGAGCAAATAGCGTTATTCCTGATTAAAAATTGAGTCGAAAAGTCCTGAACCATTTTTTTCTATAATGCTTAATAAAGCGGTAATTGTTGAGTTAAGTTGAGCTATTTGCTCCGTGGGCGCTTTTTCAGTTACACCCTGTATATTTATCATATTGTTTGCAAGTTAGCAAGTTTTGCGCTAAAGAATGCTTAAGCTAACCTTATCGATGACATATAATCCAAGAAATGCGACAACAGCCTCATTTAACCAAGAGGATGATGACCAAAGTGGATTTTCATAATAAAGACATTCCTGTACTACTTTATGGGCTATGAAGTTAGCAACTTTGATTTTACTCGCAACAGAATCGACATTCTCAATGTAGGTAACATCTGCTTCTCTGAAAATTTAGAAAAATGTTTTATAGAGAGCTTATTACTGTTGAAAATATTTTGTGCTTGCAAATTTAATATAATTAAATAATTCTATAAATTAACATATTAATTATACAGGGTTTAGCAAAAGTGTGGAAACCCCTTAATATTTCGAAAAATACGCATTTAAAAAAAAAATGTTTCATACAAAAGTTATAGGGTTTTATGTGGCGCATTACACAGCAACATTATTATGACCTCGAATAGCGTTGTCAAGGTTATGTGAAGGTCACCTCCAACTTTTTAAATGGGACACCCTATATGCTTTTGCATATTCTTGTAGCTTATCTCGAGAGCTTTCCAAAACACTATAATTAAGTTAGTTTTCATTAAGTACTTTCCGAGTTATGAGGCTTGAAATCATTTCTTAATTTTACATAAACCATAAAATATCTAGTAAAATATTCATTTTTCGATTATCTTACCTTAATACTTTTATGTACAAAATAATGAGAGGAATCAATTGGTATAAAGAAAACACATAATTGTTTCGAAAGAAAATATGTAATTTGCAATTAACAATCACATTTTTTTTTTCGAAACAACTATATGTTTTCTTTACAACAATTGATTCCTCTCATTATTTTGTACATAAAAGTATTAAGGTAAGATAATCGAAAAATGAATATTTTACTAGATATTTTACGGTTTATGTAAAATTAAGAAATTATTTCAAGCCTCATAACTCGGAAAGTACTTAATAAAAACTAACTTAATTATAGTGTTTTGGAAAGCTCTCGAGATGAGCTATAAGAATATGCAATAAAAATGGGGGATTCCATTTGAAAAAAACAACTTCACCTTGAAACAACCCTCAAGGTCGCTGTCAAGGTCAAAGTCAATGTTACCATGAGATGCTCCGTTTGATATCCTATAACTTTCGTATTTGAAGTTTTCCTCCATAACCCTTAGTTTCCAAAATTTTCGGGGGTATCCAGACTTTTTCCTAACACTGTATATATATATATATATATATATATATATATATATATATATATGTATATATGTATATATATAAATTTCAATATTACACAATATTAGAATAATAATTTGTTTTAATTCATTTTAATCAATATAATGTGATTATTGACATTGATATATAACCTAACCATTCGATACATAATTTTACATATTATAGAAACTGCATATTTTAGTGATAATTTGTTAAATGAATCACATATATATGTTTTTAGTTATTCACATATTATAGCGAAAATAGTTTCTAAATAGTACTATGTGTGCGTGTATGTGCATGTTTAAATACATGAAACAACATAAATATAGCTTATATGTATACTTAATATTATATATTTATATTTAATTTTATATATAAAGTGTTTATCAAAATTGAGTAAATATTCAGGATCTAATCAAAGTTTGTTAGTGACTTCTATGAAATATATATATATGAACAAAAAAATTCATATAAACTTCATCACAAATAATTCATACGAAACTCATGTGTCTGGAAATGTTTTCGTTCCGAATTATTATAACTTTTATAACAATTTTTTACATCTGTGTCATCAGCTATATTATAGATTAATTTTATGTTATAAACGCCTCGGTAATAGGCTTCATTAAATATTAATAATGATTTCCTAAAGTTTGGTATTAGTATAAAAATGAAATATTTGCCAAAATTTTGAATTTCAAATAAGCAAGTTCTATGAAAACATAAACATAAATCTTTCAGAATTGTATTATTTAGATTTTGAAAACAATTCAAAACACTACCGGAATATTTGAATTCATCCGACTGTTGATGATACCATGTTGTATAAAACGTGCATTATTGCTGATTTAATTAAATTGATTTTTATTTGCAGTTTACATTCATTTTAATAATAATAATAATAATAATAATAATAAATTGCAAAATTTGTTACTAACAATAAGATCTTAAGTAATATATAATTAGGAATGAAAACTTTTCAGATAGGCACATGTTTATATAAATGTCTTTTCTTAGAAAACATTTTTTAATAAATAGAATGTTGTACCAAGATTGTGTCATCCTGTAATTACTACATATTTAATATTGAACAGTTACTTACCATTGTCCTTCATTTCTTTTATAAAACTTTTTTAGGCCTATATCATCAGTTATATTATAGTTTAATTGTATGATATAATCCCCCTCCAATAGATAATTCGAGAATACATATTCGGTAATGTTCCTCCTATTATCATACCCAGCCGGTTTTACCGGTTCATAAACAATCTTTTTTCCATCAAAAAATTTTATTGGATCATTAATCACTGTTGTATCGATAATACGTTTTATGTCTAAATACAATTGTATTCTTCGAATTGGATGTATTATCTTAATACTAATATTACAGTTGCCGACAAAAGCATCCTCTTTAACATATAATGTAAAAATAATATCATATTGTTTCGCTAATATATCGAATGATTGCCTGTATGTGCCTTCTTCGGATAGTTTAGTTATCTGGTAATCGTATGAAAAGATCGATACGATGATTATTAAACTGCTACATAATAATCGTTTTACAAACATGATACTATTTTCTTAGATATCTGTAAAAACATTCTTATTGGAAAAAACAAACGGACAAATTAAATACAACATTGTCTCTAGTAATAGTTTAATGGAAATAAAACAAACATATAGATGTACTTAATTTTAATTAACGACTTACTCTGTATATTGAGATATATCGCAAAATGTATGCAAATGTATGTCCTCTTATAAGAATTAGCCGCAATAAATCAATGTTTTATCCATTATCATCAGTGTAATAAGAAAAATATATATGCACAGTTATGACTTCTTAATATCTCGAGAAACTTCCAAAGACTAACAACACTTGGGGTACGCGATATTGTAATAAATATGTGTGTCATGTAAACACACAACTTCTGAGGTCGATAACAGACGTTTTGATCGAGAAACGGTATGTAATAGCAAAGCACGGTATCGTTTTTCCCACTCCAAATGCGTGCTACTAGTGGCCGAGCGCCGTAAGAAAGCAGGCCCGTCTATTTCGCGCCGATCTAAAGCAAAAGAGACCACCGTCTCGCGTAGAATACAAAAATATCTATAAATATATATATTTGAATTTTTCTATACTATTTAAAAGTAGTATATTCCTTTACCAAAAATTTAAGAATTTTTATAATTTACAATATACATTCAAATGAAATTTTATAAACTATATTATTACGAGATTGTATCGGTAAATTGTCTTTGAACAAGTTAATGAAAAAACGTAACTTATTCACACTAGAATATAATATTACAGTATCATATATAAGAGAATATAATGAATAACTATTATTTTTTAGATTTTTGTTTATGAGTTCTTTCAAATTTACTTGGTGGATTTATGAATAAAACAACAGGAAATCCCTCAAATCGATCAAATCAATAATCGTGTCTTTCTTATAACGAAGAAGATTTTTAAATTTAAATTGAGAGAGGTTTTTTTATTCACAATATGGAATAAAAATATTATAGAGATAGCGTGCTCCAAGAATTATGCCATATAATTTATTATTAAATTAAAAACATTAATAGAACATTAATAAAACATATTCGTAAAGAATAATTTTTATAGGATTTAAAATATTAACAACATATATTAATATAACGCACTAATTTGTTAATATTTATATACAAGTATATTTAAATATTAATTATATGTACAGTATTTTATAATATTAATTACATATATAATATTTTATTATATACAACGTTCATAATGATTATATATTATATTAAAATTGTAATCTATACTATATTATTATCCGCTATTAAATCACATATATGTATATTGCACATTAACATACATGTATTAATTTATATGTATTAGCAAATAGTAATTAATGCAATACTAATGTACATATTGATATACATTATTAACATAATATAATAAAAAATATATAATTAATATAATAAAAAACTTAAGAGAAGTTAAAATAAATAGACAAATATTAAAATGTAATTTAATATGTATTTATTAGGTATTTAATAAGTAATTTAATAGGTAGGAGTTACAGTGTAAGGAAGGATCCAGCATTCAACTTGTTTTTATAATATTAACAAAATATATTAATCTACGTATTAAAAAATAACTTTCTCTCATTTGCACAATTAATAGTACGATTTAAATATCTCAGATTTGTAGAGCGATAAGAAAATTGGTAATCATGCGTGAAGTATCTTTATAATACAAAACGCATCGAGTATCATTGCAGGACAATTAAAATCCTATCTCCAGTATAATTAAAACCCTAAGAAATTAAAACGCATTTTATTTTACATATTACTTAGGGGCATAACTTTGACAATATGTCAAAATCAAAATCATTAGTGGTGGGGAGCATATACGTATAAAGGTGAATATATTTACCAGAATTTTTTATTAATAAAATTATACCAACAAAAAATTCTAATTAAAAACAATAAATATCATTAACTCCCAATAAATGTAGCGGATATATTACATAACTTTTTAGCACGATTGTGACTGTGACGAAATAAGACTTCCGTGTGTCTACTGTATTATCTCGTCTCCGGGATGATCTTGACCTAGTTACCTAGCTGCAGGAATATATCACGTTATCTGTGCTGAATGCAGGTAATTCATATGCGTGGTAAGCTTCAGTGAAGAAGGAGGTAAGATAATGCAAAGGTACGCGATGTTACACAGTAAAAAATTGTGCGTCCATATGTTAAAATTTTCTTGTGTTACCTCATTTTGATTAATACTTCAATGTAAAATTAACATGCAACTTATATGTTATTATTTTTATAACGTTTTCATGTGTTACATTTATGTCTCCTTTATAACTTAATACTTTGTATATGTCTCTTAGAAATGGAATATTATTTTGAGCATTTTGAACATAATCATTTTAAACAATCAACATGTCTCAAAGTCAGTTTAACATTCTAAGAAAAGTTAAAGTGATTCTTCAAATAATCTTGAACTTTAACAGACAAAAATAATCAAATTTACTAAAGTCAAATGTTTCTATTACAAATAATTTAAGTTAAAATAATTACTATTATGTTAATGTCCTCAACATTTCTTACGAGTTATTGTAACTATTTTTTCATGTAATTTTTAATTAATTTATATGTTATTTCTACATTACACTTAAAGTCACATTAACATAAATAAATGTAAAGTATCTGGTCAATTATTTAACATTTTTAGTTTGTCAATAAGAAACATACGACGAATGAGTTATTTTATCTTAAATTTTAGAGTAGATTTTCTGGGACATGTGAAAAATGTTATAATTAACATTTTATTTTTTACTGTGTATAGATGCCATATCGTATCATAAGACAAAGACTGGGTCAAGTTTAGTGGAACATGGATAAAGTAATACTGGATTCTCACTTTCAAATCCCTGTAGCCTATGGATCGCACATACACTTGCGGGAGCAAACATTTGCGACGCGTGTTGTACACAGCACTTTATATGAAAAAATGCTTTTTTGCTGATTTATATATACGAAATATAAAAACTATGTTAAGCACAATTGCTCGTGCTTAAATAATGACACTTATCAGAACAAATTACATTATTAATTTGCTTCGTATTTTTTCTCTTCACAACAATATTCGAACGGAGAGAATTCCAAAAGAGGAGGAAATTAATAAGATAATTTTGCTTATATAGAAAATATTCATCCTTCATTCGTAATGTAAGGTCTTGTATTTGGAAGAAACTATTAAATACGTTTTACATACGATCATCAAATTCTTCAGAGCTTATCTCTCGAATTTAATAATATGAAGAGTGTTCTTACAGAAGAGTGCTTTCCTCCGTTCTCCATTTTTACATTTTTCACCGTGCGCGTTTGAAGTATCTTTATTCCATCGTTATCTTTAGCAAACAGATGAATTCTTTTTCCTTTCGTCGTGAAAGAAAGAGGCTGAGGTTTATAAATATCACTGCGAAGCAAAAAAAGATATGTATCGATTCGGCCATTGATTATTCAAGTACGTAACGTTCTACATTTTCTTAATTAATCTCTGCCGTGCCGGCAATCTTTTTTTTCATTAACATTCATTAGTTGTCGTCGATATCGCGGGAGATAAAGGTTGCAAATAGTTTCTCCTAAAGTCCCACCGACCTTCACAAGATTATGGATTCATCCTTGGAAGTCCAGTAGGTGGACCGAAGCAAAAAATCGAAAGTTTCTCTGCTAGCGCCGAGATGGGCACGAGATAAATTTTAATATACCGATGAATTTTGTTCTCCTCATATACGTATATCGTATCGATCATGTATCTGATTCCATTTGACACAATAAGCTACTCTACTCGTATTTCTTGGATTTTTGAATTCATACACATGCTATATAATAAAAATAATAAAATAATATAATATAAATTTTTTAAAAATGTGATAAAAATAATAAATATAATAATAAAAAACATAACTCGTGAATGTCTTTCAAAATTATCCAATATGAGCAAAATTCCAACTACGATTTTATATAGTTTGCATTCAAGCAGTACCTATTCTTTTCATGTAAATTTCTTCGTAAAAATAATTACCATACACAAATTATTTAAACAGCATATTTACGCGAAAATTTATTAACGAGAATATCTCTACATATTTCATTATATAATACAATCATCATCAAAACATATAATCTAATATTTTGCAATTATAATTGTAATGTTATCATAGCTCGAACATATTTTTTATCTACAATTACATAGATTTTTATGGTCCTATTTTGACGAAGTGTGGCAACTGAATACTTGACTATATTATGGAACTCACGATATATATATATATATATATATATATATATATATATATATATATATATATATATATATGCGGTAGCTAAGGTAAGAATAGAATTTGAAATTTTGAGTCCTCTTGGGTACAATTACACTCTATTCTATTGCTGTTGCGAACTAATAACAGAAACTCTTGTGAACGACAGTTCCCGTCCCCTGATTATCCTAGCCACCTGTCAGCGATTACTCGTAGATACATAATCCGATCGCCGTTTGTCGATGATAGGCAACGTCGTACAGAACGTATGCACGTGCAAGTTATGATTACACACGATGACCATGTTTATTCGCCGCTGTAACCGGCGTTTGATCATCCGAAGATCTGGAACCGCGATGTATGTGTATTTCATCCGTAATGGCAATATATACAAATTCACGATTGCAAACACGATCTCCGATGCTGCCGAACGCTACGATGCGCAGCATATATCTCGCTGCCTAAAAGCATCACCGAACGCATCACGCAAATTATAGATGTAGAAAGCACATTAAATTTAATCAATGTACATGTGTTGCGATTGAATGTGCCAAATAATTCTCTTCGTATTATAGAGTATCTTTTTAAATGTATTATACAAGGTGAGGTATTTAAAATGTTACAAGCCATTTTTGCATAAAATACGCATTATGACAAAGAATGTTTTAGATAAAAACCATTTCATTTGTAGGAGAAAATAATAAGGATATTAATTTAATCTTGGGTGTAAGTGCTAAAATTTTATAAAGGTCAACTTAATTCTTTTTGTTAATGGAATACATAGTTGTTTAAAAAATATATATATACAATACAAATATATACAATATACAAAAAATAAAATATATATACAATATATATATACTTTGCTTGTTACAAATTTATATTTATTTTAAAAATAACTTTCAAAATTTTTTTTAAATATTTTTTTAAAAAACAATTATATATTTTATTTACTAATTGATTCTTTTATTATTTCTTTTATTATTTTATACATAAAAGTATTAAAGTAAAATAAAATGGAAAAATAAATATTTTATGGTATTTCACAATTTATATAAAATTTAAATAAAATGTCAAAGTAAAATATATAATATTTTTTAAACTTCAATTTCTAGCCATTGTATCTTTATAACTTTTTATGCCAATATTTGTGACGAATCGATTTATATAAAAAAAAATAGAGTAGTTCCATTTAAAAAATCTAGATTGATCTTTATATTTTGGCACTTACACCCCAAACTCAGACTAATATGTATATATTGCTTTTTTTTCTTTTAAATGAAATACCTTTTACTTAAAACAATTTTTGCTATCCAGTGAGAAATGATAGGTTGGAAAGATGGCTATTAGATATTTATAGACGTTTATAAACATATAATAAATGTAATTTTCTGTATTTCTCATAGGTATAATGTGTACTTTCAAGAATGGCTTGTAATATTTTAAATGTCTCACCCTGTATGTAAGATCTTTCTTATAATATCTTTTCAATTTATAATATAATAATATAAAAATATGAATACTTCACATGAACGAATATATTTCAAGTATTATTGCAGATTGTTTAGAATTTCCACATATTTATGCTCTAATAGATCTATTTTTTAAAAAAGAGAAACCCTGATGGATATTCTGTTAAACATAGATATATTATAATTATATTATATAACACATTTCACATTAACTTTATATCGAACGGTAAATGAAATCAAAACAAAGTTTAAAAAATTACGACGGCAAATCTCGATACAGTCGATAACAATCGATGGAAATTAAATCAATTTTGCTTTCAACTACATTATATTCATATATTATACAATCAAATAATTACACATATGTATCGACGCATTTTAAACCCGATTATTGATCTTTCAACCTTCGAACAGTCGAAGAGTAATACCGGACTCTCACTTTCATGTCTCCGCAGCCTATGGATCGCATATACACTGTGGGGGCAAACATTTGCGACACGTTTATGCCTATAAGGCTCTTTATATAAAGAAACGCTTTTTTATACATACAAAATATCAAAAGTATCTTAAACATAATTGCTCGTAATAATGACACTTATTAGAATCAATTACATTACTAATTTGCTCCGCTGTTTTTATCTTCACTCCAATATTCGAACAGACAGAATTCGGAAACAGGAAGAAATTAATAAGATTTTGCTTAGAAAATATCTTTCATGCATCAATATAAGATCTCTTAAAAAAAACTATTAAATATGTTTTATATACGATCATCAAATTCTTCAGAGCTTATCTCTCGAATTTAATAATATGAAGAGTGTCCTTACAAAAGAGTTGTTTCTTCCGTCCTCCATTTTTGCATTTTTCACCACGCGCGTTTAAAGCATCTTTATTCCATCGTTATTTTTAGCAGACAGATAAGTTCATTTTGTTTTTGCCGCGAAAGGAAGAGGATGAGGTTTATAAATATCACTGCGAAGCAAAAAAAGATATGTATCGATTCGGCCATTGATTATTCAAGTACGTAACGTTCTACATTTTCTTAATTAATCTCTGCCGTGCCGGCAATCTTTTTTTTCATTAACATTCATTAGTTGTCGTCGATATCGCGGGAGATAAAGGTTGCAAATAGTTTCTCCTAAAGTCCCACCGACCTTCACAAGATTATGGATTCATCCTTGGAAGTCCAGTAGGTGGACCGAAGCAAAAAATCGAAAGTTTCTCTGCTAGCGCCGAGATGGGCACGAGATAAATTTTAATATACCGATGAATTTTGTTCCCCTTATGTACGTATATCGTATCATACCTGATTCCATTTCACACAATATCCTAATCTACTCGTATTTCTTGGACTTCTAAATTCGTACGCAGAGTATATAATAAAAGTAATAAAAAATATAACTCGTGAATTATGCCTATCAAAATTATCCAATATGGGCGAAATTCCAATTACGATTTTATATAGTTTGCATTCAAGCATACTATTCATTTAAATTTCTTCATAAAAATTATTCCGTTACACAAGTTATATAAATAGCATGTTTAGGCGAAAATTTATTAACAGGAATATCTCTACATATTTCATGATATAATCATCAAAACACAATTTATTTTTTATAGTTATAACGTTACAATATGCGGAGAGAATATAAATCATAGCTCGAATATATTTTATCTACGATTATATAGATTTTTGCGGTCCTGCTTTGATAAAATGTAACAACGATAATTATTTTACTGTCTTATAATGTCATGCTATTCAAACGAATAATTAGTTTTACAATATATCTCTATGTTTCTTATCATAGAACATGGATATACGCTGAGAGAGAATCATCTACTCGTTTGTGTGAAACTTACATAAAAACAATTTAATGGCGCATGTGAAATAATAATTTACGTAGAATCTAAACATAACACATGACAAAAATATAAACAAATAGAGAAAGAAAGAAACAGCTGAAAATAAAATTTTTTTTCAGTTAAAAGAAAAAAAGAATAAATATAAAATATGAGACATGGAATTAAACTTAAATCAAACAGAACTAAAGAAGCACAATATTCCTTAATGAAAAATAAATTAAAATGTGAATTATTTCTATGATGCTTTAGAAAAGAGAAATTTATTAAATAATAATTTGTAATTAACGCCGTTTTTCAAACGAACATACAAAGATTGAACTCGGATTGAAATCGGATAGTATGCAGCGATTCACGAATATACATATTAATCTATATATCAATATAGCAATCTAACAAAAAGCAGTGACTTTTATGTGACATCAAGTGAATTAAATTTGATAATTTCTGTATTGTTATAAATTACAGAAAAAAATGATTCATGATTATAATTTCTTTTTTATTCAAAAATATCGCTATTTGCTCATGTAGGCGCAAAATAATTTGTTTGCATTAGTGCGCGCGTGCGTGTGTAAATATTCGCACGAATGCACGCGAGTGTATATATGTTACATTTCTTTAAATATATGTAAGAAGAAGTATAAAGAAATAGACATGTAGGTGTATAAGAAAATTGTGCCATGTGATTTATTATAAATTAAAGATTATATGAAATTTACAAAGCTCATGAGTTTCAAACAATTAATACTATATATTTAAAATATTAATAATACATATTAAATTTATAAGAACAATTTATCATTCATATATATATATATATATATATATATATATATATATAAAATTGTTATTATAAATGTATATATAAATATTAAAGAATTATAATATGTTTTATAAATTTTTAATTTCAGATATTATTTAAATATTAATATGTATTATTATACCTATATTATACTTATACTACAAGTTTGTCAAGCAAATCGTATAATAAGTTATTCATTTCCATCTAAATATATAAGTGCATATATATTGTTAATTGACATAAATTTTATATTTTTCGATTCTTGCATTACATTTTGCTATATAAAAAGATACCTTCCGCAATTATATTTTACATGATTTTATATATAAAGAACGTTCTGCGTTAGTAAAAAGCTGTGAATTTTTTTTTATAAAGATATTATATAGCTGTACTTATTATATACGTATTTACACACAAATTTGTATTTTTTTATATGCACATTTTATATGCACATATGCACACATGCTTAACACATGTCCATATCATAAAATAAACATACAGAAGTGCATACATTCTATGCATATATTGTAGACATGTAGACATACATTTGGACATTATATGTATAATATAATGCAACAACATTTTAACTGTTTGTGTATTAGACACACAGATAACTAATATATATGTTTCCTACTAATTTTGTATCTCAAAATTGATGATATTTAAATCGTCATTATGAATATCATGCTGTGATTAAAAATGGTAACAATTCTCAAATTTTTCCCTCTCCAACTTCTTATAATTAATAGAGGAGGCCGGGGACAAAAGTAACATTTTTTGTATTATAGGTCACTAATTAATTATCGTTAGATATATAAAAAAAGATTATATGCTAAAAAACTCCATTTATTGTTCTATTATTATACCTATGTTTTAATCTCAAATGATAGATATTTAAAGAGCTACTATAGTTTCTCGCAAGTACGTTGATTGTTACTTTTATACTAGAACAAAAGTAACATAGTATGGGGATAAAAGTACCAGTTCTTATTTTCGAGAAAATAAAATAAATATGACTTTTTTCAATTTAAGGCAACTTTTATTATAATCTTTTATTAAGCAAGATAACTTTTATTATTTTGTATTATGTTATGTTAAAATAAAAAATAAAATAAATATTTATTTTTATTATCTTTGAAAAACTTAAAAGAAATAATCTTTGTTAAGCAAAATAATTATTATTATAATAATTATTATTATTATTATTTTGCTTTCGCACCATCAATGTGAATAATCTATAAATATAAAATATTGGAATTATTAGTGTATATATATAAATGCAATATTATTTAAAATTACATGTATACATATATACATATACCCATATATATATATAATATAAATCCGTAAGACAGATGATATCCAGAAGATATTATGCAGGATTCACACTGCGTCCGATATCCGACGCACGACGTTTGGTATCTAATAAGAAAATTTGATTTCTGGAATCAATCAAAAATCAAATTTTCTTATTGGATTTTGGACGTCGTATATCAAATATCGGACGCTGTGTGAATCCTACATTCTCCTGGACATCTTTTGAATATGTGTGCTTAGGGATATATAATTATTAATTTATAATAATTAAAATAGTTCAATTTTTAATAAATAAAAGGAAAAACATAATTCTTTAATTACCCGATTAGGTTTTAAGTGAAATTGAATTCGCTCAATCTCATTATTCCACGCAACAACCTGTATACGATGACGACTGTTATTGTTGACCATAAATTTTAACAATCTATATTGTTGTGCTTTTCCAACAATCTTGGGACCGTCAATTTCGTCCACATAACCGATAATTTCGCTGTAATATATTTTAAAATATATATTTGTTTGAATTATATGTAACACAGGCCGACATTAATTTTGATCCTTAGACCTCAATAGTCGTTCTCGAAGGATTTTGGCGTGCTAAAACCGAATCCGTTGCCTGAATTACTCTATCACGTCAAGTTTTGGATATATCTATACCTAAAAGTACTAGAAAAGCCCTTTTTCGGATTTTTTTATGTTGAAATAACTATAAAACAGTACGTGTTAGCCTCATTTTCTCAACGAATTCGAATTCTGCAGAATAAATCTATAAAAACAATGTGTTAAACTTTGAAGAGTGATAAAAAAATACTACATTTACCAGAACATACCTAAAAGTGTTAAAAATACCATTTTTCGCACTGGCTATTTTAACACTTTTAGGTGCGGCTTGGTAAATGTAACATTTTTTTATCACTCTTTAAAGTTTAATATATGATTTCTATAAATCTTTTTCAGCAGAACTCGAATCCATTGAGAAAATAAGGCTAACACGTACCGTTTTGTAGTTATTTTAACATAAAAAATTCGAAAAATGGCCTTTTTGGTACTTTTTAGTGTAGATATATCCAAAACCTGACGTGATAGAATTACTATTCGGGCATTGGATTCGGTTTTAGAATGTCAAAATCCTTCGGAAACAACTATTAAGATCTGAGGATCAAAATCGATGTCAACCTATGTTATTAGATAAAAAATAATAAAAAAATAAAAATAATAGATAATTTTATTAAAGAGATATAAAAGATTGAAAATAAAAACTTACACAGTTGAATCTTCTATTTGTATACTTTCTAACATCTCATCACTTGAAAATTGAATTGTTTCAATTATATCATTTTTGTTGAGAATTAAGATGTCTTGAGTTTCAGATGTTCTATATATGTAAATATTAAAAGATTTATTAAAAACATAAATATAAATGTATCATCAACTTATGTTTTATCTTTATATACATATAGATAGAACATAAATTGTGTGTATATATATATATATATATACAGGGTGACCCATTTTAACTTAGGCAGCCAAATAACTCGAAAAATAAGCAAGATAGAGAAAAATGTTTTAGACAAAAGTTGTATGGTTTCGAGGGGGCCATAAGATGGTATCATTGGTTTGACCTTGAAGAGTCATTTGAAGGTCACGTGAAGGTCACTTCAATTTTTTTAAATGGAACATCCTATATATTTTTGTACATTCTTGTAGCTCATCTCGAGAGCTTTCCAAAACACTATAATTAAGTACATTTTCGTTAAGTACTTTTTGAGTTATGAGGCTTGAAATAATTTCTTAATTTTACATAAACCGTAAAATATCTTGTAAAATATTCATTTTTCGATTACCTTACCTTAATAGTTTTATGTACAAAATAATGAGAGGAATCAATTGGTGTAAAGAAAACACATAGTTGTTTCGAAGAAAAAATATGTAATTTGCAATTAACAATTCCATATTTTTTCTTAAAAACAACTGTGTTTTCTTTACACCAATTGATTCCTCTCATTATTTTGTACATAAAAGTATTAAGGTAAGATAATCGAAAAATGAATATTTTACAAGATATTTTACGGTTTATGTAAAATTAAGAAATTATTTCAAGCATCATAACTCAAAAAGTACTTAACGGAAAGGTACTTAATTATAGTGTTTTGGAAAGCTCTCGAAATAAGCTACAAGAATGTACAAAAATATATAGGGTATTCCATTTAAAAAAATTGAAGTGACCTTCACGTGACCTTCAAATGACTCTTCAAGGTCAAACCAATGATACCATCTTATGGCCCCCTCGAAACCATACAACTTTTGTCTAAAACATTTTTCTCTATCTTGCTTATTTTTCGAGTTATTTGGCTGCCTAAGTTAAAATGGGTCACCCTGTATATATATATATATATATATATATATATATATATATATATATATATATATATATATATATATAGATGTGTATATATATATGGGTGTGTGTATAAAAATATTTATAAAAAAATGTAGATAATTTGTATATTGTATAATTAAGTATAAACTTACGTGGGTGATTCTTCTGTGTCTGTTGACATTTCTTCCACTGAAGTAGTTGGAGTTGTTTTACTAACGGTTATTGGAGAATTCTTTTTAATGTCATGGGGCTTACTATAAATTAATAAGATTTAAATTAATATATAAAGCAGAACATAAATTGTGTGTGTGTCTCTTTTTATAAATATTATTTTATAAATAATATTTATAAAAAATGTAGATAATTCTATGTGATATATAAATATATTTACATATATGTATACATTGTATAATTAAATATAAACTTACGTGGGTGACTCCTCTGTGTTTGTCAACATTTTTTTAATTGCAATAGTTGAAGATTTGATGTCAATTTTTGAAGAGTTTGTTTGAATATCTTGGGGTTTACTATAAATTAATGAGATCTAAATTAATACATATAAGTGAGACAAAGGTAGTAAGTAGAAAGAAAGCGAGCGAGAGAGAGAGAATGGGAGAGACAGAATGAGAGAGCGAGAGAATAAGTTAAATACTCACATGGTAATATCTTTAGAGTTTATTAAAATATTGGTTTTTGTAATTTCTTCTTCCAAGGATTTATCGTATATCACTTTAACTGAAATAAAATGCGTTTTGAATTAGTTTTTTAATTTAAAATTAATTGTGTATTAATATATATGTAGTACTTCTGTAATATATATGTAATTATAATAAATATGTAATTTTCATTACAAATTTATTATAATACATATATATTTATTATAATATATACTGTTATAAAATTATATTTTATACATACCTTTCTTATCCGATATTCTCTTAGACATTTTTTAATAAACTTTTATCAAGACCGGAAAATGAATTCAAAAGCTTGACTTTAAATTTATTTATTTTTTGTTACCATAGTTTATATGTTACTATGGCAAATAATAAACTTTATATAAAATAAATTTTTTTATTAGATATTATATGAAGTATGTTACATGTTTAAAGTAACGCGCATTCTGCATAAAGCCGGATCTACATTGGTCGTATCGTAACGTCGCAAGTCGTAAGTCGTAGGCAAATTGACTAATCATGGTTAATTATTTTTGAAATAATCGACTATGGTTGGTCAATTTGTCTACGATTTACGACTTGCGACATTACGATACGACCAATGTAGATCCGGCTTTATATTATACTAAGTAGCTTATTGTGATAATATACGATGTATATATGTACGCGTAATTAATTCTTTATCTGTCTTATTGTTTGTCCAATATTTACTTACAATAGAATTGATAGTGTTATCTGCATACATCGATGTTGATTTATAAACTGGATACTTTTTTTATGTGTAAAACTGAATACATTAACACTACATACATTAATATTATTTATTTTATTATCGAATACATATATATTATATATATATATAATATTTTTATTTCATTTTCAGTTTTTACTATAAATCTATTCATATTGAAACTACAGTTATATTTATAATTAATGGAAGAAAATTAGATGAAGAATAAAAAAACCAAAAGTTAGATGTTAACGTATCCAGATTATAAATCAACATTGATGTGTGCAGATAATATTATTTTTTATTTATATTGTAAGTAAATATTAAACAAACAGTAGGAAATATTAAATAGTAAATATTGGACAAACAATAATACATATTGGACAACAGAATATTGAATTGTCCAGGTAAAAAATTCTTTATATATATATATATAATTATACAAAACTACGTGTGCGTGTGCGTGTGCGTGTGCGTGCGTGCGTGCGTGTGTGTGTGTGTGTGTGTGTGTGTGTGTGTGTGTGTGTGTGTGAGTGAGTGAGTGAGTGAGTGAGAGAGAGAAATCTGTTCATATATAATTAGATATAATTATATTCCATAGAATATAGCAAGATTGCAAACATAATTAAAATGTTACAGTGTGATGCAACATATTATAAAGTATAGTCTTATATATTATATATAACCTATAATGATATATAAGATCATTTTACAATATGTAAATTGCATCACTAACATTTTAATTATGTCTGCAATCTTTCTGTGTTATATGGAATATAATTATCAAATAATCTAATTATATATATAAGTTAAATATTTTTATAAATTTTATTAAATTTGTTATAGTTAACATGTATAGATTTATTAATATATTTAAACATTGATTACAATATTTCAGAAATATAGAGATTATAAATTAAATTTAAAATATAATATTGCAATATAATAGTAATAATAAAATGATTATATTAATAATATATTAAAAATTTAATAAACATAAGATTAATAAATGTAACAGTTCATAAATTTCACTGATTTGTTCAGTCAAATAATCAAAGTAATGTATTAGTAGAATTAATATCAAGTACTAACGTTTTACTTAGCATGTTTCTGTGTAAATTTTTATTCTTTATTGAATTCATATAATTTCGATTTTTTACTTTAGTTACATAACAATATGAATAAATATTTACAATGGAACACAATCTGAATTTTGTAATCTAATAAATTACTTTTCCAAATACAACTTTCTTGATATTCAGTCCAAGAGTTAATTCTTTCAATGAAATTAAATCTAATTGTAACGATTTCTCATATTTATTTTCAATTATTAATTTTACTAATATACTTTGATTATTTAACTGAACAGATCAGTATTAGTAATATTTACTTATACTAATTTGTTCAGTTAAATAATCAAAGTATATTAGTAAAATTATTAATTGAAAATAAATATAATATGTGATTTTGGCATAACAAACATATTTATAGGTTTATGATTAAATATAGGTATTGGATATTAAACATTTACTATATACAAAGGTGGATAGATACCCATTTGGAGAGAAATCATTAAAATTAGATTTAATTTCATTGAAAGAATTAGCTCTTGGATTGAATAACAAGAAAATTCTATTTGGAAAAGTAATTTATAGATTATAAGACTCTGATCGTGTTCTATTGTAAGTATTTATTCATATTGTTGTGTATCTAAAGTAAAAAAATTGTTTCTTTATTAGATATTAATTTATTAATGCAAATAATTACTTAAATATTTTCAATGCTTTTGTCTTGTAAATGAGTAGAAGATTATATATTGTTGTTAATGTGTATAATATAGTTAAAGGCCAAAAAGTTACGGTCGGGGATTTTGTCGGTATACCAGAATCTTTTGTGACACATCAAAAATTCTTCTATATAAATAATGTTAGTATTGAGTACATGTTTTTTTTTTTTTATCTAAATCAAATTTTGTCGAATATATATATATTCGAAAAAATTTGATTTAGACATATATACATATACACATATACATATATATTATATATATAATATATTTTTATTTCATTTTTCAGGTTTTTACTACAAATCTATTCATATTGAAACTACAGTTATACTTATAATACTTATAATTAATGGAAGAAAATTAGATGGAGAATAAAACAACCAAAACTTAAATGTTAACGTATCTAGATTATAAATTAACAATAATATGTGCAGATAACCTTATCTTCTATTTAAATTGTAAGTAAATATTAAACAAACAGTAAGAAATATTAAATAGTAAATATTGGACAAACAGTAGCACATATTCGACAACAGAACATTAAATTGTTCAGGTAAAAAATTCTTTATATATAATCATATATAAATTGATTATACGTGTATATATATATATATATATATACATATATATATACACACACACACATATATATATATATATATATATATTATAAGTATGTGTATATATATATATATATATATATATATATATATATATATATATATATATATGTATATATGTATATAATTATACAAAACTGTGTGTGTGTGTGCGCGCGCGTGCGTGCGTGCGTGCGTGTGTGTGTGTGTGAGAGAGTTATCTGTCCATATATAATTAGATATAATTATATTCCGTATAATATAGAAAGATTGCAAACATAATTAAGATGTTACGGTGATACACAACATATAATAAAGTATAGTCTTGTATATTATATATAACCTATAATTATATATGAGATCATTTTACAATATGTAAATTGCATCACTAACATTTTAATTATGTCTGCAATCTTTCTGTGTTATATGGAATGTAATTATAAATGAAAGTAATTTAATCGACCACACCGGCAATATTTATTGATGAAAAAAATTCACAACGTTTCGACCATGGGTTTTGGTCCTTATCAAGTGAACTGAAATTATTACATATAATATAAACAAATGAATTACAATAAGATGTGA
Source organism: Camponotus vicinus (assembly GCF_025532165.1). Classification (NCBI taxonomy): domain Eukaryota; kingdom Metazoa; phylum Arthropoda; class Insecta; order Hymenoptera; family Formicidae; genus Camponotus; species Camponotus vicinus. The sequence goes on from NW_028141947.1 coordinate 5,132,993, forward strand.
CCAAAAAATGGAGAAAGAAGAAAAAATCATATACATACATTGTCTTAGGTAACTAATACGTGGTGAGAAATAAAGAAATCACTGTGTCAAGTCATGTCGACCTCTCGATCCAACACAAAGAGAAAGACTAAACCGCCTTTATTAGTCTATCATAAATATCGTTTAAACTTTCAGTGTCCTTTTGTAAGTTAACAGTGTTGTCAGACTTTTTGATGAAAAACATTTCAGCAATTTCTCTCTTTCTCACATGTCTCTCATTATGCAGAATAATCGGTGTTGACCAATCGAAGTCATGATTAAGTTCCAGTTTATGTTTGCTAACCACAGAAAGATTGCTTTCGTGCAATTTAATGTTGTTGCAATGTTCTTTGATACGAGTGCCTAAATGTCTTTTTGTTTGGCCAATATATGACATATTACAATTTTTACAGTTTAACTTGTAAACGACCTCAGTCCTGTTATTAATAGGCAATCTATCTTTTCCACGTTTGATTAATGAATTCAGTTTATTAGGTACATTATAGACAACCTTCAGACCAACATTTTTAAAAAGGCGACTAATCTCATCGCTCAAGCTCTCTACAAACGGCAACGAGATGTAACATGATGTAGTCGCATTATCACATTCCGTATTCATATTTACATTGTCGCGATGTTTCAAAAATTCTAGTCTTTTTTTAACGTAACGGTTTGTAATTTGAGTTGGAAAACAATTGTTGGAAAGAATCTGTTTAATAATATCGATGTTCTTAAAATGAAATCGAGCGTCAGATAATAAAATTGCGCGGTCAACAAGGCTATAAATGGTGTTAATTTTATATTTAAACGGATGTTTGGAATGAAAATTAGTGTATCTATTAGAACAAGTAGGTTTTCTGTACCAATCCGTCAAAAGCCGACCATCCGAGCGAATAACAGTCGTGTCCAAAAAACCAATACGCGAATCAAACTCAGTTTCATGTGTAAATGTCAAACGTTGATGATAGTCATTGAAAGTCGATATAATCTCGTCAATTTTTGAGCGTGGAACAATGGTAAAAATGTCATCAACATATCTATAATACAGCGGCACATCAAAGCTCAATAAACTCAAGCAATGCGTTTCTAGATCATCCATCACGATATTTGCCAAAATAGGTGACAAGGGAGACCCCATGGGGCTACCAAAAATCTGTTCGTAAAACTGTCCATTAAACGAAAAACTAGTGGAATCCAAAACCGTTTCAATCGCGTATAAAAACTGAGACAAGTTAAATTTAGTGTTAGGCGCAATGTAATTTCAACGTTTAGTAACACCATTTACAACTAAATCTTTAGGAATATTAGTAAAAAGTGCAGCAACATCAAGTGAAATCATTAAATCGTCATCGTTAATAAATTTATCTTTCAATCTTATTGTAATTCATCTTATTGTAATTCATTTGTTTATATTATATGTAATAATTTCAGTTCACTTGATAAGGACCAAAACCCATGGTCGAAACGTTGTGAATTTTTTTCATCAATAAATATTGCCGGTGTGGTCGATTAAATTACTTTCATTTATTTTATCTACTGGCGACGTTCAAGAATTTATCATTGAATATAATTATATCCAATTATATACATATGGATAGATTTTATATATAGTTTTGTATAAATTATATATTAATCAATTTATATATGATTATATATAATAAATTATTTACGTGTAAAACACAACGTATTTTAATTTTTTTAACTTATTAAATTCGAGAAATTTTGTTTGGTAAATCCGATTCAATATTATTTTGTGTTCTTTTTATAATTGGTTTCGATCCTTGTAAACATTGAGCGAAAGTTATCGTTTCATAGATTTCTGTTAATTTCATATCAGAAGTTTTATCGACTTCTAAGTGGAAAATATTATTATCTATAAAATAAATTTTAATTAATATTAACGTGAAAGAGAAAAAGATAAAGAATATTATAAATTAATTAAATAAACGTTTGAAAACAAAAATTTTATAAAAAGTAAAATAAATATAATCTTAAATTAATTTTATTAAATATAAAAATTAAATTTAAATTTATATTTTTATAATTTAAATTTATAACCAACTTGAAAGTTTCACATATCCTTTGACCTCGATTTTTTGTCCTTTTTCAAAGCAATTAGTATTTTCATAATTTATGACTTGAATTTCCAGTTTGTAATATCCATCGGTAATGGATCCATAGCCATATGTTTTCAAATTATTAGAGAACGTATTAAAATTTGTTTTTACATAGCCTTGTACAGCTAAAACATATTTTATATTAATTACGTTATATTATATTAATTATATTAATTATAGAAATAAATAATAAATTAAGAATTTTTAATTGCATAATGATATAATTTGATATAATTTATTTTAAATAATGTTTAAATTCAGTATATTAAAATAATTCTTACCTATATAATTGTTTAAATTTTCTGGTATATCCTCTATTTTTATTAATTTTGGTTTTATATTATTAATATTTTTTTTCAAATCAAATATGCCTAAATTGTTTATAATAGTGTTAGATCGTATTAATAATTCGTACGGTAATGTTCCAATATGAAAATCTGTGATTTTTGGTTTTTTTGCTTTCGCACCATCAATGTGAATAATCTATAAATATAAAATATTGGAATTATTAGTGTATATATATAAATGCAATATTATTTAAAATTACATGTATACATATATACATATACCCATATATATATATAATATAAATCCGTAAGACAGATGATATCCAGAAGATATTATGCAGGATTCACACTGCGTCCGATATCCGACGCACGACGTTTGGTATCTAATAAGAAAATTTGATTTCTGGAATCAATCAAAAATCAAATTTTCTTATTGGATTTTGGACGTCGTATATCAAATATCGGACGCTGTGTGAATCCTACATTCTCCTGGACATCTTTTGAATATGTGTGCTTAGGGATATATAATTATTAATTTATAATAATTAAAATAGTTCAATTTTTAATAAATAAAAGGAAAAACATAATTCTTTAATTACCCGATTAGGTTTTAAGTGAAATTGAATTCGCTCAATCTCATTATTCCACGCAACAACCTGTATACGATGACGACTGTTATTGTTGACCATAAATTTTAACAATCTATATTGTTGTGCTTTTCCAACAATCTTGGGACCGTCAATTTCGTCCACATAACCGATAATTTCGCTGTAATATATTTTAAAATATATATTTGTTTGAATTGATATATTTGTTTGAATTATATGTAACACAGGCCGACATTAATTTTGATCCTTAGACCTCAATAGTCGTTCTCGAAGGATTTTGGCGTGCTAAAACCGAATCCGTTGCCTGAATTACTCTATCACGTCAAGTTTTGGATATATCTACACCTAAAAGTACTAGAAAAGCCATTTTTCGGATTTTTTTATGTTGAAATAACTATAAAACAGTACGTGTTAGCCTCATTTTCTCAACGAATTCGAATTCTGCAGAATAAATCTATAAAAACAATGTGTTAAACTTTGAAGAGTGATAATAAAATACTACATTTACCAGAACATACCTAAAAGTGTTAAAAGTACCATTTTTCGCACTGGCTATTTTAACACTTTTAGGTGCGGCTTGGTAAATGTAACATTTTTTTATCACTCTTTAAAGTTTAATATATGATTTCTATAGATCTTTTTCTGCAGAACTCAAATCCATTGAGAAAATAAGGCTAACACGTACCGTTTTATAGTTATTTTAACATAAAAAATTCGAAAAATGGCCTTTTTGATACTTTTTAGTGTAGATATATCCAAAACCTGACGTGATAGAATTACTATTCGGGCATTGGATTCGGTTTTAGAATGTCAAAATCCTTCGGAAACAACTATTAAGATCTGAGGATCAAAATCGATGTCAACCTATGTTATTAGATAAAAAATAATAAAAAAATAAAAATAATAGATAATTTTATTAAAGAGATATAAAAGATTGAAAATAAAAACTTACACAGTTGAATCTTCTATTTGTATACTTTCTAACATCTCATCACTTGAAAATTGAATTGTTTCAATTATATCATTTTTGTTGAGAATTAAGATGTCTTGAGTTTCAGATGTTCTATATATGTAAATATTAAAAGATTTATTAAAAACATAAATATAAATGTATCATCAACTTATGTTTTATCTTTATATACATATAGATAGAACATAAATTGTGTGTATATATGTGTGTATATATATATATATATATATATATATATATATATATATAGATGTGTATATATATATGGGTGTGTGTATAAAAATATTTATAAAAAAATGTAGATAATTTGTATATTGTATAATTAAGTATAAACTTACGTGGGTGATTCTTCTGTGTCTGTTGACATTTCTTCCACTGAAGTAGTTGGAGTTGTTTTACTAACGGTTATTGGAGAATTCTTTTTAATGTCGTGGGACTTACTATAAATTAATAAGATTTAAATTAATATATAAAGCAAAACATAAATTGTGTATGTGTCTCTTTTTATAAATATTATTTTACTTACTACCTTTGTCTCACTTATATATATTAATTTAGATCTCATTAATTTATAGTAAACCCCAAGATATTCAAACAAACTCTTCAAAAATTGACATCAAATTTTCAACTATTGCAATTAAAAAAATGTTGACAAACACAGAGGAGTCATCCACATAAGTTTATATTTAATTATACAATGTATACATATATGTAAATATATTTATATATCACATACAATTATCTATATTTTTTATAAATATTATTTAATAAATAATATTTATAAAAAATATAGATAATTGTATGTGATATATAAATATATTTACATATATGTATACATTGTATAATTAAATATAAACTTATGTGGATGACTCCTCTGTGTTTGTCAAAATTTTTTTATTAGCAATAGTTGAAAAATTGATGTCAATTTTTGAAGAGTTTGTTTGAATATCTTGGGGTTTACTATAAATTAATGAGATCTAAATTAATATATATATAAGTGAGACAAAGGTAGTAAGTAGAAAGAAAGCGAGCGAGAGAGAAAGAGAGAGAAAATGAGAGAGAGAGAGAATAAGTTAAATACTCACATGGTAATATCTTTAGAGTTTATTAAAATATTGGTTTTTGTAATTTCTTCTTCCAAGGATTTATCGTATTTCACTTTAATTGAAATAAAATGCGTTTTAAATTAATTTTTTAATTTAATATTAATTGTGTATTAATATATATGTAGTACTTCTATAATATATATGTAATTATAATAAATATGTAATTATCATTACATATTTATTATAATACATAATATATATTTATTATAATATATACTATTATAAAATTATATTTTATACATACCTTTCTTATCCGATATTCTCTTAGACATTTTTTAATAAACTTTTATCAAGACCGGAAAATGAATTCAAAAGCTTGACTTTAAATTTATTTATTTTTTGTTACCATAGTTTATATGTTACTATGGCAAATAATAAACTTTATATAAAATAAATTTTTTTATTAGATATTATATGAAGTATGTTACATGTTTAAAATAACGCGCATTCTGCATAAAGCCGGATCTACATTGGTCGTATCGTAACGTCGCAAGTCGTAAGTCGTAGGCAACTTGATCAATCATGGTTGATTATTTTTGAAATAATCGACTATGGTTGGTCAATTTGTCTACGATTTACGACTTGCGACGTTACGATACGACCAATGTAGATCCGGCTTTATATTATTAAGTAGCTTATTGTGATAATATACGATGTATATATGTACGCGTAATTAATTCTTTATCTGTCTTATTGTTTGTCCAATATTTACTTACAATAGAATTGATAGTGTTATCTACATACATCGATGTTGATTTATAAACTGGATACTTTTTTTGTGTAAAACTGAATACATTAACACTACATACATTAATATTATTTATTTTATGTATTTATTATGTTTTTAGTATTTATTTATTTTATAATTCAATGTATAATTCAATGTATAATTAAATAATTATGTATAATTCAATGTATAATTAAACACAACATATTTTAAAATAATTTACAACTACGTTTAATTGAACATAACTATATATACATTGAACTGTAAAACACATAACATATTTTTATTTTTTTTATAATTATACATTGAACTGTAAAACACAACATATTTTTATTTTTTTTATAATTATACATTAAATTGTAAAACACAACATATGTTGAAATAAATTCCAACTACGTTTAATTGAACTTAACTATACACATTAAATTGTAAAACACACATATTTTTATATATTTTTTAATTTATTATATTCGAATAATTTTATAAGTTTCGAACTTTGTAAACATTTTGTAACAAATATTATTTAAAATTTTTTAAATAATAAATATAATAATTATATTATATTATAAGAAATTAAAATTTAACATTATATTATTGTTATTATGTATTTGTTTGAAAACATATAATAAATTAAATGAAATGAAGAAATATTTTTTAGATTATATTTTTATTTAAATTAATTTATTATAGCATTTTTTTATAATGAACAAATATTTTTTTAAACATTTAATAAATAATTTAATAAATTTTCTATAAAATTTTCCTATTAAATATTGTATGTCGTATAAGTCACATGTTAGAGAAGTAATGTTTTACATTATATTATATACTAAGTGGCTTCTTAGATTGAAATTGAAAAGATAATTTCGATAAATCGATTTCAGAAATATTTAAAATAAAATATATACATATAGGTGTATGTATGTATTTATAATTTTTCAAAGTTTTTCTTTAAAAATTTTATATATTTTATTTTATATTAACTTAAATATATAAAACTGACACGAATTTTTTTAAATTTAAAAAATAATATGTGTACTATTATTTATTACTTAGTAATATAAACACAAAATAACATTTTAATCTCTTTTAAAATGATATTTTGATATCTTTTAAATTAATAGAATATTTAATTTTAAATAAATATGTTAAAAATCTCGAATATATCGAAATATTGAAGCTTCTATTTCATGATATTAATGTATTATTTCATTCACGACTTGCTTCATATTATTTACGTCTGTCAAATATCAAACTCAAATATATTAAAATTAATTCTAACATAGAAAAAATTTATAAAAAAGTAAAGGAGAAGAGAAGAGGATAGAAAAAAAAGAGATAGAAAGAAAGGAGAGAAAGTAAGAAGATATATAAAGAGCAGAGAAAATAAAAGTATGTAATAATGTTTATAATGTGTGTATAATAGTTAAATTCTGTTTGCTAGATCATTACATAAATAATTATTAACGTATTATATATGTATATAAGGATATAATTTGTTTTATCATATAAAATATAATAAATAAATAATTATTTAAGGTTATTAAAAATTAAAAAATAAGAAAAAAAAATTAAAGAAGACCAAAAAATAGTGAAAGAGAAATAGAGAGAAAAGAAGATAGATAAAGGAAGATTTTTATCAAGAAAAAGAGAAAGAAAGAGAGAGAAAGAGAAGATATATAAAAGATAGAGAGAAAATACAAAACAGGAAAGGTATGCATTAATACTAATTTAAACACACATTTTAAGTAAAAATTTTGCTCGTCATATAATTAAAGAATCATTAGCACATTATATGAGTAAATATCTAGCAAAATAATATATAATATATTTTTTATTATATTTTATAGATATATAATAAATCTTTCCTTTTAAATAAATAAAAACAAACACATATTTAAGTATATATACGGGTCATTCCATCAAATAAAAATTATTTTTGGGCGTCACTGTCGCTGATTTTCTTGAAACTCCGTAAGTTTGTTATTGATATCGAAAAAAGGAACCTGCAAATTTTAAATTTTTTGAGCAATTAGTTTCCCTATAATTATATGGGGAATTTTATCGATTTTCAATTTTCTTTTCTTTTACTTTTATTGATTTCGGTATGTTTCTAAATTGATCGAATAATAAAAAATAGTGTTTTTGCATAATAAAATCTCAACTTTTCGATAAAAATATTCATTTTCTATTTGGAATGTCGGAATGCTTATAAAATTGTGATTAAAGTGAAAAAACTTATTTTTTCGTTATTACCCAAATTTTTCGGTTGAATTTGATATTTTTTTCAGAAAACTAAAAATTTTTTACATAAAATATGTGCTTTTCAAGCTGGGTAGACGAAGTTCAAACGGGAGATAAAATGCAAATCCATTACTGTTTAAAAACTTGTATTTTAGAAAAATTTTCAAATATTGACACAGATTTAATATATGCGGATCCAATATTATTTTAAAGAGATAGAAAAATGTGTAAAGATCGAGTTTCTTTGGCAGTTTTAGATTTAGAACATCGAGCATCTAATGAGGATTTCGTTATTAAATATTCATCATTTCGAACAAAAATAATATCGAGAATAAGAAAGCTTCTGTATGCTCAGGAAGATAAGTCCAATAGCGTGAGGATATGTTACAGTATATATATGTTAAAGCCTCATTACAAATAGGCACGAGAACACAAATTCTCACGCCATTGGACCTATTTTCCTGGACATGCAAAAGCTTTTCTAATCTCGATTTTATTTTTGTTTAAAATGATGAATATTTAATAACGAAATCCTTATTAGATGCTCGATGTTCTAACTCTAAAACTGTCAAAGAAACTCAATCTTTACACACATTTTTACCTCTTCAAAATAATATTGGATCTGCATATATCAAATCTATGTCAATATCTGAAAATTTTTCTAAAATACAAGTTTTTAAACAGTAACGGATTCGCAATTTACCTACTCCCGTTTGAACTTACAGTTTACCCAGCTTGAAAAGCACATATTTTATGTAAAAAATTCTCAACTTTCTGAAAAAAATATCAAAAATTTTCATCCGGAAAATTTGGGCAATAACGAAAAAATAAGTTTTTTCACTTTAATTGCAATTATAATAGCATTCCGACATTCTAAATAGAAAATGAATATTTTTATCGAAAAGCTGAGATTTTTTTTACGCAAAAACACTATTTTTTTATTATTTGATCAATTTAGAAACATACCGAGATCAATAAAAGTAGGAAAAAAGAAAATTAAAAATCGATAAAATTCTCCATATAATTGTGAAGAAACTAATTGCTCCAAAAATATGCACAGGTTTTTTTTTTCGATATCAATAATAAACTTACGGAGTTTCAAGAAGATTGGCGACAGTGACGCCCAAAAATAATTTTTATTTGATGGAATGACCTATATATATATGATTTAAATTGGCCGAAGAGCCAACACGAAAAAATTAATTTTTTCGCGACATTTAAACTTGACGGATTGCCAAGATTAATTAGAAATTGTGTCTCTTGGTCTGAGACTATCAATTTCTTTATTCCCCCTTTCCTCCCTGTAGAAAAATTGGCGAATAAAATATTGGTCCGAAAGTCGCTGAATCGGGAATCGAACCCGAGTCTCAATATTTTTTTCGTCAATTTTTCTACAGGGGGGAAAGGAGGAATAAAAGAATTGATAGTCTCAGACTAAGAGACACAATTCCTAATTAATCTTGACAATCCGTCAAGTTTAAATGTCGTAAAAAAATTAATTTTCGCGTTTTGGCTCTTCGGCCGATTTAAATCCATATATATATATATATATATATATATATATTTGATATCTAGAGCCGCGCCAACATATGTTCTTAATACATATTTAAGTCTCGCTTAAAATCAAAATGACATTGATGCAATAAAACATAACATATATATTTATATATCTATATTTGATGAGTATATATTAATTTTACAATATAAAATATTATAAGTAAATAACCATTTATAATTATTTAAAATTAAAGAAAAATAAAAGGAAAAAAATATAGAAAAAAGAAATAGAAAAGAAAATAGAAGAAGAACTTATTTGTAAAAGAAACAAAAAAGAGATAAAAAAATATATAGAAAAGACATAAAGAGAGATAATACAAAAAAAGTAAGTATTCCCTCTACCTTTCAGTTTTTTCATATGCTTTTTTTACATAAATGATGACGTGATTATATTAAAGATTCCATTTATCCTTGAATTCTCAAATCCTTAGATACTTGAATCCTTCGATATTTAAAAAGATCTCGTATAACACATATATACATATATATTATTATTACATAATATATTTTCCTATCATAAAGTGTAAATTTATAAATTAGTACACAATAGAGAGCTGACTTGACATTCAATTTTTTATTATGTTTCACGTATAATTAATAATAATTACTATGATTAATAAAATATACAAAGTATTGAACTCATTGCATAAACTGTAAACATGACGACTATATAAAAACGATATGTCAATAAGCGTATGTACATTATTTTATCTCATTTTTTAAAGCTCATTGATTCTTGCAGCGACCATGTTGGATTCTGACATCAGAAACAAGAAAATACACGCTGAAAATTTTTACATGTTATTTTCAAATATAAAAAGATATTTTAATAAAACACAACCTTAGATGTCTTTAGAAAACTTTCAAAATATTACAAAAACTATTCTTTTTCTTATTCTGACATTACAATCCAACATGTATATATACGTATATATCCTATTATACAAAATATAATAAATAAATAATCATTTACAGTTTTTTAAAAATTAAAAGAAGAAAAATCAAAAGCAAAAGTTAAAGACAATTAAGAGAGAAGAATAAAAAATAAAAATAAAAAGAAGATAGAGAGAAAAGAAGATTTAGAAAGAAAAACTTAAATCGAGAAGAGAAAGAGGGAGGGAGGGAGGGAGGGGCGGGGAGGGAGAGAAGAAGAAGAAAAGAAGAGAGAGAAAGAAAACAAGAGAGAAATAAATAAATAAATAAATTATAAAAAAATACAAAAAAAATAAACATTTTTTCATATTTTTTTATATAAAAATTATGTCGTTACAAGTAATTATTAAAATATGTATTATTCTGCTTTATTAATATATATGTTGTTAAATTTAAATTGGTTTTAATTCAATTTGCTTTAAATTAATTTTTTATTTTCTGTTATTATATTAAAATTAATTTTAATATAAATAATTAATTAAAAATTTATTTTATTTTTTTATTGTTAGATTAAAATTAATTTGAAATTGAATTTACAGATTAAAATTTATTTTATTTTGAATTATTATATTAAAATTAGCTTTAATTTTAAGTTATATTAAAATTACTTATAATTAAACTTATTATTAGATTAATTGGTTTTGATTTTAATAATTTAATTTAATTATTTATTTATTTAATTATTTATTTAATTGAAATTGATTACGACTTGGATTATTGGCTTGAAATATATTGTGATTTAAATTATTAGTTTAAAATGTAACTTGTATTAAAATTTGACATAGATTAAAATTTGACTTGGATTAAAATTTAACTTGGATTGAAATTTGACTTGGATTGAAATTTGACAGTTTGAAATTTGACTTGGATGGAAATTTAACTTGGATTGAAATTTGACTTGGATTGAAATTTGACTTGGATTGAAATTTGACTTGGATTGAAATTTGACTTGGATTGAAATTTGACTTGGATTGAAATTCGACTTGGATTGAAATTTGACTTGGTTTAAAATTTGACTTGGATTGAAATTTGACTTGGATTGAAATTTGACTTGGATTGAAATTTGACTTGGATTGAAATTTGACTTGGATTGAAATTTGACTTGGATTGAAACTTGACTTAAATTAAATTTAATTGTAACTTGAATTTAATTGTGACTTTGAAATTATTGAATTGAAATTTGACTTGAATTGAAATTGGTTATAACTTATTGTTAAATTATTGGATTAAAATTTTACTTTAATGGAAATTCGTTGTGATATGAATTATTAGATTGAAATTAATTAAAACGTAGATTATTGAATTAAAACTTTAAATAGTTTTTGCTTTCATATAAATTAAAAGTAACTTTTACTCGAATTAAAATTAAAATTAAATTTAATTTTTACTTAGATTATTAAATTAAAATTGGTTTGAATTAAATTGTTAATTTAAGGTTAGATTAGAATTAATTTTAATGTAAATTATTAAATTTAAATTTAATTTTTAATTTATTTAATTAAAAAATAAACTGACTTCGATTATAGAATAAAATTAATTTTGACTAGATTAAAATTAATTTTAATTTTGTGTAAATTTAAAATTCATTTTAAAAAATTATTAATTTTATTATTTATAAATTATGTTTATATATTAAAAATTAAGTTTTATAATTTAAGTTTTCTAAAATTATATAATCTTTAATTAAAATTAATTTATATATTTTTATAACAAGTATTTAAAAAATTATTACTATTTTTAATATTTATACATTTTTAATTAAAATTATTTAAATAATAATTATGCCTCGAAGAAAAATAATTCGATCAGTTGAAGAAGAAGAGGAATATCAACGTAGTAAACGAGAAAAAAGAGCAAAACAGCAGGCCGAGAAACGGAAAACAAAACGAATGTTGTCTAAAAAAGATTTTCAATCTTTATCAAATATTGAAATTTATTCAAATATGACTCAAACATCTTCTAATTTTTTAAAAAATATAGTAATAGATTTTAATCCTTCAACTTCACATGCAAAAGAAGTATATTCAGTAAATGAAACAATTACCACTGCATCTCAAAGAAATAATAATGATGCTATTCAAATAATTCAAAATGTTCATAACTCAACTATAAATACTTTATTAAATAACAATATTATTTCTTCAATACCTGGCACATCAAATGAGTTGATGAATTTAGATGAAAACAGAGTAGATTTAGAAAATTTAATTATTTCACATGAGAGAGAGAGAGAAGTACTATCACAAAATACTGTAATATATGATGATAAAACATTAAAAACAAAATTAATACTTTCTAATATATATGATAAAAATAGAAAAATAAAATGGATTGAAAAAACTCGAGCTTTAACAAAAGGATACATGGATATTAATACGTCTTACATTCAATTAGAAAATATTGTAGAACATTATATAGGAGAAATGTATATATGCTGCGAACATTGCGGTGCGAAACATTTCAATTCTGAAAAAGTAACTAATAAAGGTAATTCATTTAACGATTGCTGTAGTCATGGAACAGTTGAATTAAATCCTTTACCTCAACCGCCGCATGAACTTTTTGAATTATTTACTGAAAATCATCCCAAATCAAAACATTTTTACAATCGTATTCGTGGATATAATAATTCATTTTCATTTGCATCGTTTAATGCAAATTTAGTAGATTTTAGTGCGCAAAGACATGGACCTTATTGTTTCAAAATTCAAGGACAAATCTATTATCAAATTAATACCGCATTATATCCAGCATCTAACGAAATACCAAGTTATGGTCAACTCTTTATCGTGGATAATAATGAAGCGACAGAATGTCGATTACATCAAAATTCAAATCTTGATGAGGAAATTTTACATTCAATAGATAATATAATGCGTACGAATAATATTTTCGCACAATCTTATCGAATGATGCACGAAGAAATTCAAATGCAACAAATAACTGGAAATAATAATATACAAGAATTACAATTAGGATTTTTATCTAAAAAGGGCATCGATCGTGGCCGATACAATGTACAAAAAGTAAATGAAGTTGCAGCTATTTTTTCTACTACGGCAGATGGTGAAATTCCTGAAACTTATATAACAATTTTTAATAAAAGTACTAAAACATTAAAACAAGTCAGTACGATGGATCCAAATGTAGAACCATGGATTTATCCATTATTCTATCCATATGGTAATCAAGGATGGCATGATAATTTACAACGTAAGAATTGTAATAAACGAATAAGTAGAGCTGCCTATGTAAAATATCGCATAGCTATACGTGATAATTTTAATATTTTTATCATGGGAAGACGATTATTTCAGCAATGGCTTGTAGATAATTATATAAAAATTGAAAAAGACCGAATTAATTATTGCAAACAAAATCAAAAACAATTACGAGCTGAGACTTATCAAGGATTAATTGATTATTTGGCAAACGCCGGTAATAATAACAATGCACACATTGGAAAAATGATTATACTTCCATCAACATTTGTGGGTTCACCACGTAATATGTTGCAACATTATCAAGATGCGATGGCTATTGTTCGGAAATATGGAAAACCAGATATCTTCATTACTATGACTTGTAATCCAAATTGGCGCGAAATTAAAGAAAATTTACTTCCACATCAACAACCTGCAGATAGACCAGATATATGCGCTAGAGTATTTAATATAAAAAAGAATTATTTAATCGATATTATCGTTAGACAAAAACTTTTTGGTGAAGTTTTGGCATATGTTTATGTAATAGAATTTCAAAAACGTGGATTACCACATATACATTTGTTGATTACATTAAAACAGAATTGTAAGATATCAAATTCTGAAATAGTTGATAAATTTATTTCTGCAGAAATTCCTGATCCTAATGAAAATGAAAGTTTACATAATATTGTAATGAAACATATGATTCATGGACCATGTGGAGATTGGTGTTTAATAAACAATAAATGTTCGAAACATTTTCCAAAACCATTTCGACCTGAGACGACTATGGATGAAGATGGTTACCCGCACTATCGTCGAAGAAATAATGGATTACTGTACGAAAGACCTGGACGATACGTTGTTAATAATCGATATGTTGTTCCATTTAATCCAACGCTTTTACTTTTATTCAATAGCCATATTAATGTTGAAATAGTTTCGAGTATACGGTCAGTAAAATATTTATATAAATATATTTATAAAGGTCATGATGCAGCATCTATAGTTATTGGAGAAAATATAGATAAAACTATAAATCATGATGAAATTCAAGATTTTATTGAAGCTCGGTATGTCGGGCCTGTAGAAGCATGTTGGCGCATTTTAAGTAAACCTTTGCAAGAAAAAAGTCACGCTATATTTCGTTTACCGGTTCATTTACCAAATGAACATAATGTAATAATCGATGATAATATTAATAATGATGCTATAAGATCTGCTGTAGAACGAGTAACAATGTTGTTAGATTATTTTGAGTTAAATGCTCGAGATGAAGAAGCGAAACAATATTTATATAGTGATATTCCATCTCATTATGTATTTAAAAAAGTTACAATTAACGGCAGAACTATTAATCGCTGGGAAAAACGTCAAAGATATTTTAATTGTATCGGTCGTATGTATTCCATTAGTCCGTCTCAGCTAGAGTTGTTTCATTTACGTATACTTTTACTACATGTTAAAGGGGCTAACGAATTTTCAAGAATTAAGAACAGTTAATAACGAGGTACATCAAACTTTTACCGACGCATGTTTAGCATTAGGACTCATAGAAGATGATGAAGAATGGTATCGTGCAATGAATGAAGCAAAAGTTTGGATGATGCCAAAACGACTTCGTAATTTGTTCGTACGAATTTTGATTCATTGCCAACCAGTTCATCCGAAAAAATTATGGGATGAGTTTAAAAAAGATATGTCGGAAGATTATACAAGACGATTTGGACCTATAATAGGAATAAAGAAAGCTTATACTTATATTATTAATTTGCTTCAAATGGAAGGATCAAATGTTGCTAATTTTCCTGAAATGGAACAAGAAATAGAGAAACAAGAAACAAACGACGAAGAAATGATTGAAGAGGATACATCGATAGGCATGCGACAATATGAACAATTAAACAAAGAACAAAAAGAAATTGTTGATACTATTTTAATAGCAACAAGTAATAATAGTGATAACTGTTTTTACATTGATGGTCCAGGTGGATCTGGTAAAACTTTCATTTATACAACCTTGTATTATCTACTTAAAAGTAGAGGAAAAATAATTAATACAATGGCATTTACCGGTATTGCTGCAACATTACTTCCAAATGGGAAAACAATACACAAAGTTTTTGGATTACCTGTACCTTTTTTTGCCGATTCTACATCAAACATTAAAGTACAATCTAAAGAAGCTGAAAATTTAAAACTTGTAGATATTTTTAATATAGACGAAGCTCCTATGGCACCACGCTATATATTAGAAATAATAGATCGAACGTTACGCGATATAATACAAAATAATTTATATTTTGGTGGTAAAATCGTTCTTCTTGGTGAAGATTTTAGACAATTATTACCTATAAAAGAAAGAGCTACGCGTTGTGAAATTATAAATTTATCGATAAAATTTAGTACTCTATGGAAACAATTTAAAATATTTTCATTAACACAAAATATGAGAACTTTACCACAGGAAAAAGAATTTGCACAATTTTTAATAAACTTAGGTAATGGTTCTTTAAATGATTACTCAGATAATGTTCATATTCCAGAAAAATGTATAGCAAACGCAGATTTGGATATGGTTAAAGACATGTACGGAGACATTATAAAACGTAAACAATATAAAACTATGACTAATTACGTTATATTATCTGCAAGAAATGTCGATGTTGATGAAATAAATGAAAAAGTAGTAAGTTTATTGGATAAAACGATAGAAAGAGTTTATACAAGTATAGATACTCCTGAAACGACTGGAGATAATAAAGATATTTATGAAATAATTCCGATAGAATATCTTAACTCTTTAAATCCAACGTGTCTTCCATCTCATGAATTACGCTTAAGAAAATACACTATTGTTATGCTTATTAGAAATCTTAGCATCAATGAAGGTTTATGCAATGGTACTAGATTATTAGTTTTAGATTTAGATAATAATTTATTGCGTTGTGAAATTTTAACAGGTAATAAAACTGGAGAAATTGTCTTCATTAATCGTATTACTTTGTATTGCGAAAATGTATACCCATTTACTTTTAAAAGAAGACAATTTCCAGTGAAATTGGCATTTGCTATGACTATAAATAAATCACAAGGACAAACTTTCGATAAAATTGCGATAGATCTTCGAAAAGATGTTTTTAGTCATGGACACCTATATGTCGCATTTTCACGAGTTCGCTCTTGGGAATCGTTGAAAGTTTATTTAAGGGATGATAATCTGTCTAAAAAAATAAAAAATTATGTTTATAAGGAAATATTTGATTAATAAAATGTTATAAACAAATGATTGATGTATAATTATGTTATAATAATGTAAAAAATGACAAGGTAAAAGCAAATTGAACGAATTTTTGTCTCAAATGCTTGATTTAATTAAAGATTAAAGATTATCGATGGTTATTATTGTTTGTTTTATATTATTTTAATTAAAATTATTAATATTTACTTATACTTTTAAAATTAAAAGAAAATATCTTATAACATAAATTATAATTTTCATCTTAATACACATAATCTGCTGCCAAAGTTAATTTTTATAAATATTTTAAATTTTCTAAATATGTTAATTTTTATAGATATTAGTATTTTAAAACTAAATTAAACAATTAATAATTTAAACAATGAATTTTTATCCAAAAGTATTAATCAAAGTTAGAATATTATTAATTAAAACATTATTTTAATTTTATAACATGTTAATATTTTAAAACTTAATTTAATAAATTAACGTTTTAATCAGTTGATAAATGTCAAAATTTAAAGAAATATTAATTTGGTAATTGAATTTTAAAATAATAATATGTTGTAAATAATATATTATAATACTTTAAAATTAATTGAAATTAATTAATATTTTTTGACAGAGTAAATCAGTTAAATTCTTAAGAATGTTCATGGAATGCGCGCGCGTTAGCGCGCGCTGCGTGCTAGTCCTCTATAAAAAAAGTCATGTAGACGTGAGAAGTTTGCGTTTCGAGTCGATATGTATCGCCTGTATTGTTGCCTTTTTACCGCGTATGTGATTGGCGGTCGATGCTTTCGTGAGAGAGAGGTGTGAATGTAATCGCTGAAAGTTCGGTGACAGTTTAATGACATTTCGTGAGCGGGGTTATTATAATATTAAATATCGAGAGAGAGGATCCGGCATTCTAATTAATATAAGTCGACGCGTCATAAAATATAAAAGTATATTGCTTGCAACATTTTACTGTCAAGCAGATGTCGGCTTGCAAATCCTTTCAATTTCTGCTACGTTTTTAATATTATAATACATATTTCAGGTTATTAAGAAGAAAGAATTAATAACAACAAAAAATAAAGAAATAGAAATAGAATAAAAAGGAAGATAAAGAAAAGATTTTTATCGAGAAGAAAAAGGAGCTAAGAGAGAAAGAAAGAGCTAGAGAGAGAGAGAGAGAGAGAGAGAGAGAGAGAGAGAGAGAGAGAGAGAGAGAGAGAGAGAGAGAGAGAGAGAGAGAGAGAAGATACATAACAGATAAAGAGAAGATCCACTGACAAAAAAGTATGTATACGGCACTGACTTGATTATTAAAGTAGTATTAATATTCGAAGACGAGCGATAAATTAATCTTTTCCATATTTCAAAAGTATATTGTTTGTACAACATTTTGCTGCGAAGCAGATGTCGGCTTGCACACTTTTTCAATTTTTGCCTCGTCTTGAAATATTGAATACCGACAATAGTCGCCGCGCAATTAATACGGCGCTGATTTTATTATTAAAGGAGTATTAATAAAAGGCTAGCGATAAATTAATTATAGATAAAAAAGCTATAAAGCATTTAAAGCATTTGAATTTCACGTATAACCCGCTGTATAAATCGCGCGGCGACATTGGTCAGTATTTAATAATTAAATACGTGGCAGAAATTAAAAGAGTGTGTAAGTCGACATCTGCTTGACAGTAAAATGTTGTCCAAACGATATACATTTGAAAAATGCAAAAGATGAATTTATCGCTCGCCTTTAAATATTAATACTTTTTTAATAATTCTTTAAATATTGAACACCGACAATTGTCGCCGTGTGGTTTATACGGCGCTGACTTGACGATTAAAGAAGTATTAATATTTAATGGCGAGCAATAAATTAATCGTTTTCATATTTAAAAATTGTATTGTTTGGACAACATTTTGCTGCCAAGCAGATGTCTTCCTGCAAATTCTTAATATTATATTATTAATAAATAAATAATAAATAAATAATATATTTCAGGTTATAAATAGTTAAAAAATAAGAAGAAACAATTAATAACAACAAAAAATAAAGGAATAGAAATAGAATAAAAAGAAGATAAAGAGAAGATTTTTATCGAGAAGAAAAAGGAGCTAAGAGAGAAAGAAAGAGCTAGAGAGAGAGAGAGAGTGAGAGAGAGAGAGAGAGAGAGAGAGAGAAGATACATAACAGATAAAGAGAAGATCCACTGACAAAAAAGTATGTATACGGCACTGACTTGATTATTAAAGTAGTATTAATATTCGAAGACGAGCGATAAATTAATCTTTTCCATATTTCAAAAGTATATTGTTTGTACAACATTTTGCTGCGAAGCAGATGTCGGCTTGCACACTTTTTCAATTTTTGCCTCGTCTTGAAATATTGAATACCGACAATAGTCGCCGCGCAATTAATACGGCGCTGATTTTATTATTAAAGGAGTATTAATAAAAGGCTAGCGATAAATTAATTATAGATAAAAAAGCTATAAAGCATTTAAAGCATTTGAAGTTTACGTAAAGTTCATGTATAAACCGCGCGGCGACATTGGTCAGTATTTAATAATTAAATACGTGGCAGAAATTAAAAGACTGTGCAAGCCGACATCTGCTTGGCAGCAAAATGTTGTCCAAATGATATACATTTAAAAAATGTAAAATATTAATTTATCGCTCGCCTTTAAATATTAATACTCTTTTAATAATTCTTTAAATATTGAACACCGACAATTGTTGCCGCGTGTGGTTTATACAGCGCTGACTTGACGATTAAAGGAGTATTAATATTTAATGGCGAGCGAGATAAAGTAATCTTTTTCATATTTAAAAATTATATTGTTTGGACAACATTTTGCTGCCAAGCAGATGTCTTCCTGCAAATTCTTAATATTATTATTAATAAAGAAATAATAAATAAATAATATATTTCAGGTTATAAATAGTTAAAAAATAAGAAGAAACAATTAAAAACAACAAAAAATAAAAAAAGAGA
Organism: Camponotus vicinus; assembly: GCF_025532165.1. Taxonomy (NCBI): domain Eukaryota; kingdom Metazoa; phylum Arthropoda; class Insecta; order Hymenoptera; family Formicidae; genus Camponotus; species Camponotus vicinus. The sequence goes on from NW_028141947.1 coordinate 5,152,996, forward strand.
AATAGAATAAAGAAGAAAATAAAGAAAAGATTTTCATCGAGAAAAAAAGGGGCAAAGAGAGGGAGAGAAAGATATAGAGAAAGTGAGAAGATACATAACCGATAGAGAGAAAATACACAGATAAAAAAGTATGTTATTGACTTGATTATTAAAGCAGTACTAATATTTAAAATTGAGCGATAAATTAATCTTTTCTATATTTCAAAAGTATATATATATATATATAATTACATATATATATTTATTATATACACATATATATTTATATATATTATATATATATATTATTACATATGTATATATATTATAAGTATTCATTTACGCATTGTACGTATAAATATGTATCACTTTATTTTATTATACAAAATCTAATAAATAAATAATTTATTACAGCTAATAGAAAAGCCTAAAGAAGAGGGGTTAAAAACAATTAAAAGAAAAAAAATAAGAAAGAGAAATAAAAAAGATATAGAAAAAAGAAGATTTTCATCAAGAGAAGAAGATAGAGAGTGGGAGATTGAGTTAGAAGGGGGGGGGGAGAGAGAGAGAGAGAGAGAGAGAGAGAGACAAGATATAAAGAAAAGAATAAATATCCTTTATTTATATCTTTTTTTATACCAAATTTTTTATACCAAAATTCATATAGTTTGTTTCAAATAATTATTTAAATTTTATATATGTATAAAAATGTATTATTCTGCTTTTATATATATTACATTTATCAATATATATATTATCAAATTTAAGTTTATTTAGATTCAGTTAAAAATAAAGTTTTTTTAATTTTCTGTTATTATACTAAAATCGATTTTAATATTATTAAATTACAATTAACTTAATAATTTAATTGTTGGATTAATTACAATTGATTCTAATTTAAATTTTTAGATTAAAATTTATTTTATTATAAATTATTATATTAAAGTTTTAATTTTAAATTATATTGAAATTAGTTGTGATTAAATTTATTGTTAAATTAATTAGTTTTGATTGTTATAATTATTTAATTAAAATTAATTTAAATTATAAACAATTAGATTTAAAAATTTTTAAATTAAATTAAATTAAAAAATTGAAAAATATAAAAGTAAAAAAATAAATTAAAAAATAATAAAAAGTAAATAAAATAAAAATATTAAGATTAAAATTTAAAAAAAATTATAAAACTAGATGTAATTAAAATTGTTTGGTTGAAATTAAATTAATTTTTATTTTTACCAAAATTGAATTTTATTTGATATAAAATTGAATGGCGATTTGACATTACTTGAATTGAAGTTGGTTGTGACTTGGATTATTGGACTGAAATTAATTGTAATTTGGATTATTAGATTGAAAATAAACTTGAATTGAAATTGGTTGTGAGTAGTTATTGATTTGAAATTATTATTGAATTGAAATTTGACTTGTGAATTGAAATTGGTTGTTACTTGGATTGTTGGACTGAAATGAATTGAAATTTGATTTGTGAATTGAAATTGGTTGTTACTTTGATTGTTGACTGAAATTGATGATTTGAATTATTAGCGATTGAAATTTGATTGAATTAAAATTAATTGTGATTTGGATTAGTGGATTAAAATTGATTTTGAGGCTTGGATTGTTGGATTGAAGTTTGACTTAAATTGAAATTGATTATGATTTGGATTGTTAATTTGAAATTGATTGTGATTTGGATTTTTTATTAGATTAAAATTTGACTTAAATTGATGTTAGTTTTAACTTGATTCAAATTAGTTGTGATTTAAATTATTAAATTAAAATTAGCTTTTATTTAAATCGTTTTTATTTACATCTAGATTAAAAGTAATTTTTACTTCGATTAATATTAATTTTAACTTATTATTAAATTATTAAATTAAAATTAATTTTAATTAAATTATTAGTTTAAAGTTAGTTTCGATTCAAATTAATTAATTAAAATTATGTTTTAATTTGAATTAATTTTACTTTAAATTGTTGAATTAAAAATAATTTTTATTAAAATTATAAGATTAAAATTTTTTTTTATTTTCAAATTAATATTAAATTAAATTAATTATACTAATTTAATTAATTTTAAACTGAAATAAATAAAAACTGATAAAGTATTATTATAATAATTATTATTATTTAATTATTATTTATTGATACAAAAATTAAAATTGATTTTAATATGAAAATTGACATTGGTTTTCTCTTAAATTAAAGTTGGCTCTAATTTGAACTAAAATTGACTTTGGCTTGATGTTGAATTGAAATTGACTTTGATTTAGATTATTTAATTATTTTATTAAACTAATAATTAATTATGCCTCGAAGAAAAGTAGTTCGAACTGTTGAAGAAGAAGAAGAATTCCAGTGTAATAAACGAGAAAGAAAAGCAAAATCTCAAATGGAAAGACGGAAAATGAAACGAATGATAACTAAAAAAGATTGTCAATCTTTATCAAATAGCAGTGAGATTTGTCCAAATATAGCGCAAACTTTAACAAGCTTCTCGAGAAATATAGTAATAGATCATGTTGTTTCACAATCGGTTAATTCACCTATGAAAGTATTATCTCCAACGAATAATGTTAATGTTAACGATGATACTGATATAATTAGAAATGTTCACAATTCAACTACAGAAACTTTATTAAATAACAATATTACTTTCTCTATACCTAGCACATCAAATAGTACACACAATATAGTTGATAAAAGTAAAGTTGTAAATCGTATTGCACAATGTCGAGCTTTAAAAAAACGATATGTTAATATTAATACGTTTTCTACTACTCAACTACAAAATATTATAGAGTATTACATAGGAGAAATGAATATATGTTGTGAACATTGTGGTGCAAAACATTTTAATTCTGAAAAAGTAGCTAATAAGGGTAATTCATTTAACGATTGTTGCAGCCATGGTTCTGTTAAGTTAGATTCTTTACCACAACCTCCGTATGAACTTCATGAATTATTTATTGGAAATCATCAAAAATCAAGTCATTTTTATAATCATATTCGTGGTTACAATAATACATTTTCATTTGCGTCATTTAATGCAAACTTAGCAGATTTTAGTGCGCAAAGACGTGGACCTTAATGTTTTAAAATTCAAGGACAAATTTATTATCAAATTAATACTGCGTTATATCCCTCATCTAACGAAATGCCAAGTTATGGTCAACTTTTTATCGTGGATAATAATGAAGCAACAGAATGTGGATTACATCGAAATTCGAATCTTGATAAAGAAATTTTACATATAATAGATAATATAATGCATACGAATAATATTTTTGCACAATCTTACCGAATGATGCATGAAGAAATTGAACAAATCACTGAAAATAATAGTATACGTGAATTACAATTGGGATTTTTGACAAAAAAAGGCATTGATCGTGACCGATACAATGTGCAAAGAGTAAATGAAGTTGCAGCTGTTTTTTCTACTACAGCAGATGGTGAAATTTCGGAAACTTATGTAACAATATATAATAAAAATAAGAAAACGTTACAACAAGTCAGTACAATGAATCCAAATGTAGAACCATGGATTTATCCATTATTCTATCCATATGGTAATCAAGGATGGCATGATAATTTACAACGTAAGAATTGTAATAAACGAGTAAGTAGAGCTGCATATGTAAAATATCACATAGCTATACGTGATAATTTTAATATTTTTATTATGGGAAGACGATTATTTCAACAATGGCTTGTAGATAGTTATATAAAAATTGAAAAGGATCGAATCAATTATTGTAAACAGAATCAAAAACAATTACGAGCTGAGACTTATCAAGGATTAATTGATTATTTAGCAAACACCGCCAATAATAACAATGCTCATATTGGAAAAATGATTATACTTCCATCGACATTTGTGGGTTCATCGCGTAATATGTTGCAACATTATCAAGATGCAATGGCTATTGTTCGGAAATATGGAAAACCAGATATCTTTGTTACTATGACTTGTAATCCAAATTGGCGCGAAATTAAAGAAAATTTACTTCCAAATCAACAACCTGCAGATAGGCCAGATATATGTGCTCGGGTATTTAATATAAAAAAGGATTATTTAATCGATATTATTGTTAGACAAAAATTTTTTGGTGAAGTTTTAGCATACGTTTACGTAATAGAATTTCAAAAACGTGGATTACCACATATACATTTATTGATTACATTAAAACAGAATTGTAAGATATCAAATTCTGAAATAGTTGATAAATTTATTTCTGCAGAAATTCCTGATCTTAATGAAAATGAAAGTTTACATAATGTTGTAATGAAACATATGATTCATGGACCATGTGGAAATTGGTGTTTGATAAATGATAAATGTTCGAAACATTTTCCAAAACCATTTCGACCTGAGACGACTATGGATGAAGATGGTTACCCGCACTATCGTCGAAGAAATAATGGATTACTGTACGAAAGACCTGGACGATACGTTGTTGATAATCGATATGTTGTTCCATTTAATCCAACGCTTTTACTTTTATTCAATAGCCATATTAATGTTGAAATAGTTTCGAGTATACGGTCAGTAAAATATTTATATAAATATATTTATAAAGGTCATGATGCAGCATCTATAGTTATTGGAGAAAATATAGATAAAACTATAAATCATGATGAAATTCAAGATTTTATTGAAGCTCGGTATGTCGGGCCTGTAGAAGCATGTTGGCGCATTTTAAGTAAACCTTTGCAAGAAAAAAGTCACGCTATATTTCGTTTACCGGTTCATTTACCAAATGAACATAATGTAATAATCGATGATAATATTAATAATGATGCTATAAGATCTGCTGTAGAACGAGTAACAATGTTGTTAGATTATTTTGAATTAAATGTTCGAGATGAAGAAGCAAAACAATATTTATACAGTGATATTCCATGTCATTATGTATTTAAAAAAATAAAAATTAATGGCAGAATTATTAATCGCTGGGAGAAACGTCAAAGATATTTTAATTGTATTGGTCGTATGTATTCCGTCAGCCCGTCTCAGATAGAATTGTTTCATTTACGTATACTTTTATTACATGTTAGAGGAGCTACAAGTTTTCAAGAATTAAGAACAGTTAATAACGAAATACATCAAACTTTCATTGCCGCATGTTTAGCATTAGGACTCATAGAAGATGATGAGGAATGGTATCATGCAATGAATGAAGCAAAAATTTGGATGATGCCAAGACGACTTCGTAATTTATTTGTACGAATTTTGATTCATTGCCAACCAGTTCATCCAAAAAAATTATGGGATAAGTTTAAAATAGATATGTCGGAAGATTATGCAAGACGATTTGGACCTATAATAGGAATAAAGAAAGTTTATAATTATATTACTAATGTGCTTCAAATGGAAGGTTCGAATATTGCTAATTTTCCTGAATTAGAACAAGAAATTATTGAACAAGAAATAAATAATGAAGAACAAATTGAGGAAGATACATCAATAGGTATGCAACAATATGAACAATTAAATATAGAACAAAAAGAAATTGTTGATACTATTTTAGAAGCAACAATAACAAATAACAATAACAATAATTATTTTTATATCGATGGTCCAGGTGGTTCTGGTAAAACTTTCATTTATACAACCTTATATTACTTACTTAAAAATAGAAAAAAAATAGTTAGTACGATGGCATTTACCGATATTGCTGCAACATTACTTCCAAATGGAAGAACAATACACAAAGTTTTTGGGTTACCTGTTCCTCTTTTTGCTGATTCTACATCAAATATTAAAATTCAATCTAAAGAGGCTGAAAAGTTAAAACTTGTAGATGTTTTTATTATAGACGAAGCTCCTATGGCACCTCGTTATGTATTAGAAATAATGGATCGAACATTACGTGATATAATGCAAAATGATTTATATTTTGGTGGTAAAATTGTTCTTCTTGGTGGAGATTTTAGACAATTATTACCTGTAAAAGAAAAGGCTACGCGTTGTGAAATTATAAATTTATCGATAAAATTTAGTATTTTATGGAAACAATTTAAAATATTTTCATTGACACAAAATATGAGAACTTTACCACAGGAAAAAGAATTTACACAATTTTTATTAAATTTAGGTAATGGTTCTTTAAATGACCATTCAGATAATATTCATATTCCAGAAAAATGTGTAGCAAACGCAAATTCGGATATGGTTAAAGATATGTACGGAGATATTATAAAACGTAAACAATATATAATTATGATTAATTATGTTATATTATCTTCAAGGAATGTTGATGTTGATGAAATAAACGAATAGGTAGTAAATTTATTGGACGAAACGACAGAGAGAGTTTATACAAGTATAGATACTCTTGAAACGACTGGAGATAATCAAGATATACATGAAATAATTCCAATAGAATATCTCAATTCTTTAAATCCATTGTGTCTTCTACCTTATAAATTACGTTTAAGAAAATACACTATTGTCATGCTTATTAGAAATCTTAGTATTAATGAAGGTTTATGTAATGGTACAAGATTACTGATTTTAGATTTAGATAATAATTTATTGCGTTGTGAAATTTTAACAGGCAATAAAATTGGAGAAATTGTCTTTATTAATCGTATCACTTTGTATTGCGAAAATATATATCCATTTACATTCAGAAGAAGACAATTTCCAGTGAAATTAGCATTTGCTATTACCATAAATAAATCACAAGGACAGACTTTCGATAAAATTGCAATAGATCTTCGAAAAGATATTTTCAGTCATGGACAACTGTATGTCGCATTTTCACGAGTTCGTTCTTGGGATTCGTTAAAAATTTATTTAAAAGATGATAATGTGACTAGAAAAATAAAAAACTATGTTTATAAAGAAATACTAGATTAATGAAAGATAACAAATAAATATATGACATATGATTATGTTATAATATAATAATATGATTATGTTTATAATATAAATATATAATATAATATAAATATGATTATGTTTATAATATAATAATAAAAAATGATAAAACAAACAAAAATTTAAAAGATTGTTATTTTAAATATTTAATTTAATTAAAAATTATTATTTAATTAAAGATTAATAATTAAATTATTTTAATTAAAGATTAGAAATTATTTTGTTATTTTAATCGTATTTGAAATGAAAGTGAAAACTAACTAAACAATTTTAATTTTTTCCTTATAGCCTATATTTATATTGTATTATATATATTTAATTTTTTTAAATTGAAGAATAATATTTGTACCATTTTATTAAATTTTAAAATTATTATAAAAAGTACACATTTAATACATTTTAAAGTATTTTAATTATAAATAAAGATTTTTATTTTAATTAATAAAATACATTAAAAGAACATTAAGAACATTAAGAGAACATTAAGAGAAATTATGCTTAATTGAATTTCAAAATTATATAATTATTTAAATAAATTAAAATATAATCGCGACTGTAAAAATTAAATGAAATTAATAATATAATATATATAATGTATATACAGGGCGATCCTGAAAAATGTTATGTCTTTAAAATGACGTATTCCTGACACCATTCTAAGACAATTTTTCCTTTACCAAAATTTGATTTGAAGCGTAGTTTTTGAATTATGAGCAAAAATAGTTAGTAAATCACGCGTCGGGTACAGAAGGCAGGCAGGAGCGGCGCGGCGTGCCGCGAGCGCGGGCGCAGCTGACCGCCCGACGGGTGATTATCACCGCATGAGTCGCTAACTATTTTATCTTATAACATAAAATTATGCTTTAAATAAAATTTTGGTAAAGAAGAAAATGTCTTAGAATTACGTCAGAAATACGTGTTCCTTAAAAAAACGTTATTTTAATAATGAAAAGTTGTTCCGGATCGCCGGCCGTCCGACGTTGCAATCAGCTGATTGCTACACGCGATGTGTGTATGGCGGAGTGTGTGCGTAAGAGAGAGAGAGAAAGAGAAAGAGAGAGGGAGGGTAGGAGGGACAGACATTCATACACACGCATGCACTTTTTTCTCGCTCTCTTTCTCTCTTTTACGCAACACTCATACACTCTCTCATTCAGTCTCTCACTCACACTCTCTCGGTCACTCACTCACTCACTCACCTGCTTACTCACTTGCTCACTCACCTTGTAGCAGCGTAGCGAATCTTCATGCTATGTATTGTTGTTATCTGCTGCACGGTTATGATTGCTAGAGATGCGCGACACATCGAAATTTTTTCGATTATTAATCTCACACTCGATTGACACAATACAGATTACACGATAACGAGTTTACTGTTTATTCACTAACTATTGATTTATCGATACCAAAAATTACTTTCAAAGAAACGCGAATGCAAACAACACATGACTCGACGCGAAGTGACGGACCGCGGAGACTGCGCGACCACAAGAGTTATGTTGCCATAAACGCGACACGCGACATCTAACAAACGACTTGCGCGTGGCGCGTGATTGACGCGAGATAAGACGAACGATCGGCTAAAACCTTCGCATTGCGAATGCGGTAGAAAACATGAAACGTATAATGACATACTTAAAAAATTAATTATTTATTATAAATAATAACTATTTCTAATTATAATAAATAATTATTATTTACTCAATCACGCGCCACGCGCAAGTCGTTTGTTAGATGTCGCGTGTTGCGTTTCTGGCAACATAACTCTTGTGGTCGCGCAGTCTCCGCGGTCCGTCGCTTCGCGTCGAGTCATGTGTTGTTTGCATTCGCGTTTCTTTGAAAGTAATTTTTGGTATCGATAAATCAATAGTGAGTGAATAAACGGTAAACTCGTTATCGTGTAATCTGTATTGTGTCAATCGAATGTGAGATTAATAATCGAAAAAATTTCGATGTGTCGCGCATCTCTAGCAATCATAACCGTGCAGCAGATAACAACAATACATAGCATGAAGATTCGCTACGCTGCTACAAGGTGAGTGAGCAAGTGAGTAAGCAGGTGAGTGAGTGAGTGAGTGACCGAGAGAGTGTGAGTGAGAGACTGAATGAGAGAGTGTATGAGTGTTGCGTAAAAGAGAGAAAGAGAGCGAGAAAAAAGTGCGTGCGTGTGTATGAATGTCTGTCCCTCCTACCCTCCCTCTCTCTCTCTCTTTCTCTCTCTCTCTTACGCACACACTCCGCCATACACACATCGCGTGTAGCAATCAGCTGATTGCAACGTCGGACGGCCGGCGATCCAGAACAACTTTTCATTATTAAAATAACGTTTTTTTAAGGAACACGTATTTCTGACGTAATTCTAAGACATTTTCTTCTTTACCAAAATTTTATTTAAAGCATAATTTTATGTTATAAGATAAAATAGTTAGCGACTCATGCGGTGATAATCACCCGTCGGGCGGTCAGCTGCGCCCGCGCTCGCGGCACGCCGCGCCACTCCTGCCTGCCTTCTGTACCCGACGCGTGATTTACTAACTATTTTTGCTCATAATTCAAAAACTACGCTTCAAATCAAATTTTGGTAAAGGAAAAATTGTCTTAGAATGGTGTCAGGAATACGTCATTTTAAAGACATAACGTTTTTCAGGATCGCCCTGTATATGTATATATCATATATATTTAAATTATTAATTATTTTTTTAGAAATTTGATTGAACTTGATTGTTTCTCAGATGTATCGGTACTTGGTCTCTTCAATATTGCTTTCGTCGCCTTTAAACTTTCTGCTAATGATAATCTTCGTTTCTCCTTTATTAATTTTATTTTTTCTATATTATCAACTTCAATATAGAATAAATCATCTGTAATACAAAAAAATTAATTTACGTCAAAGATAAATAAGACAAAGGGAAATGAAAATATAAATAGACGTTATTTAATTTTATAAGAATTAAATAATTAGTAAATTCAAAACTTTAATATCTATTAAATTGTATATAAAATAATATTAATTTTTATATTTTAAAAATTTAATTTTAATATATTAAATTTTGTGTAAAGACTTTAAGAAATTAATATATAGAAATATTAATATAATAAATTTTTAAAAAATATTAAATATAAAAAAATATTAAATTAATATATAGAAATTAATATATAGTACTTTGTTAATTGAAATTTTATAATAACATACTTGTTGTTTTTACATAACCCTTTATCTCTACATATTCTCCCTTTTCAAAATAAGAATATTGTTCGTAATCAATAATTTGTACTTATAATTTATATAATCCATCTGTTATAGATCCGCATCCATAACTTTTATAAGAATTATTAAGAACGTTAAAATTTGTTTTAATATATCCACATATTGCTATAAATTAATAAAATTTTTATTAAAATTAAAATTAAAATTTAGATTTAGATTATTAATATACAGGGTGACCCATTTTAACTTAGGCAGCCAAATAACTCGAACAATAAGCAAGATAGAGAAAAATGTTTTAGACAAAAGTTGTATGGTTTCGAGGGGGCCATAAGATGGTATCATTGGTTTGACCTTGAAGAGTCATTTGAAGGTCACGTGAAGGTCACTTCAATTTTTTTAAATGGAACATCCTATATATTTTTGTACATTCTTGTAGCTCATCTCGAGAGCTTTCCAAAACACTATAATTAAGTACATTTTCGTTAAGTACTTTTTGAGTTATGAGGCTTGAAATAATTTCTTAATTTTACATAAACCGTAAAATATCTTGTAAAATATTCATTTTTCGATTACCTTACCTTAATAGTTTTATGTACAAAATAATGAGAGGAATCAATTGGTGTAAAGAAAACACATAGTTGTTTCGAAGAAAAAATATGTAATTTGCAATTAACAATTCCATATTTTTTCTTAAAAACAACTATGTGTTTTCTTTACACCAATTGATTCCTCTCATTATTTTGTACATAAAAGTATTAAGGTAAGATAATCGAAAAATGAATATTTTACAAGATATTTTACGGTTTATGTAAAATTAAGAAATTATTTCAAGCATCATAACTCAAAAAGTACTTAACGGAAAGGTACTTAATTATAGTGTTTTGGAAAGCTCTCGAAATAAGCTACAAGAATGTACAAAAATATATAGGGTATTCCATTTAAAAAAATTGAAGTGACCTTCACGTGACCTTCAAATGACTCTTCAAGGTCAAACCAATGATATCATCTTATGGCCCCCTCGAAACCATACAACTTTTGTCTAAAACATTTTTCTCTATCTTGCTTATTTTTCGAGTTATTTGGCTGCCTAAGTTAAAATGGGTCACCCTGTATATAAAATACTTATTATAAAATAGAATAATAATAAATTTATTCTTTCACATAATATTTAATTATTTAAAATATATTTATTTAATTTTAAGATTAAAACTTATTAATTAATATTAATTAACTTTAATTCTATTAAAGCTTTTATCAAATAAAAATTTGAAGTAAAAATAGTAAGAAGATATATTTTTTATATATTTTTAATAATCTGTTTCAAATTATATAAATATGTAATAAAATATTATTAATAATTATCTACACACGTAATTAGAAATTTTACGTACAAATTAATAGTATAATAAAATTTTGTAATAATGTAAAAGGTTATATGTAATTAAAATTATTATGTTAATACTTACATATATAACAATTCAAGTTCAAATCAAAAGATGCTTTTATGTCAAATACTCCTAAAGTATTTATAATGGTGTTGGAAAGTATTATTATTTCAAAGGGGAGTGTTTCACTATTAAAATTTGTGTTTTTAGGAATTTTTGCCTTTCCTCCATCTATATGGATTATCTAATAGATGAACAATGTTTAATAAAAATTTAAATACTCTATTATTAAAATAAAGAAAAAAATATAAAACTTATTTTAAAATTTTATATTTAAAATTTGTTATTATTTTAATTGACAAGAATATGTAAAGGAAAGATAATAACAATATAATGTTTTAACACATTAATATTTAATTACGTATGTAAAATTAAATTTGTTGTATTTTAAAATTAAAATTTTTAAATAAATTTAATTAATTTTAATTCTATTAAAGTTCTTTTATAATAAAAAAATTATTAATATATTTCCAAAAATTAATTATAAGATAAAAATATAATTATGAAAAGACATGATAAAATACATTATCGATAACAAATTAAAGTTAATTAAATAATATAATATTATATTAATAATAACTATGAATGTTTAATTACTGGATTATAATTTTATTAAGTTATTATAAGTATGCTTATAATAACATGTTTATTATTATAAATATACTTATTATTAAGAAACTTTTTGCTTACATTTCTTTAGAAGGATTAAAGGGGAGAATATGGGAATTAATTAAAAATCCTCCAAAAAAGTCTTAGAAGTAACCAAGCAAAAATTCTAAGTCTATATTTCTATATATATATATTAAATATACTTATAATTTACTGACTCTATTTGGTTTCAAATGATGCTCAATTCTTTCGATTTCCTTATTCCACGCTACAACCTGAACTCTATGTCTGCTATTATTATTCAATATAAATTTTAACAGACGATAACGTTGGGATGTTCCAACCATTTTTGGGCCCTCTATTTCATCTATGAAACCTATAATTTCACTAACAAAATTTGAAATAGATTTAATAATCTATTATATCTTATATTTTTGTAGATATAAAAAATAAAATTAAATATTTAAAATTTTAAAAATCTATTGGATTAAAAATTAATATGTACAACAAATTCGTTAAAATTGTTATAAGATAAAAATTATAATGTTTGAAACAATTTTATATAAATATAGTGTATTAATTTGAATCTGAAAGCTTACACTGTTGCATCTTCTATTTGTATCGACTCCATTATTTCGTCACTCGAAAATTGTAATAATTCCATTTCATTATTTTCATTTAAGATAGAAATATCTTGTGTATTTGGTGTAGGATTTCTGAATATTAATAGATATATATATGCATATAGAAGTATATTCAAAGAGTATATATTTAAAGGTATATTAAACTATCTAAATCAAATTATTAAAACATAATAAATTATAGAGTGGTCATTTCAACATGATAATTATCCGAAACATTCTTTCAAATGAATCAAGACATTTTTAATGGAACAAAATGTTAATGTAATTAAGTGGCCAAGTCAATCTTTAAATTTAAACTCAATAGAACATATGTGGGATTATGGAGTAAAAGTAAACGATGCAGCTATTCTCAGTGCGTCAGAATCTTTCAAATATTTGAACTTGCGATGCAAAATGATATATTTTTTTACCAATATTTTTATAGAGATACAATAATATAATTCCGGATTGCGCCTCGAGCTTAGAATGTACGTATATGACATTGTATATGACATTGTATATAATACTTTAGATTTTAGATACCCAGAGAGTTTTTTGTAAAAATATTCTATAGTTTACATGTAGATTGATTATAATGTGTAAAATTTTATTATATTGTTATTATAATTGCGATGATTCTTAAAACTCTTGTATATATACATATATATTCAAAAATAAAAAATATGATTAAAAAATTGATATAATAAAATTGAATACAAAATAAATTTCAAAAATAAAACATCCTAAAAATGTATATATGTTTAATATATATATTTCTATTTTAAATAATGTAATTAAATTCTTATGGATATGAAACATCACATACATAATGTAAAGTGAACATTATATTTAAATTCAATTCAATTTAAAATAAAATCACAAAATGAGTGTTAATCTTTAACAAAATAATATTAACAAATTGCATAACTTTAATTGTTATTTTAAAAATTTTGTCATTATGTTGAATGAATGTAATAATATAATAAAAATATAATAATTATAGGTATATATAATTGTCATTAATATATTATAATTTTATCATTTAGATAACGAATTTTACTTGGAGGTTCAGAATTCTGATATAAAGCAAATAGGAGAAAAAGAGATATCTTTTCAACAATTATTGTTGGGTGCAAGATCACTTTTAACGAAAACATCTAATGAAGATTTAGGATTACCATCACGCAAAATGATTCGAAAATAACGATTAAAATGATTTCGCTATATCATTAAATAATATGTATAAATAATACTAATACTTAAAAAAATTTTTTTTTTAAACGCGTCACAATGTTTGGTTATAAGTAGTTTTACTTTCATCTTATTTAGCGAAAATATTATTTCATATATTCTTCTAAGGACTATACAGTATCCTGTATCAATTTTTTCCGAACTTTGACATTAAAAGTAAAATATAATTATTTCAATAATGTTGAAAATAGATGTCACCATTCGTTACATAAATAATGATTTTTTAAAAATGATGTTATATGTAATACAATGTATTTTATGAAATAAAATTAAATTTTATGTAGAATGTTTTCGTAAGCATAATGCATTATCACAATTTATAGGATTTTAATTAAATAATTAAGCAAATTTATCTATTTATAAAATAATTAAGAGAAAAAAAGATATAATATCATTTTACTTCAATACTCTCTAGCCGAAATTCGTGATACATTAAACTAATTATTATGTCGAAATAGGCTATCTTTTTTGCTTACTCCTGAGTAAATTAAACATTAAAAAAAAGAGATCGATAATATTAAAAAGAAAAAGAATCCCTCGATTTGCAAAATTTTATTTTTTATTTTACATCTGCATAGAAAGTATGAATGATGATTAATAAACGACTAATCCTGTAGTTTGAAATCTGATTTAAATATAATTATTGTACTCGATCTCTCGGCCGTATTAAATTTAAATATGAATAATATCTACATTCTTGCAATATATAATCATACAACATATAATATACACAATAATTAAGTACAAAAATATCCTATAAATTGTAATGTTTTCGGAATGCAATATGCTTACGAAAACATTATACATAAAATTTAATTTTATTTCATAAAATACATTGTATTACATATAACATTATTTTTGAAAAATCATTACTTATGTAACGAATGGTGACATTTATTTTTATCATCATTGAAATAATTATATTTTACTTAATGTTAAAGTTCGATAAAAAAAAATACTGGATCCTATATATCGTCTCTAGAAGAGTGTATAAAATAATACTTTCGAAATATTATAACGTTTAAATAACACGAAAGTAAAACTACTTATAACGAAACATTGTGAACGCGTTAAAAAAAATTTTTTTTTTGTATTATAATTATTTTCACATATTATTTAATGAAATGGAAAAGAATCATTATTTTCGAATCATTTTGCGTGGTGGTAATCCTAAATCTTCATTGGATGTTTTTTTTACAATTGGTCTTGTACCCAACGATAATTGTTGTAGAGATAACTTTTCCTCTCCTATTTGCTTTATGTCTGTTGAATGATCAACCTCCAAGTAAAATACGTCATCTAAATGATAAAATTATAATATTAATGACAGTTATATAGTTATTATATTTTTAGAAATTTTAAAACTTTTTCACATAGCTTACTCATAATTTTTACATATCCTTTCATTTCAATCATTTGCCCTTTGTCGAAGTAGACATCATTATCATAATTAACTATTTGTATCTCCAATTTATACGTCTTATCTGTAATGGATCCGCAGCCTATTGTTTTAAAACTATTTGAAAACTTATTGAAATTCGTTTTAATGTATCCACGTATAACTGAAAAAAATTTTATTAATTTTTAGTTTATCACAAGACTGTATTATAACGAATTGACTTATAGAAAATATTTAAATCCCATAATTATAAAAATCAAATAGTATAAAAATAAGAAATTATGTAAAAAATATATATATAAAAGATTTGTAAAAACATATAGTTACATATTTATACGTACATTTGCATACAAATGTTCATCGATATATAAGAAATACCGGATTATAGTATAAAGTATATTATATACATATAAACACTTACTAACAGGGTTTGACTAAGTGGGCCCAACCCAATAAAACCCGGTGGGTTTTATTGGGTTAAACCCACTTTAAAAAACTTACTTAAAAACCCATTTATAAAACCCATCCAAAAATGCTAAAAATTTAATAATATTATAAATGAAGTATTTAATATTAATTAATATATATAAATTAGTATAATTTGATATTTGATATTATAATAAATAAAATAAAGAAGTACACACATACATGGTAAAAGAAAAAGGACACATAATGGAACTGAATATAGATTAATATATTTTGTACAATATCTACATTCTTATTAGATCGCAATCAATATCTACATTCTCATCCTCATTAGATCGCAAAAAACGGTAAACTTTTACCAGCTTCATGGCTTTTTCTATTCCGAGTCGATTTCGTAGTTTCGACCAAACAAGACCAAAAGTTGAAAAAAATCGCTCAATGGATGCCGAAGACGCAGGACAAGACAATAAATTTGAAAAGAAATCGCAGAATCCTCTTGGCAGTTTAGTGGATTTCTCAGTTTTTTTCTCCATGATTTTCCACCATTTCGAAGATGAAAACCCATTGATGACATTTTCTTGCAACATTGTCTTCGGAAAAAATTCATCGTCTTTAATTTTAAAAGCCATTATGCCTGGAAGATATTCAGGATAATTGTTAGATATCCACTCCTCGGCGATATCTTCTTGTTCGCTACTCAGATGTTCTCTATTATATTTCGGATCCATCATATGCGCTAATAGATGAACCGGTGTGATCGCTTGATTGAATCGCTTTTGAAAAAAGTTTTTATACGATTTCAAAACTTCTTCCTTTAATAATTTAGACCACACATCGACTGCCTCCGATATAGACGTCGACTCACGCTGCAGTATGTTTAATGCTGAGGCGACTATCGAGAGTTGTTTTTCTAAATATACCGATTCGCTGTAAATTGCCATGTCATTTAAAATGTTTGAAATCGAATCATTAAACTCATTATCTTGCTCCAGAGCAATTTCCCTATATTTATGGTAGTTTGCGACGAAGGTCCTGACGCATTCTGGATACGAATTCCACCTGGTTTCGTTAGAAATTTGTGGCATAAGACCATCCTTTTCCTTGAGCCATCCATGTGCTTGATGTACATTACGAAAATACCTTTGAATTTTAATAATTTTATGTAGAATGGTCTGAGGCGTTACATCTTTTTCCACTAAATTTAAGAGATGTGCTGAGCATCCGTACGCAATCAATTTTGGTTGTTTTTCTTTTAAAATTTGCCACATTTTGCACATTTTATTTTCATTATCCGTAACCATGGCAAAAATCTTTGCGTCATACTTTTCTTCACATTGTTTTATAGCAGCTTCTACAATCTCAGTGCATTTTTTTGCGGTTTTCTTTTCCGATCCAGAATCATAAGCATTAAAAAGAAAACTTTCAATACCTGTATGCAAACTTATTGCCAGGATAGGATCATTACGGACATTCGACCAACCATCTATCGTGAGAATTAAGCTTTTTGATTGTAGTTTTTCTTTAAGATCAATTTCGTTTTTTTCATACGTGATGTCCAAAAGTTGTCCTCCGATCATTTTTGACGAAGGAGGTTTATAACCTGGTCGTAAACTTTGTATCATCTTATCAAAACTCTTTAGTTGGGCAGCGTTAAACGGCAGATTTGCTGCGTAAAAAAATTCGGCAATACTTTGATCGATTTGTGCTTGTTGGCTGCTTGTAGTTTTAATAACAAAATCAGTAATTGTGTTTTGAGCTTTTCGCTTTTTAATTTGAGATAAATCATGCATATGTGTTTGCTCCTGGTTTTCCCCTAAATAAATAAATATGAAATATTTGTTATCATAATAAAATAGATAACACACACAAGTACTGCGATATCGCATATGTTATGTATCCAATTAATAAAGATGACTGTGACAGAATTTATATATGAACTATTAACTATTAGTCAAATTTAGCAAGAAAATCTCTCTGTGACACTTACAATCAGATTGTAGTTACGACAGATTATAGTTCGTATATATTTATATATTATAGATTTAATTACGGGACTTAAATTTTCAGGCAGATATTGTTAAAATTGTTGCTACAAATTTTACCAATTTCTCCAGATGTCATTTGTGCTTGGGATTTTTCCAATAATGCTGAGACTTCGTCGATTTCTTCTTCGCAATTTCGAGCTTTACATTTTTTTAAATGAGCTCGAACCCTTTCAATTTTGCAACTGATTAGCTCATTGCAATATTTGCATTTACATTTCGAATCGCCGTCTATTTTTAAAACTTCGGACCACTCACTGGCACTTTTTCTACCTTTTGACATAATCAAATATTACCGAAATCGAAAACGAAAAGTGCGACTGCAAAAACGACGTTGTTTGTTGCAGTGAACTGCTAGACTGATATTGAGTGTGAGATTTTTCTTAACATCTCGGGAAAACAAACGAATAGCGCGCGGACAATTGTCTGCCGCTCACGTCTTACGCGACGCGTTAACGCGTGTCAGCTATTCGCTATTCCGCTACGCGAGTCGATCGCATATCGCATCGCACATGTTGCTTCCTGTTTTTTTATTCATTACTAAAATTTCACGTAATTGTTTGCAAAATGGCTACGGTCATTTCTTTTGGTTTAACGTTTTTAGTTTTTATGCACCTTTTTTTATTGACACGGCTTACGTTAAACATCCTGTATACTATACAGTGTATAGTCTATACGTCTATACAGTGTATAGACTATAGACTATAGACTATGTATTATATACGTCTATTACATTAATAAATAAAAAAAATTAAATAAAAATTAATTCACAATAAGGAATTGTGCCAATTAAAAAGCCAATTTTCTTAATCATTAGCGAATTATAAAAAATAAAATTAAAAAAATTAAAAACCCAACAAAACCCCAAAAAACTCAATAAAACCCAAAAAAACCAATAAAACCAAAAAAACCCGGTTTTTAAAAAAAACCCACTGGGCTGGGCTTTTTAAAAAAAACCCGGGTTTTTTCAAACCCTGCTTACTAATGCATGCATTAAGATGTTGAGATACATCACACAATTCCACTAATTGTGGTTGCACCGCTTGAATGTTTTTTTTTAGGTCAAAATTACCCAACGTATTTATCGTCGTGTTGGAACGAATAATTAATTCGTATTGAAGAGTCCCTTGGTTGAATTCAGGTATTTTTAGCCTTTTAGCCTTGGCACCATCAATATGCACAATCTGCAAAATTAACAAATATTATTAAATTAAATATATTAAATTAATATTATTCTAATACTACTGTTTTATATGTACTTTATTGGAATAAAAATTTTTTTAAAAAATATTACAACAAAATGATAATAAAAATAATAATTTTAATGTTATAAAAAATAAATTAAATAAAAATGTATCACTTACTCGATTTGGTTGTATATGAAAATTTATACGATCAATTTCTTCGTTCCAGGCAACAACTTGAATGCGATGTTTACTGTTGTTGTTCACCAAAAACTTTAACAATCTATAATGTTGGGATTTACCAACTATCTTCGGACCATCAATTTCATCGATAAATCCAACAATTTCTCTAAATAAATTTTTTATTAAAATTAGTAATATAATAATATTTTAATTTGTTTTAATTATCAAGATAAAATATTAAATAATATGTTCTTTTATTTGTTAATTACAATAAAAGATAATTATTTTTTATTTAAGAAAGAATCAAATATATATACATAATGTGATCACAACAATTGTTAATAAATAGTCCAAAAGAAATTTTGAAGGTTATTGTGACATAAAAATTTTGATATTAAATATATTTGTATCAAAACTATATTAATTTACAAATGAGATATTTTAATTAAATTATTCTAATAACATGCTTTAAAAAACAATACATTATTAACGAAAGTGTATTAAATATCATTTATTGATAATATTTTTCCAATGGTAGATTTGATAATTACATGTGGTTATATAATTTCTGATAATGTAAATTTTAAAAACAATTCATTATATTGTAGTATATTTCGTTATTAAATTTTTCGTTTAAATTAATCTCATAAATATTCTATTAACTGATATGATAATACATTTAAGACATAGAGGTAAAAATTTGCATAATAATTATACAATTAAATAAAAAATTATATTATATTAAGTATAAATTAAAAATATAAAGACTCACACAGTAGAATCTTCGAATTGTATCGATTCCAACATTTCATCCGATGCCAAATATATCGTCTCTAAAACATCATTTTGATTGAGAAAAGTAATTTCCTGCCTGTTAACTTCCACATCATTACTTCGATTTGGAGTAAAAGTTTCCTTCTTGTTGCTGTTTTCCGAATTATTTTCTTCATTTAATGTTTCCTGCTGTATGTTAAGTATTCTGTAAATGAGTAGCGTATATCAATATAATATCAATATGATTAATAAAATATATTTTATAAAACTTTTATGTCACGAAGTTATAAGCTCTTGCATTTAAATTATTTAAAAGATTATTATATTGCGAACTTTAAGAAAGAATCGGTAAAATAGAATCTTTTTTATATGAGAAAGCAATTATAAAAATAACTTAAATTATTACGAAAAAGCTATCAATCGATTTTAACTAACAACATTAGCTATTCTCTAACAATAATTTAAAAATTTATAAATAAAAAATGAAAATATTAATAAAAATGAATATATTAATAAATTACTTGTTAAGAGAGGATTCCTTTAAATTAATTTGCGACGAATGTTTATTTCCATTATTTTTTTTCTTATCCTTTTGATGTTGGTTAACTTTTTCCATTTTTTCTTTCTATCCCTTTTTCTTCTTCGCTCCTTTATTTAAAACTAAAACAAAAACGTATACTATAATATATCGCATAAAGTGTAATTCCCTATTAAAAATAGAAATCAAATCGCAAGAATTTTATAAGAGAGCAATATCAATATCGAACAAAATTTTTAAAAATTACAATTTAAAATATAAAAAATAATTAAGCAATGTAATAATTATTAAATTTGTTTATAATGTATAATTTATAACATAATTATTAAAAATATATCAATAATTTAGCTCACCTCTTTGAACTTCCTGCAGGTTTGAGAAGATACGTTGCTATGTACAGAGAGTAACATATTTTGTTTTATCGTTACTATAGAAAATTCGATGAAAAAGAGAGATATGTTAAGGTTGTGTTTTAAAATTTATTAATTTTATGTCTAATCAAAGTTATGTTCCCAAATTTATCATCAATACTAAAAATCTATAACATGTGTGACGTGAATTATAGATTTTCAATACTAATAGCGAATTTTCGAACACAACTTTAACATCATCGAATTTTCTATAGCAATGATAAAACAAAATATGTTACTCTCTGTACATAGCAACGTATCTTCTCAAACCTGCAGGAAGTTCAAAGAGGTGAGCTAAATTATTGATATATTTTTAATAATTATGTTATAAATTATACATTATAAACAAATTTAATAATTATTACATTGCTTAATTATTTTTTATATTTTAAATTGTAATTTTTAAAAATTTTGTTCGATATTGATATTGCTCTCTTATAAAATTCTTGCGATTTGATTTCTATTTTTAATAGGGAATTACACTTTATGCGATATATTATAGTATACGTTTTTGTTTTAGTTTTAAATAAAGGAGCGAAGAAGAAAAAGGGATAGAAAGAAAAAATAGAAAAAGTTAACCAACATCAAAAGGATAAGAAAAAAAATAATGGAAATAAACATTCGTCGCAAATTAATTTAAAGGAATCCTCTCTTAACAAGTAATTTATTAATATATTCATTTTTATTAATATTTTCATTTTTTATTTATAAATTTTTAAATTATTGTTAGAGAATAGCTAATGTTGTTAGTTAAAATCGATTGATAGCTTTTTCGTAATAATTTAAGTTATTTTTATAATTGCTTTCTCATATAAAAAAGATTCTATTTTACCGATTCTTTCTTAAAGTTCGCAATATAATAATCTTTTAAATAATTTAAATGCAAGAGCTTATAACTTCGTGACATAAAAGTTTTATAAAATATATTTTATTAATCATATTGATATTATATTGATATACGCTACTCATTTACAGAATACTTAACATACAGCAGGAAACATTAAATGAAGAAAATAATTCGGAAAACAGCAACAAGAAGGAAACTTTTACTCCAAATCGAAGTAATGATGTGGAAGTTAACAGGCAGGAAATTACTTTTCTCAATCAAAATGATGTTTTAGAGACGATATATTTGGCATCGGATGAAATGTTGGAATCGATACAATTCGAAGATTCTACTGTGTGAGTCTTTATATTTTTAATTTATACTTAATATAATATAATTTTTTATTTAATTGTATAATTATTATGCAAATTTTTACCTCTATGTCTTAAATGTATTATCATATCAGTTAATAGAATATTTATGAGATTAATTTAAACGAAAAATTTAATAACGAAATATACTACAATATAATGAATTGTTTTTAAAATTTACATTATCAGAAATTATATAACCACATGTAATTATCAAATCTACCATTGGAAAAATATTATCAATAAATGATATTTAATACACTTTCGTTAATAATGTATTGTTTTTTAAAGCATGTTATTAGAATAATTTAATTAAAATATCTCATTTGTAAATTAATATAGTTTTGATACAAATATATTTAATATCAAAATTTTTATGTCACAATAACCTTCAAAATTTCTTTTGGACTATTTATTAACAATTGTTGTGATCACATTATGTATATATATTTGATTCTTTCTTAAATAAAAAATAATTATCTTTTATTGTAATTAACAAATAAAAGAACATATTATTTAATATTTTATCTTGATAATTAAAATATTATTATATTACTAATTTTAATAAAAAATTTATTTAGAGAAATTGTTGGATTTATCGATGAAATTGATGGTCCGAAGATAGTTAGTAAATCCCAACATTATAGATTGTTAAAGTTTTTGGTGAACAACAACAGTAAACATCGCATTCAAGTTGTTGCCTGGAACGAAGAAATTGATCGTATAAATTTTCATATACAACCAAATCGAGTAAGTGATACATTTTTATTTAATTTATTTTTTATAACATTAAAATTATTATTTTTATAATCATTTTGTTGTAATATATTTTAAAAAAATTTTTATTCCAATAAAGTACATATAAAACAATAGTATTAGAATAATATTAATTTAATATATTTAATTTAATAATATTTGTTAATTTTGCAGATTGTGCATATTGATGGTGTCAAGGCTAAAAGGCTAAAAATACCTGAATTCAACCAAGGGACTCTTCAATACGAATTAATTATTCGTTCCAACACGACGATAAATACGTTGGGTAATTTTGACCTAAAAAAAAACATTCAAGCGGTGCAACCACAATTAGTGGAATTGTGTGATGTATCTCAACATCTTAATGCATGCATTAGTAAGTGTTTATATGTATATAATATACTTTATACTATAATCCGGTATTTCTTATATATCGATGAACATTTGTATGCAAATGTACGTATAAATATGTAACTATATGTTTTTACAAATCTTTTATATACATATTTTTTACATAATTTCTTATTTTTATACTATTTGATTTTTATAATTATGGGATTTAAATATTTTCTATAAGTCAATTCGTTATAATACAGTCTTGTGATAAACTAAAAATTAATAAAATTTTTTTCAGTTATACGTGGATACATTAAAACGAATTTCAATAAGTTTTCAAATAGTTTTAAAACAATAGGCTGCGGATCCATTACAGATAAGACGTATAAATTGGAGATACAAATAGTTAATTATGATAATGATGTCTACTTCGACAAGGGGCAAATGATTGAAATGAAAGGATATGTAAAAATTATGAGTAAGCTATGTGAAAATTTTTAAAATTTCTAAAAATATAATAACTATATAACTGTCATTAATATTATAATTTTATCATTTAGATGACGTATTTTACTTGGAGGTTGATCATTCAACAGACATAAAGCAAATAGGAGAGGAAAAGTTATCTCTACAACAATTATTGTTGGGTACAAGACCAATTGTAAAAAAAACATCCAATGAAGATTTAGGATTACCACCACGCAAAATGATTCGAAAATAATGATTCTTTTCCATTTCATTAAATAATATGTGAAAATAATTATAATACAAAAAAAAAAATTTTTTTAACGCGTTCACAATGTTTCGTTATAAGTAGTTTTACTTTCGTGTTATTTAAACGTTATAATATTTCGAAAGTATTATTTTATATATATATATATATATATATATATATATATATATATATACTCTTCTAGAGACTATATAGTATCCATTAAATCAGATTTCAAACTACGGTGTTAGTCGTTTATTAATCATCATTCATACTTTCTATGCAGATGTAACATAAAAAATAAAATTTTTCAAATCGAGGAATTCTTTTTCTTTTTAATATTATCGATATCTTTTTATTTATGTTTAATTTACTCAGGAGTAAGCAAAAAAAGATAGCCTATTTCGATATAATAAACATACATTAACATACAGTAGAAAAACATATTATTACATATTATTTATTAACATACATTAGAAAAACATTAATTGTACTAAACTAAGTTACATATATTATCTATTTTTTCTCAGTAAAAATTTCGAGATACCAATAATTTTCGAGTTATAATTGATTAAAAATAAAGGCTTTTTCACAATTTAAATCTTATGAAAATAAACTATTAACAAAATCACATTCTTTAATTAATTTCAAGTAGAGTTTACTTTAATAAAATTTTTATTTAAAGCTTATTGTTAGTTGCAAAGATACATGATGACAAAAAATGATAACTTTTCTCGATATTTTTGATAAAATTGTATTTATATTGATATAAGTGATTGCTTAATAATTAAATTTTATATTAGAAAATTAGTATATTACTTAGATTTAAGTAATGATCGAGGAAAGCGCGCGCGTTAGCGCGCGCTGCGAGCTAGTCCACTATTAAAAAAGGCATGTTAAATCGATTCTCGCATGTATTGTTGCCACTTTTCCGCGATGCTGATTGGTTGTCTCGGTTCTCTCTCATTATGTGTTATATTCACAATATCGAGCGACTCTGTCATCGCGAAGGTTAATAGTTTAATATAACCTATTATGAAGTATATATATGTGATTAATATATGTATATATATCCACTATTAAAAAAGGCATGTTAAATCGATTCTCGCATGTATTGTTGCCACTTTTCCGCGATGCTGATTGGTTGTCTCGGTTCTCTCTCATTATGTGTTATATTCACAATATCGAGCGACTCTGTCATCGCGAAGGTTAATAGTTTAATATAACCTATTATGAAGTATATATATGTGATTAATATATGTATATATATATATATATATATATATATATATATAATATGTGTTTCTTATTACAAAGTTTAAAAGAATCTTACGAAAATAGAGGAACAAATGTTATGATATTTGTTTATAGAGTTAATATCCAAAATATGTTATTATTGATTTTTAGTTCAATAATTTTTTTATGTTGCAATATTATACGTAAGTATAACAAAAAATATTTTTAATAAACATTTTATAATTCAAGTGAGAGAATATAATATGTAAATTTAAATATATTTAAACATAGGTCTAATATTTTATTAATTAAAATGTCAAAAATTATAGGGGTATATTTTAAAAATGATATTTATTTTTATTCATTGTATAAAGTTAATATACGAGTGAGTTACATATATATGTGAATTTTGGTAATATTCTTATAAATTTTCTTATCTTTGTTAAATCATACATTATTCTACTCTTCATTACATTATACATTATATATATATATATATATATATATATATATATATATATATATATATATCTTTTAATACTGTTTAATTATAATTTACTTTTTTCAGTTACTTATTTCCATGTTTCCTTTTCTCAATTTTCTTAATTAACTCTAAATGTTATGGATTTTCCGGAAAATATTGGAAAAATATTAGATAAAATCATGAACATTTCTAAAGATAAGTTTTATTACAAATTTTTATATACTTTATTTAAGTATAAATATGTATATAGTATACATATATATACATATTATACTACAACTATTTAGTAATAGTACCGGTGATATTTGTTCCTCTAATTTCATAAGAATTTTTTAAACTTTGTAATAAGATATATATATATATATATATATATAAAGTTTAAAAGAATCCTATGAAATTAAAGGAACAAATGTCATTGGTATCATTATTAAATATTTGTTGTATGCATAAGAAGAAAATGGAAAAAAGTTTGTAAGAGGTATAAATTTAGAAAATATATAAAAACTATATAAAAATTATTACAAAATAATTAATTATTAATTATTAATAATGAATAATTATTATTTATTATTATTTATTATTATTACTATTAAAAATTATTATTATTATCAGAATAGGTGCATTTTCGAAGTATTTATCAAGTAAGTTCTTTTTAATAAGAATATGTAACTGTAGGAATATTTAACTAATGCCACAGAAAATCAATTAATATTTAACACTATTTTGATATCGAATACAGGAAATATGTATAAGATATGATTTCCAAATATATTATAGTTCCTGATAGATATCTCGCTAATGTTCGATGGAAATAACTTCTGTGTGAAAGAATATTGTTACTGGATCCAAATGGGATAGTGTGCCGCAATAAATATGGTTGAAATTCATACCAAATTAACAAACTGAAGCTACTTAAAAATAAAAGTAAAATGGTGCTATAGAAAAGTCTTTATATTCAGGTAAAAAATACAAAATGAGGAATGATAGTAATTAAAATATTGTTAAAATATTTAAGAAGAGAATTCAATATGATATATTAATTAATTTATATATTGATGTTTGTTTATAGAGCTAATATCCAAAATATGGTTTATTTTTGATTGGATCAATAATGAATGAATTTGATTCGGATAATATCGACGTGGACATATCTTTTTTAATGAGACATTTAATTTCATTCTATACTTTTCTTCTTATGTTACTATATTATACGTAAGTATAACAAAAAATATTTTTAATAAACATTTTATAATTCAAGTGAGAGAATATAGTATGTAAATTTAATGATTAAATATACGAGTGAATTACATATACAGGGTGTCCTAGACCACCCGTACACCCCTTTTCTTTCAAAAACTAAGCATTTTAGAGAAAAATGTTTTAGACAAAAGTTGTTTGGTTTTGAGGGGGCCATAAGATGGTACCATTGATTTGACCTTGAAGAGTCATTTGAAGGTCACGTGAAGGTCACTTCAATTTTTTTAAATGGAATACCCTATATATTTTTGCACATTCTTGTAGCTCATCTCGAGAGCTTTCTAAAACACTATAATTAAGTTAGTTTTCATTAAGTACTTTCCGAGTTATGAGGCTTGAAGTAATTTCTTAATTTTACGTAAATCATAAAATATCTTGTAAAATATTCATTTTTCGATTATCTTACCTTAATACTTTTATGTACAAAATAATAAAAGGAATCAATTGGTGTAAAAGAAACACAGTTATTTTTAAGAAAAAATATGTAATTGTTAATTACAAATTACATATTTTTTCTTCGAAACAACTATGTGTTTTCTTTACACCAATTAATTCCTCTCATTATTTTGTACATAAAAGTATTAAGGTAAAATAATCAAAAAATGAATATTTTACAAGATATTTTATGATTTACGTAAAATTAAGAAATTATTTCAAGCCTCATAACTCGGAAAGTACTTAATGAAAACTAACTTAATTATAGTGTTTTGGAAAGCTCTCGAGATGAGCTACAAGAATGTGTAAAAATATATAGGGTATTCCGTTTAAAAAAATTGAAGTGACCTTCACGTGACCTTCATATGACTCTTCAAGGTCAAACCAATGGTACCATCTTATGGCCCCCTCGAAACCAAACAACTTTTGTCTGAAACATTTTTCTCTAAAATGCTTAGTTTTTGAAAGAAAAGGGGTGTACGTGTGGTCTAGGACACCCTGTATATGTGAATTTTAGTAATATTCTTATAAATTTTCTTATCTTTGTTAAATCATACATTATTCTACTCTTCATTACATTATACATTATATATATATATTTTTTAATACTATTTAATTATAATTTACTTTTTTCAGTTACTTATTTCCATGTTTCCTTTTCTCAATTTTCTTAATTAACTCTAAATGTTATGGATTTTCCGGAAAATATTGGAAAAATATTAGATAAAATGAACATTTCTAAAGATAAGTTTTATTACAAATTTTTATATACTTTATTTAAGTATAAATATGTATATAGTATACATATATATACATATTATACTATAACTAATTTATTTTTTATTTTTTAATTTATATGTCTTACAAGTAAGAAAATGGTATTATTGTTTAACTTATTTTTATTAATTATTTTTTAAGAGTTGATTGAAGATATAGAGTAGATAGAGAAGATAGAGTAGATAGATTCAATTAGTTCATCATCTGTAATGCATTTTTTAAAATTGCATCTATTAAGTAGTTAATGAATAATAAACATTTTTTTCTGTAATAAACAAAAAAATTTTCAAAATAACAAATGAAATATTTCATATAATATTGTTTATTTGATAATTTTAATTTGTTAGATTTCTTTACATTAATAAAGAAAACTTTCGTTAAGAATATTTTTTTACAAATTTACATATAACAGAAAAACAATTTAGATCATAATAATAAGTCACTTCTTGTATATGTTTATAAAATAAAAATAAATAATTTCATAGTGTACGGTATGTTAATCGATTTATCGCAGTCGATTTTCGTGACATATTTTATTGCAAATTTCACTATATTATAATGTTGCTATGCGATTAATAAGTTGCTATGTAAATAAACATAAATAATTGATAGACGATTTGTTAATGATTTTTATTAGAAGTTTGCGAGACAGGTAAGAGAGAGTTGAGAAAGATTCAACTTTATATAAAAGGTAATAAATTCTTTTTTTAAAATAATTATTTCATAATGATTGTTTACGTTTGATTTATAACACATTTCACATATATTTATATTCTTTTAACATATTTACGTTACTTGTATAATTACACAGGTAAAATTTTATAAATTATATTTATTTTTATTTATTGTATAACTTTAAAATTAATGTACAATTACATGTGAACTATATTATATATGTAAAATTTTGTGACATTCTTATAAATTTTCTTATCTTTATTAAACCAAACATTATTTATTCATTAAATTATATACTATATATTAATTTTATTCTTGACCAGTTGAAATTTGGAATACACATATCATTTCTCAAATCATCTTATTTTTGCTTACTTTTCGAATCGTTTATCTCTTCAACTTATATTATATTCTTTTATAATTTATTTTTACGTATATTACAAAGAAAGAAACGATTTATATATATATATATATATATATATATATATATATATATAAAAGATTAATTTAAATATACATATTATATTTTATATTTAAATATATATCTTATTTTTTACAAAATATTTAATGAATTTAATAAATTTTGTATTAGAAAATCAATTTATTTAATTTTAATAATTTCGCATTAAATATATATGTATGTATATATATATATATATATATATATATATATATAT